>NC_081425.1:31061513-31411748 GCF_949786415.1 Peromyscus eremicus
ATCACGTGTTGTTTATTTCTTGCTCTACTTTACTTTGGCACAAGCTTGCTTAAGCCTAGAAGTCACCCCCAGGTGAAGGTTTGGAGTTTGGTAGGTCCTTTTTTTTTGCACATGATCTTGCTTTGGCCACTCATGAAAAAATCCTTTACATATAAATGGTATTATTTGAATTTTCTAATTATCCAAAGACAATGCCACCAGTTTGATTTTCTTGGCCTCAGGGATCTATTATGTATTTTCATTTTTTGTTTCCTTCACTTCAGATAACTAATGGTCATTTGCAGTGCTTTGCAAAGAGCCCTTTCCTGGTTTCATTTCTAGAAGAGGAGAGCGTTTATTTCATTTACAGCTTACAGTGCATTATTAAGGGGAGACATGGAAGGAACAAAAGTCAGTAATCTGTAGGCAAAAACTGAAAACAGACTGTGGAGCAAGGCTGCTTGGTTGCTCACTCACCATGCTTTGTTTGGCTAAGAGGAGGTCATTTATTTTTGGGTGAGGATTAGTATGAGAATGATAGAAGGGAAGAGCCAGAGGGGAGAAATGATGTAATTATGTTTTAAATAGACAAACATGATCTAGAATGGAGCAGGGTTTTTGTTACCCATCTCTACTTGAGAAGTCGTTGGTAGTTGATTACTCCTGAGAGAGGAAGATTGACTTATATGGGGCTTGGGCCAATGGTTGGTAGGTTTCCATGGCCTATTGGATGACCCCACAAATATGCACATATAGACAGCAGTAAATAGAAATTGTGGGTTTTAACAAGAAAAGTACAAGAAACTGAAGGTGATAGAATATATTCTGGAAGTAGTCTGGATAGCTTGAGGAATGGAGGGGATGGATAGGACCAAGATATATTGTATAGGCACATACATTTCTGACATATATTTAAAAATAAATCAGAAAACTAAATATTGAGATACCTAATGTTGATACCTTATCTACACATAACCCCCCAAACACATGCATATATACATTCACAGCCCCCATACCGTCAAGTACATACACACACCTATATACACACACAGAAAAGAAAAATAAGGAAGAAAGAGATAAAGAGAAAACAATAAAATAGAAATAACACTTTGTGTGCAATATGTAGACAGAAATTGACCATAGGATGGTTTGTTCAATCTTAATTCTACTCAAACAAAACCCTTATGGGATAAAGGAGAGATAAACAGAGCACTGTGAGGAGTAAAATAATCAATATTTAGATTATGAGAACTACTCAGGGCAAGTAGTCCATTACTTTCCAGGTCATTAACTTGAAAAATAAAAGCAAAGTATAGACATATATTAAAAGACAAGTAAGAGATCAACTAACATAAATATAAGGATCTCATCTGAAAAAAGATTGAAATAGAAACCAATGAGAACAATGAAATTGGAAAACATGTTGGTAGTTGTTTTTTTAACTGTGAAAATATTATTCTAGAAAAGTTATATATTTACATGACTTATGTTACATATGGGATTAGAGTCAAATAATTTTAGGTGAAATGTCCCCATCGTGCTGGAAATAATTTCAGGAATATGAGTGTGGAAAGCAGGTAGAAGCAAAGGTTGAAACACAACTGGCTGATACTGACAGTAATAAAACAGGGTGTGTGGGTGGGTGTCTGTACTTGGGTGTTGAGTTATATTGCATTGTGTGTGTGTGTGTGTGTGTGTGTGTGTGTGTGTGTGTGAGAGAGAGAGAGAGAGAGAGAGAGAGAGAGAGAGAGAGAGAGAGAGAGAGAGAGAGTTTGTAGATCAGGAGTAAACATGAGGTGTCTTCCTCAATAAAATAGAGAAATTAATTTACTCTTCTATTTGACATCTAATAAATTATATTACAAATTAGGTGGCGGTGCAACAATCCATGCCAGGTATGAAACAAAGTTGCATATATACCTTATATTCTTTTTTGACTAGAATTATCTCTAATTGTGAATGGTGAATTTTTAAGAATGGTACTTCAATTTTTTTCTATGCATTACTAAGTTCCCTGCTTTTACCAGCTTCTCACGGTTTCAACAATTATATATTTACTCATGTTTTCCCTGACGTCTAGACTTTCCATATCACAAAATGAAGTCTCCTAAGAATCAAGTCCTCGGGTGACTCATTGCCAAATTAACCTTATTTTATTTAACTGCCAGCATTTGAAAAGACTCAACAATAACGTCAATTGTTTGTGTCAAATGTATCTTGCCCAATAAAATGATGGTACTCTCCAATGCATATTTTTAGTAAGTGAAGAGAAATTTGCTTTGAAGAATAAATTTTAGAAATTTAATGCTGATATCAAAAGTGTCAGACAGATATTTAGTGAATAAAATACCTTCTGAGAAACCTCTAGTAACTTTTCTTATAAATTAAAATGTTGCTTTGGAAAAGAGCAAGCGAACATTTTCAAGATTCCAGATTTCATGTCTAATCAATGAATATAGTTTGGATAAGTTAAGGAATTGAGTTTAAGTATATCCAGTACAGTAAGAAACACAGTGTGTAGACCATGTTTAGAAAAATATATACTAACTGATGCTGGGGAGATAGTTCAGAACTCATGAAATAAGACACGTGTCCCAAAACATGTGTAACTCTAGCTCTGAGGGATTTGATGTCATCTTTTTGGTTTAGAAATAAACAGACCCTTCACTCATGTACAAGCATGCACATACAGTCACATTGACATATCCACACAAATTGTTGGGTATGCCTACAATTAGAACATTTAATAAAGAACAACATAAAGTTCTTGTGTAATTCAGTTACTTATTCTGACAGGGAGAAATTACCATCAGGCAGATGATTGGTAGGTAGTGCCCCTGCCTAGAAAGATATAAAATACAAATTATATATTTAATAACAAATGAAATAAGAAAGGGACTTAATAAGAAATAACAAATACATCAAAGATACAAGCTCATAATTATGTTGACATAAAAAGGCATTCTCTCTCTTTCTCTCTCTCTCACACCTTCACTGCTTGATATTTGTCTTCATTTACATTACAAATGTAACCCTAAGCTGCTTGTAAGTTTAAATTAAACTCAGAGTATCCTTGTTATTAGAATTTCTGTACATTTAATTTAAATTTGAATTAAGTATGAATAGTCAAAATTGCTTCTCTTTTAGGTCATATAACTCCTGGGTTTAGTAATGTTCCTGTAGTTCCTTATACTGTTTGTGTAATATCTGATGTTCAGTAACTCTCTAACATGAACAAATAATTATGTAAATGAAAAATACTTCCACCACCAGAAGAGCACTACAAATTTAATTGCTACAAGATGCCACACAGTAGCTGTCTATCCCATAATAGTTTGGCATCTGCTAACAAATTGGGTAGAGCTACTGAATTTATTGTAAATCTACAGTTACACTGTGACTTGGCAGGTGGTATTTTTAATGGCCTTGAGAGTTAGCATAAAAAATTATAAGACGGCAGGCATTTCCACTACCACAATATAGATAGAGAATAAAAGTATCTTTAGCTGCAAATAGTTAATGAGCATCTATATGTGCAAGGCACTGTAAAGAGGGCAGATCATTTTATTTCCTTGGAGCTTATTTTGGTGCCAGAAAAGGGATTTTATGTGCTGAGTTGACTAGTCCAATCTTTCAGGTACGGTACTTTCTGCATACTGTAGAAAAACATCAGACAATTTATTTCCGGGAAGACTTTCAAATACTGCAGCATTAGCAAAGCTTGAACAAGGGCCAGTGTGATCTTAAGCAAACTTCCCATCTTTCTAAGGATGTTTGTGTTGGGAGAAATGATCTTTGAAGGTGTTTGCTTGGAAATGTCAGGAGCACAGACACAATTACCAGGCCTTTTGGTATTACCGCTTGGTGAAGGAACAAAACAGCAATGGAGCAAACCCTGAAGGGGGGATAGGCATGTTGCCCAACTATCAACAGAGTACTATACAGATCATGAGAGAGGGCTATAGTAATTTGAACAAAACTATCCCTGTCATGACATTACCTGTCATAAAACTGGGGAAGTGGGGAGCACAGAGTGAGATAAAAAAGAAAATACAGGAAAATTTTTTAGGTATATAATATCTAATTTGAAATAATCAAAAAACTGTATTATAATCCTTTAATTATTTTCCCTCAAAATAACCTGATAAATGGAATTTCAAATAAGTGAAAATATGCTTAATTAACCAAATGGAAAAAAAATGCAGTTTCAAAGTTGCAAAAGTTAGAATTTTCTTTCTAAATGTTTTGGTGAGTAATTAAAGGGCTCTCTGCCTCTGTCATTAGGATTCAGACCTAACTCGGGACTTTACAACTCATAACATATTTTTTCATAACATATTTTAAATAATTATTCTCCTAAAAGTGATTAATAACTAGAAAAGAAAGGCCATGCTCTTTCTGGTCAGTGCAGGTTCCTCAATGGCAAGACTTCCTATTTACATCAGTTTGTGCTTTTTTAAAATATCTAATTTATATTAAATGTGATAAACATTTAAAGCTACTGTGTAAGTCAGAGCCTGTTCAATAGAGATTTTTTGTCATTTGTTAAGACTATGTTCTGTTTACTTTTAATTATACTTCCTGTGCTATCCTTTGAGAAAAGAATGAAGACAAGCATGAGTCAGAGCACTCACAGAAGATCAGTATATGGAACCGTGAGTGGCTGAGCTTGCAACAGGAACAAGCAGTACCAACTTACAGGGAGCACTTCATTTTTAAGTATCCAGAATAAGACCATTAATCATTATTACATGTATTATTTGCCACTTTCTATATAAAAGTTTCCTGGGAACAGAAGCATTTTGTGAGTTCACCTGGCACAGTTACTATTTTGGAAAATTGCAAGTCTGTTTTTCTTGTTCTAATTAGTGTTCCTGTATGAGTCATTCAGCAAAAAAAAATTTAATCATCTGTTCTCTGAATACTTAAACACGGTTATTCATAAAATTGAGAACTGCCATTAAAGTACAATTAGTGAAGGAGAATCAGGTTTGGTGAAACCATTGTCTGAAATGGTTCAGTAGCCTTTCTTTAGACAGAGAGATATATGTGATTAGCAAAACAGTATTAAACAATCCTTGGACTATAACAGTTCTTTGCAATCAAGAATGATTTAGATTGGCTACTTACATGAGTTGATTAGTGCATTAATTCAGATATTTGTATGGAAATACAAGTAAAACAACCAGAATAAAAGATGGCAAGTCCGTTTATATAGACATTTATTGTAGTTTTGTTTAAAAATATTTTACTCTATTGTTTTCATGTGGGTGCATCTGTGTATGAGTACATGTGTGTTCATGAAGGTGTGCATGGAGACCAGAAGTGGGTGTCAAAGCCCCTGGAGTTCAAGCTTCATGCACTAGGGTGCTTTCTAACGTTGGTGATGGTAACCGAACTGGTTTTTTTTGCAAGAGCTATTCAATACTGAGCCATCTCTACAGCTCCTTATGTTATTTAATGAAACATATTTTATTAAATGTATAACATTGAAATAAAGATATTTTCACTTAAAACTAACACAGTCTCCAGCCAAAAGATAAGAATGTGTGATGGTGTTCCTTTCAGTCATTTCTTAGCATTTCCTTTATGTGATAGTCTCCACTCTGCCACCAGGATGCTTTAGCTGATGACAGAAAGGGGTAGAAACAGTAGAGTGTTGCACTCAGCCAAACAAGCCTAGTCCACAAAATTACTTTCTTTCCCTAGTAAGGAATAAATTTCAGTAGTGGCTATGGTTACTTAATAGAGTAAGTATGGTTACTTAATTAGAGTGCTAATCATTGACCATTTGCATCCATAAAATGCCGATTTGAATTAGGTTGTTCTGCTACATATAAATCTCACATCCTTTTTCAAATACAATTCTCCATTTAATCATCAAGAATGAGTATGTTTCTATAGAATATATTTTGTAAGTTCATGTCTATGTTCAGAATATGAAAAATATTATTTTTTTCAATCTACACAATGGTATAGTGGATTTTTATCTGTGTTAATGGTTTTTTAATGTAGGAAGTGGGAATATGCATCAGATTGTGCTCTTGGAGCACACTGTTTTCATTACACACTATGATAGCAAAGGAAAATTTTCATTAAAATATACGTGTAAAATTGCTCACATTCAGAATGTAGTCAAATTGTTACATACTCACCTATAAGCATGGCAGGATAGCTTGAATACTAAATTATTCAATGGAACTAGGAAGGTGGGAATGGACTCTACTTATAAATGAAGCAAATTCCTACAGTGAATATCTTGAAGTTAGACCATACTTATGAAAGTTTCATAGATATAGAAACATTTCCTGAGAGACTAGCCAAGTATCTCCTCCACTTTATAGATAAAGTTATTTGTGGAAAAATTTTCTATCTTTACTGATTTACTGGAAGTAATGAACATATAATGAAAATAATATGAAATAGATTTTTATATGAATCTAAAACAACTTGTTTTGTGTTTTTCTACTGCAGGGCATATTTTCCTATTATTTTCATGTATTTGTTTAGGTGAGTGAATGAGTGTGTGTGTGTGTGTGTCTGTGTGTGTGTGTGATGTGAATTTCACAGCTGTTGTGTGGATATCAGAAGTCAATTTGAGGGAGTAGTTCTGTCTTTAAAACATTGGGATTCCAAGCTGAAACTCAGCTCATCAGGCTGAGCCATCTCACCACATCTCCAGTCCTAATTGGGGACTCTCTCTCTCTCTCTCTCTCTCTCTCTCTCTCTCTCTCTCTCTCTCTCTCTCTCTCTCTCTCTCTCTGTCTGTCTCTCTCTCTCTGTGTGTGTGTGTGTGTATTACCTGTAAATGTATGTAATGTGTGCAGATCATTGTATTGATGTCAATGGGGACCCAAACTCAATTACCTTTCAGTTACTCTCCACCTTGTTTCAGGATGTCTCTCATTGTTCTGGGATTCACTCTGCTGTCCTAACTGGCTCATAAGCTCCAGTGATCCAGTATTGGGATTACAGAAACATTCCATAGTGCTTGGCGTTTTACACACGGCATAGGGTATCCAAATTAGAGTTCTCATGTTTGTGCCACAGGCACTTTGCCAACCGAACCTTCTTCGTAGCTCTTTTTAACTTCTTTTAAAGATAAAGGAGCTTCCTTTATATCTTCCCATAAGTAGATGGACAATCAAATAACACAACACCACAGACTGAGGAATAAATGTACAAGTTATGTTACTGAATTAGAACAAGTTTTGACCCTAAACACAAAATCATTTAAGCAGGTTATATACTCAATAAAAATGATCCTGCCACGTGACAAGTATTTATGGCAAGAGTTTATTCATTCTGTCCACAAAGAAGCCTGTACAAACACATGAACTCAATTTAGAAGCTTTATACTGGGAAGAGGGGAATACCTATGCATTTTGAGGATTGTCAGACACAAGTTTGAAGATTCTGTTAGAATGTAGGGACCTGTTTATTCAACTTCATCTCAAAAAAATAACCCCAAGGGTAATGAAGTGGATCAAGAGTTAGCCTAGGCTCACCTATGTATGATTATTCTATATGCTGGAATAATAGTTAATATTATAATGAATATGTTCATAGATAATATTTTAAAATACTTGTCAATTTATAAATTTACAGTATTGACCATGATTGGAAAAAGCACAGGGACAAATAGCCAATCTAGTAGAAACACATGAACTATGAACCAATAACTGAGGAGCCCCCAACTGTATCAGGCCCTCTGGATAAGTGAGACAGTCAATCAGCTTGAACTGTTTGGGAGGTATCTAGACAGTGGGACCGGGACCTGTCCTCAGTGCATGAGCTGGCTGTTTGGAGCCTGGGGCCTATGCTGAGACACTTTGCTCAGCCTGGGTGAAGGGAGGAGGGGACTGGACCTGCCTCCACTGAATCTACCAGGCAGAACTGTAACCCCAGGGGAGGGCTTGCCCTGAAGGAGATGGGAATGGGGGGTGGATTGGGGGAAGTGTGGGGGGGTGAGAGGAGGGAGGACAGGGGAATCCATGGCTGATATGTAAAATTAAATTAAATTATAAAATTAAAAGAGTAATAATGATAAAAAGAAAATTATGAAAAAAAGCGTGCTATTGAGAGGTAGCTATTTGTCTTAGATAAAGTTGGATTTGCTTTTTCATTTTTAAAATCTTGAGCCAAAACTACTATGTCCTGAGGATTAAGGTCCAAAATCAATTCCACTATTAATTTATTGACATAACTTATTAAATATTTTTATTAAAAACTATGTCTACAATTTTCTGAAGATATTACCTGGTATATGATAAATAAGACTGATTTAAAAAAATAGCTTCCTGAAAAAGTATATCTTTTATATTACTTCATATCTTACAAATGTTTAATACTCTACTTGTTTTGTGTACATCCCATTGATAATTTGATTTGTAATACAGCTTACAATTATTCAGAAGTATTTTCTATCAGAATTTAAAACCAATGTCATATCTTTATAATGTATGGTCAGAATTGCAGGCTATTTCATACTGGTTTCTATGCTTTATTTGTGTTATTAATTTGCTTGTTCTGATATAAAAATTTTAAAACTAATTTTAGTCCCATTTAGTTTACTCTATTTTATTGTCAAAAGATCCTTTCACTGGGAAGATGAAACAAGTTTGTTCCTTTTGGGAACATCCTTTACTCTTGTCTTGGTAATTTTATCTTTCAGTTTTCTTTTCATTTGTCATAGTCATTAGTTGAATATTGTATGCCCTAAATTGATCTTATATTCAGAATCATGTCACATTTTTGTGGGCTTGTGTTCTATGTTCTAAGACACAGTTCTTGTCTGTATAGAAAGTCACACAGTTGATCTTTTTTTTTAATTTTACGTATTATTTTTATTCTTATAGTTCTTGCTGATGTAACATATTACATTTTAGTTTTTGTTTTCTCCCTGCCCCCACCATGGGCTTGCTTTATTTTTCAATATGGGTATTTGGTAGGAGTTTTCTATATATGCAAACTCTGAGTTATTCATTCTTGTCCTTGAAGGAGACTTGCTTGTTTGTCTTTGGTATATTAACTGATTCAAATTTCTATGTGAAAGGAGGTCGATGTCTAAGTGCAAGTGGGACATTGGAATTACCTGATATACTTTTAATGATCTATTTGTTTTAAGTCACCATCCTTTTATTTTCACAACCTGGGAATTGCAGCAGCATCCACTTTCCAGGGCTAAAGTAAGGCTCAAGTGGAGTATGACTGTCAGACAGAGCATCTCCTCTACTGTCTAGCATGCAGTGGTGTCTAGAGTGCTCAGAACTGTAGATGTTGCCTTTCTGTGTTGCATTGTGGTGGAATCATTTTGAACTGACAGTGGATGGATCATGTGGTCATAAGGAAGGAGTCTCTGCTACATAAATAAAGATCCCAATCTTTTTTTTTTAGGTCCTGTCTGCAGTCTCTGTGTGTCATCTTATGGAGCGAGACAAGTCACAATCTTCAGAGTCTTCTTGGTGGCTGGAGGCCTAATGCTGAGCAGTCTTGACCTCAATATCTACTTTCTGTTTTTTTTTTTCCTATGCCATCATTGTAGGTAAGGAACCAGGCCCTCATAAGTCTCTCTCTCTCTCTCTCTCTCTCTCTCTCTCTCTCTCTATATATATATATATATATATATATATATATATATATATAGTGTGTGTGTATATATAATTTTTTTTCATTTTACATTCCAAGCACATTTCCCCCTCCTCCCACTTCTCCCATGTCCCCCACCCCACCTCATCCCTAATGTCTCCTCAGAGAGGGGAGTCAACAAGGTATGGCACATCAAGTTGAAGCAGGCCCAAACCCCTCCCCACTGTATCAAGGCTGAGCAAGTTATCTCACCATAAGGAATTTGCTTCAAAATGCCAGTTCATGCACCAGGGATAAATCCAAGTCCCACTGCTAGGAGCCCCACAAGCAGACCAAGCCATGGAACTGTCACCCACATTCAGAGGTCCTGGTTCCATCCCCTGCAGGTTCCCCAGCTGTCAGTCCAGAGTGCTTGACCTCCCTCTAGCTTGGGTCATCTGTCCCTGTGGGTTTCCCCATCTTGATCTTGACATCCTCTCCATAGCCACATACACACTCATACAATCCCTCCTCCCTCTTTTAGACTGGCCTCCAGATACTCAGCCTCATTCCTAGCTGTAGATCTCTGTATCTGCTTCCACTAGTAACTGAATGAAGGCTCTACGATGATAATTAGGGTATTCACCAATCCGATTTCAGAAAAAGTTCTGATCAGGTACTCTCTCCACTATTGCTAGTAATCTTAGCTGGAGTCATCCTTGTGGATTTCTGGGAATTTCCCTAGCACCAGGTTTCTCTCTAACCCCAAAATTGGCTCCTTCTATCAAGATATCTCTTTCATTGTTCTCCCACTCCATCCCTCCCTCAAGGTGACCATCTTATTCCCTCATGTTCTTATCCCCCGTGCCCTCCCCTCTCCTCCACCCTTTCCTAGTTTACCCAGATCTTATCTATTTCCCCATCCCACAGCAATTCACGGTGTCCCTCTTAGGGTCCTCCTTGTTATCTAGATTCTCTGGAGCTGTGGAGTATATAGCCTGGTTATCCTTTGCTTTAGGTCTAATACCCACTTATGAATGGGTACATACCATGTTTGTCTTTCTGGGTCTGGGTTACCTCACTCAGGATGATTTTGTTTTCTAGTTACATCTATATGCTTTTAAATTAAAACAAGGTACTTTTCTTGCAAAGACAGACAACTGAAATATCTTTCAAATCATGTAATGAAGTACTTTTAATAGGAAGAGATGTTCCAGAATAGTTATGGCTTACATTTTTGACCCTCACCTGATCTTTAACTACCATTCTCTTCGTCCATGTAGTTCTGAAGTCCTTTCATGCATCTATTTATGCTGAAGGAGTTTCTGCACTATTTATCCTTTGTGTATTCTTTACTCCAACGGTTTCCTCGGTCTAGTACAATTTTTTTTTCATTGGTGAGTTCATTAAACTGATATTATTAAAACTTTTTAATTAAATAAAGATCCCTGTTGTTTGAAAAAGACATGCATGTTGAAGACATTAGATAAAGTTTTACTTTAGTTGACAGTTTCATTTTCTGCTGCTAGAGAAAAAAATATCACAAGAAACTGGTTAATTTACATATGCTGAACAATATAAATTCTTGAAGGTTTAATGTGTGGTAAAATTTATTTGTGGAAAGTATAAATATAATATTCACAGAAAAAACTCCCTATTTATCTCAGAATGAAGATCATGTGGGATTTATCCATGGTGTTCTCCTGGGTCTCAATCTTTATAGTACCCTTGTGCGATAGTGTTTAACTTTATAGAAACCACATATTTAGTCAGGAACATGACTCAGATTTCAACCAACAAACAGTAGATAAGAGCAGCACCCCAGGCACTAGCCCTGGGGGATAATTTTAAGCTCAAAACTACTCAATGCTTATCAAATCTTCTTTCAAATATACAATATTCGTAGAATATTGCCTGAAGGATGTAAAAATCCATGTGCTCCTCTGAGTTCCGTGAATATACCTTCAGGTTTTCAGAATGCTGGATAATATTGTTCCCATGGTGGATACCCTTTCATAAGTGAAATTTTCATGAGAAGTTATCAACAAATGCTGAGAAGCTTTCTGAATAGTATAAAGAATGTCATTACAATTTCAATAAAGATAAAGCTGGTTTTCATACCAATTGTTTACTTGCAAACTACTACTTCCATTTTTTTTTTTAAGTTTTCTGGGCTCTGATTAAATATCTGCCTTTAAAGATATACCTATAATAAGCTGAGTAGCACTGAAACTTGGATCACTAGAATATCCCACATCATCTTTGCTAGTATTTTTTTTCTCTTTTTCAATAGTCATTTATATTTTCTTGATCTGTCTTTAGAAATCTGATATGATATGGGACAAAAAAGATGCCTAAGAGAAGGAAATCGAATAAAGTTTTAAGATTAATTAAACATTTGAAGAAGAAGGATATACAACAATTTTATAAACTCTCAATGCTGGTTTCTAGAAAATTCTAACATACATACTTTTAAGTTTTCTATGAATTAGAATAAAAAATACTGCTAAAAAGCATAATTATTTTTGTTGTTTTTAACTGTTGTATGTTTTTCAGTTTATTGAAAATAGATATGTTCATACAATATAATTTGATTGTGGTTTCCCATACAATTATTTCTAAAAAAAAGTTTTATTTAAAAATTAACTTGATTTTCTGTGTATGGCTGTCTGACTTGCATGTACATCTCTGTACCACATCCATGCAGTGCTCCAGGAAGGCAGAAGACATTATCTAGTCTCCTGGAACTGGAATTGTGGAGAGTTATGAGCAGCAATGTGGATGCTGGGAATGGAACATGAGCACTGTGGAAGATCAAACAGTGCCCTTAACTACTGAACTATCTGCCAGACCATTTAAGAATAAAGAAATTAAATGGCATACATTTTTTTCTTTTTTGGTTTTTCGAGACAGGGTTTCTCTGTGTAGCTTTGCGCCTTTCCTGGGACTCACTTGGTAGCCCAGGTTGGCCTCGAACTCACAGAGATCCGCCTGGCTCTGCCTCCCGAGTGCTGGGATTAAAGGTGTGCGCCACCACCGCCTGGCTAAATGGCATACATCTTAACAAATGAATATTTTACTCTTTTCTCCAACAATGTATTTGCTTTTTATTAATTTTTCCTTCTCTTTTAAAATTTATCACATATTTTGATCATATGCTCTCACTTCCCCAATTACTCAAAGATGCTCCCCCACTTTCCTCCCCACTGGGACTTAATGTGGGTTTTCTCTCTTAAGCATAAACAAAAACTGAAGCAAAGCCAATTAGAATTCAAACAAAAGCAAAAAGAAAAAAGAAAAAGAAAAAACAAAGTAAACAAAAAGCAAACAGAACACGGTCCAATTTGTGTTGGTCAACTAGTTGTTAGCACGAACTCTGCCCTGGAGTACAGTTTGTATTCACAGTGTCACTTCATGGAAAAACACTGATTTTCCCTTTCCCAGTGGCTGTCAATCACAAACAGCTTCTTGATTAGGCGTGGGGATTTGTGCCCAATTCCCTTTCACCATTCTGTAATTTCATCTGGATCGAACTTGAGGCAGATTTTATGCATGCCAGAGATTTCTCAAAATATGAAATACAAATGGCTGAGAAACATGACAACAAAAATTTTAACATCCCTAGCCACCAGGG
This sequence comes from Peromyscus eremicus, assembly GCF_949786415.1. Taxonomy (NCBI): domain Eukaryota; kingdom Metazoa; phylum Chordata; class Mammalia; order Rodentia; family Cricetidae; genus Peromyscus; species Peromyscus eremicus. The sequence goes on from NC_081425.1 coordinate 31,074,694, forward strand.
AAGTGCAAATAAAGACTACTGTGAGATTTCATCTAACCCCTGCAAGAATGGCCAAGATCAATATGACAGATGACAGCGGATGATGGAAAGGGTTTTAGGAAAGAGAAACACTTAATTATTGCTGGTAGCAGTGCAAACTAGTACAACCAGTGTGTAAATCAGTGTGGTAGTTCCTCAGGAACCTGGGAGTAGCTCTACTACAAGATACCACTATGTCATTCTTTGGCATATACCCAACGCTTTCTACATCTTACTATGAAGGTTCTTACTCATCCATGTTCACTACTGCTCTATTCATAAAAATCTAGAAATTGAAAAATCCAAAATTTCCATCAACAGATGAATCGGTAATGAAAATGGGGTACATTTAAATAATGAAATGATATTCAGCAATAAAGAAAAAGGAAAACCCCAAACAAATGGATGGAGGTAGAAACAAACACCCAGAGTAAGTAAATGCAGATCCAGAAAGATAAACATTACATATTATCTCTAGAATGTGAAAGTTAGATTTTAAGCTGTGGATATGTATATTCCATTCATGATATATACCAAGATTATGTTTTTATTAAGGAATCAAAAGGACATGAACCGTAGAACAGATATGTAATGGGGGCCTAGCAGAAAACTTAACATTATTAATTCTGTTATATGAAAATATCAATTAAATGACTTCTGATGGCATATTGTTACAACTGTAAATAATTGTATTGGAAAAATTCCTCTTGTAGTAAATGATAATTTACATAGAAACATGTAACTGGACAATGTTCAGAAAGTGAGAGACTCTGGATCACTCAGTTTTAAGACAATTGTCTTTATCATACTACTCCCTTCCAGACTCAGGGAATCTATGTAGAAGAGGATGCTGAAAGATCTTAAGAGTCAGATATCATTGAGGACTTCAAGGAAACATCATTTTCCCTTGCAATGGGCTTACACATATAATACAGGATTACACATATAAATACATAAGGACTTTGAAAGCAATCATAAGACAACATTTAATAGAGAAGAATCTTCTTAAACACAGTGCACTTATGAGTTGACTTTCAGTCTACCTTTGTCAGTTCTGAAAGTACATTATCAGTAAGGCAGAATATATATACATTAGCTTTTTAAATGTTTTACAATATGATCAGGGGAAAAGCAAATTTGAGAAATTTCATTGAGATTCTCATGTATCAATGATATTACTGGATGTCCATTTCCTTACATTTTTTTAATAATAATATTATAACTATGATTAAAATGTATTTTGTACATCAGAAAATATTGCCAAAAGACTTGTTTTTGTGAAAAAGAAATTCAAATTAAAATAATAAATATTTTCATATGTAGCATAACATTATGCTGCATATATGGTGAATAAATTCTTTTTAATCGTTGGACTGGAAAGATGGCTTAGTGGTTAAGAGTACTGGATGCTCTTCCAGATAATCTGGGTTCAATTTTCAGCACCCACATGGCAACTCACAACTGTCTATAACTCTAGAATATCTGACGCTCTCACACAGACATATATGCAAGAAAATAATCAATGCACATGAAATAAAAATAAATAAATCATTAAAACATGTATTCCCTTTTTAGAATAATCTATTTAATTGTGTATTATTCAAATATTCTATAAACTAATTAAATAGGAAATGTTTTGATACTATAATAATTATTTTTGAATAATAAGATATTGTTGATTAATAAGGTATTTATATTGTGAAAATACAAAAAGTTATTACTAATAAATGCATGTATGGAGTACTGTTTTACAATTTATATTCTTAATAAGTTGATTATATTTTTCACTTTCCAAAAATAAAGTAATATATGAAACCTCAGTACTTCTTCATGAATTAGGCAAGTACAGAACAAGGGAAATTAAAATTGAAGGTATACCACAAAATTAGGGCCTTAATGCATCTTTTGAAATTTAGAAAACTAGTGTCTTCTGTGAATCTTTCCTTTTCTTATTCAATTTTATGCATATTTGCTACACATACTAAATATTAAGTTCATTCATTGAATTGTTCACACTCACTATTGTAGTGAAATTTTGTTGTACTTTACATGTTTGTCTAATAGTGCTGAGATGTGTAAAATCTGGATCTGAGGGTGAGGCAAAGAAAAAAAGAGCCAAATTTCTATTCTTACATTTTAAGGTTATGTTCTTTAAAGTACTGAAGAAACCATCAACTTATGATTTTATTTTTGCTCTGAATATGACTATTAATATTCATAAACTGTATTACTTCTCTTTTACTAAAAAAAAAAAAAGGAAAACATCCCAGAAAACTAACATTGAACCAAGTCTTCCAAAATACATCTTTCTAAGCCTGGACAAATGTTGAAAATTAATGGCCAGGAACATTAATATTTTAATTAATTGTGTATACTTTCATTTCATATTTGCTATTGGTGATTGAATTATTGAATTAAATTAAAATTCTTAGAAAGGTATGTGGATATGCAAAGAATCTTATGCTAAGTGTAGTCTTATCTAGCTGCTTACTCTTTTGTTGCTTCTTAAAGAATAAATTCTCAAAACATTTCAGTCTCGTAAGAAGGTAAAATGGTGGCCATTTTTATGGGACTCCTAACAGTGGGAGCTGGTGTGACTCTGACACTATTCACTGTTCTTGGGACTATTCCTCCTCTTCGTTTGCCTTGTCCAACATAGATATGAGGGCTTTTCACTCGTCTTATTGTATCCTGTTTTGTCCTCCTTGGCTGTCATCTCTTGGCAGACTGCTCCTTTCTGAAGAGAAACAGCGGAGCCAGAGTATCTGGGAGAGAGAGGAGGTGTGAGGAACTCGGGGGAGTGGAGGGAAGGGAAACTGGTTGGATATATTGTATATGATCTACTGTTAACTTAAAAAACAAGTAAAATTTTATATTGAGTTACATATCAAGAAAAACAAAAAAGCTCTGCAGAATGCTGTCATTCAGTGACATCTAGCATCAAATTCTAGTCTAGATTATAAAAATTCCTACCTAAGATCCTCAATCACATTCTGTACCATTGTTGAATATTATAATAATTTGAATTTTATATAACAGTAAATAAATCTGTCTTTATGTAAAAAAATGTACCTAAAATTGTTTGATAAATCTCTTCATAGTAAGTATATTAATTTGTTTTACGCATATGAACCTGTAAGTACAAGTGCCTTATACTAAAGGGATAATCTATAGTCTATGAATTTTATTATTGGACACAGATCCTGGTATCAAAAGATACAATGCATTATCTCTGTATTTAGTTGAGAAATATTGACCTATTTTGATTTTTTCCTAATAAGTTATGACAAAAGAAATCTACACATCCTAATCCATAAAATGCCTACATTAAAATAGAAAAATTAGTTAAATACAACAAAGTTTCATGTGTGGAGGACAATCCCACCTTTTCATGGCTTGAAATGCTCTTGAGGAACTGCTGTGCACTTGATGGGCCTCCAAGCATTGCTAATCTAGAAGAAATTTGCTGCCAGTGGACTTAACGAAAGTTGAAGTTCTTTCTCATTTACAAGTGAAAATAGAGTCAAATAATCAGGGTTACATTTATCTCTCATACCCTGTAATTTAGCATGTGCATGATTAAAGTTTATTCTCTGATGATCAGAGAAGTTAATGGAAGAAAGTCTTCCAAAAGTGAATGTTTCTACTGAAAAAAATCACTAATTTATAGTATTCTGATTAAGATAATATGAAGCATATTGGGTATTAATTGAGTCTAAAGATTTTACCTTTTCACACGTAAAATTGTTCATTTCTTCTTTACTAGAAAAATAACATTTTAAAAATGATAATGAAATTGGTAATTTTATGCTGTCATATTTAATGTTTTGGTTAATTTTGAAATTGATTGGTAACCTTTTATTTCTGACAAAATTACATGATCAGTTGCTACTGTAATTCGTAGAATAATAAAATATAAATGGAGTAATATTTAAGTATCCATGTCTATTACAGAGAATTGCCTTCTTGAGTCATGCATTATTAAAAGTTTCTAAAAAGTTATAATGGATGTAAGATAATAGAATATCATGTATAATGAGTGATTTAAAAATCATCACACTGTGCTTGTCAATGGTTTAAAATGGAGATATTAGAGAAGTAATGAAAATACTAGGTTTAAAGATTCTTATATATGAGGGTTTCAAAAAGATTTTTTTTAATGTTTTAAAAAAAGCACTTTAAAGCAAGGAATGACTTTCTAAAAATAACTGCACATACACAGAATGCCTTAATATTACTCAGAAACTCTATATTGTACATTGACTTCTATATTATTTCATATATAGCCATAATGAAATTTTATTTAGTGTCATCAAAGGTTTAAAAAAATTATTCACATGAGTAAAAATATTTAATTTTCATTCTAAGTGCTTAAAATATTTAGGAATATATCTGATAAATAATGAAGCAGTATGCTTAGTAGTTGCATAAAATTTCATAATTCCTTGACATTTTCTCAAAGAAAACTTTCAAAAGAATATAATAAATGTGTGTTATGCTCAGAAGACTTTACACAGGCCTAATGATATATATTTTAACAGTTTTTTTAGAGGTATTAATGCAAGCAAAATGTTCTTCACAGACAGTAGTTATTAGGAATTTACCAAGAAATATTAAAAATAGAACTATCATGTGATTCTGTTCTCTTTTTGGATTACATATTTAAAAATATTAATATCTGGGCCTCAAAGAGAATCTTGACTACCTTTTTTTATTTCGCTTCCCTGTAATCCATGAAGACATTAAAATTGCCCATTGATAGAGGAGCCCATAAGGCAACTGTGGTACAGATACAGTGGAATATTACTCAGAACTGCAAAGAAGAAAACTGTGACATGTGATCAACGGGATAACAAAGGTATATCCTGAGCACAGGTAACAAATTATGCTAAAAATGTGCAGGTATCAGAATCAACTGCTTGACTTACATTAGAATCCACACTCTATTATTGAGACTCCAAAGTGCCCTTTCATCTTTTAATTTGTCTGACACTTACATAATATTTATGAAAGTTCTTTGAATTTATATTATTTCTCCTATAAAGGTCAAGGAAATGGTGAAAGCTACACAAAAGTCGAACATCACAACAGAACAAGAGAATAAGAATCTGTATTTTCACAATAATCCAAGGAGACTAAGAGGGTCATTGCAATCTGCCAACACTGATGTGGAAAAACCTAAAAAAAATAAAAATTCAAATTAAAAAAAAAGACTATTAGAGGGATACCTCACTCCTCAGCAACATAATTTGGCCCAATTCTCACTTATATTTCTCTAGAGGGATGAAAAAGTTACTCCCAAGCATTATTTCCTGTATTGATGTTGCTCAGCCTTTTTGAATACTTAAATAAATCTCAAAAATGTTATCACATTAAAGGGTCTATATAGGTTATGTGCTAGCCTGAATGGGTAAATCACAATTTGAGTATAGAGCATTATTTTTATCTTAGAAGTTCTTTAAGGATAGTTGTATTTTATGTCATGACAAATATAGATATTATTTGGTAATAATTTTGATGAATCCATGCTAGTGAGTAGACTGTCCACATATATGATAGAAGGAGGATAGAATAAACCCTTTTGAATGCAGAAAAATAAAATAAAAACAACCCCAAAGTTTAAGATGATTGAAAAATATATTTGATCTGTTTATGACAGCATGAGAAATATGAACATAGAATTTAAACATGTTAGTAAATCACTTGCTTTTCCAGTAGAAAAGTTGACATACAGAAAGATATTTCTCTGTACCTGCTTGTGGGGATGCCAATCAAAGAGAAGTTAATGAGAAAAAAAAATGATTTAATTCCTATGTACTTTAAAACATTGTCAGATTTTTATTTATCACCATAAGAGCTAAAACCTATGGTACAAAATGGACTAAGGTAGCACATGCCTCTAATTACAGAAGTCAAGAGACAGCAAGACAGGGATTTCTGTTAGTTTGGGGCCAGCCTTGTCTACATGGGATGTTGAAGCATAGCCAGGACTACACTGAGAAACCAATTATCAATACAACATCACCAACAACAAACTTGAAAACTTTTTTTATATATGGGTGAGAAAATAAGAATAAACCATGGAATCACTTTAAAATACATACAACAATTTATCTCTGTCTCTGTCTCTCTCTGTGTCTCTATCTCTTTCTCTCTCTTTCTCTTTCTGTGCACGTGAGTGTGTGTGTGTGTGTGTGTGTGAGAGAGAGAGAGAGAGAGAGAGAGAGAGAGAGAGAGAGAGAGAGAGAGAGAGACAGAGAGACAGAGAGACAGAGAGACAGAGACAGACATAGTAAAATTATCTAAAAGATCATGAAATTGAGAAGGAATAGGGCACAAGAATAGTTCACAGGAAGAAAGGGATAGAAATGATGTAATCACAATTCTCACATGAAATTGTCAAGATATGGTAACTTTAAAAAAAATGGAAAGCTTTGAGTGATCAGAAAACCTTCATGTGAAATAAGAGGATCAATGAAATGATGAAGAAATCTACAAAAATCTTGGAGAAGACAAAAATGGATGCCTAGACTTTCTTTGTTTGTTTTGTGTATAAGATTTCCTTGAAAGTAATTCTGATGTCCAATCACGGAATCTACAGACTTGTTTTCAATTATACATGGTTTTACTTGTCATCTAAAATTAGAATTCTCTGTTGCTTCCTTCAATACCGACATTTTCTAGTGACCTGTTGAGTAATTTTGTAATCAAACTCAATTTGATGCTTTTCATGAATAGTGGCAGTAATAATAGCAATGAGTTAACATTTATTGAGTGCTAATATTGTGTTTCAGAAAATGTGCTATGAATTAATACATGTAAATCTCTTACAATTCTGCCAAACACAGAGGAAGCTATCAGTGTGTTAGCTGCTACTACTGCTGTCACGATTTATTTTTCTATTACTGTTTCTATTACTTACTCTCCAGAATAACACTATTAAATAGATGCTATTTTGGTAATATTTTAGCTATGACTAAATCAAGATTCTGAGAAATTAACTGACTTGTACAAGATCACTCTACACGCAAGTGAAATATCAGCATTTCTACTCCAATTTTTCTAATTCAAGAGACTGAATTTATAAATATGCATTATATTGTGTGCAAGGATCCTGATCATTTTGTCTCTAATGAAGTCCATAGAAGAGTCAATGAAATGGTACTCGAATTATAGAAGTCGCCATATCAGTTCTGAAGGATGTTTTATCCTCTGCTGCTACTAAGAACTGTCATTTGTCAAGATCAAATGGATTCCTTTGGCATTGCAAAATCAATACAATTTTAATAAAAGGCAAGAATGTCTTATAAGTAATAAGTGCAGTCTAATATCAAAGGTTTAAATTGCTGCAGTTCTCTTATTCCAAATGATAACATTTCTCGCAAAAATGTTAGCCATATTCTTTCATCTTCTATTGCTGTGCATAACCTATTGTCATTGACATATAAATTCCTTAGTGTTTTTAATGGATAGCAGTTGAAAATGTATTTGGATTTATATTCTCATGCATAAATGCACCTTTTGCTCACTGAATTAAAAAATATCCTTCAAAGAAGCACAGCTTTAGTAAGACTTGAGAACAGGAAGTCACAGACCTTTAGTTTTTGATGAAAAGTAAAGTCATATAAGAATGTGAAACGGACCAGTTCCTTTGTGGAGCATAAGGGAACCAGCTAAAACTTCCCTGCAATGCAGACAATCTACGAAGAACTGCATCGAAAGCAGAAGGGACATTTCTGCCAATTACTTTCTATAGTGCTTTCTGCAGCAGAGCCCTGTCCCACTGGGGAAACGTCTAACTTTTCCCTGGAGAGAGAACAGTACTACACATGTCAAACCTTGTGGCTTTTTCCAGGGCTCCCTGGAGGACTGGTTTTATTTCACCTGACTTTAATTGCTGATATACACAGACAAAGTCTGGATGGCAAGAAGACACCTCAAGTTGTTGTGGTACCAGAGACTGTGCAGTACCAAAGACAAACACTAAGAGGAACTCTTGAGGAGACATAATACTTCTAAACTAGGATTCACAGGCAGACACCCACTGAAAGACACATCTAGGAAAGTTGCTTCATGGATCTCTAGCCAGGATGATGAAAAAAAATGTTCTACCTATACGACTGTGGACTATGATGCCTGACAATAGATCTATTTTTGGCAAATGTACAGAGAGCAACGAAAGATCACAGGTATATCAAGAGATATATGTGGCCCAATAAAAGTAATATATTAATTCTCCAGATACCTAAAGTAGAGAAATTGATATGTGCATCATCTGAGAAAAAAAAAATGTCCCAACTAGATCTGTCATGTGAGAGTGTTGAAGATAAAGATGTCAAAATGTAATACAGATCCATAGTAAATGAAAAAAAAAAAACAAACCTTTTATACATAAATAAAAGTATGAGCAATAACAGCTGGAAAACTTCAGGTATTTAACTTATTTATTCTATGTCATGATGTCACTCTGTACCTCAGGTGGCCAGGATCTTGATATATAGCACAGGCTTGACTCGAACTCATAAGCCTTTCCTGGTTCAGGGTTCCTCATACTGAGAATGTAGGCATGCCCCACTATTCCTGACTGCCCATGAAATTTCTTTAACATGGAGAGACATTTAAACTAATAGAACATGAAATATAATTATAAATCTATCCTATCTGTATATAAGAATAAGTAATTTGTATTAACAGTAGCATACACTGTAATAGGCATACGTGTATAGAAGCAAACTTTTATGCATGTTGCTGAAGTAAAGTAACTACAAACTTAAGATTCACTGTAATAATTTCAAAAATATATAATTGTAGCAGTAATTACAAGGAAAATATATACAGAATTTTCTCAAAAAATGTAATAAAATGTATCACAATAGAAATATGAATAAAAAACAAGAGAAAAAGTTTCAGATCATAGAAACATTAGACATAGAAGAAATGATAAACCAAGTGATATTGCTCCTTTCTTACCAATGATTATTAATAACTGCCTAGTTAAAAGATAGTGTGATGAAGGAAAAATAAAAAACAAATCATAGAATTTATTGACACCTATAAAAATGACAGGGACTCCTAGTGAATACATAGACTGGAAATAAAAGGATAAAAAACATATTCCATGAAATAAAACCAAGGACAGGAGTAGCTATATATGTGTGAAACAAAGTAGACATTGTACTAAACAATAAAAATAAAAAGACAGATATTTTAAAATAACAATTATGTAACAATTAATCATCATGTATTAAAGCACTCAGATGTACGAATCAGAAATTCCAAGAACAAAGGGAAGAAATAGGAAGTGTGCAGCAATAACGGTAGAAACAAACCTCCATGCTCTTTCAGCTAGAGATGTAACCATGTAATATGTCAGCAAAAACAAAAGACAACTCAAATAAAAAATAATCACATTACCCACAATAGACATATACTCTGAAAACTACTTAACAACAGTAAAAGACAAAAAATCTCTCATGTGCACAAGAGCTTTCTGTAATGTATTTTATGTACTAGGGAAAAACACATCTTCAAAAGTTCAAAGTTATTATTTATACCATACAGACTATTTTCTCTTGTAAGAGATTGCAGTTAGAGATCAACAGGAAAATACAACAAAATGATGAAGAAGGGAATTTGGAAATAAACAACTGCATATGTAGACAAATGGCCTTTGACAAAAAAAAGTCAATGCTACACAACAGTAGTTCTCATCATCAATGCTTCAGAAAAAAAATGTTGGGAAGAAGAGACATATCCACGACATAGAGAGAAGTCAAGAGTTTTAACAAACTCTGGTTGTGTTTGTTTGTTTGTTTGTTCTGTTTGTTAAAGTCACTGAAGGGCCGGCAAGATGGCTCAGAGGATAAAAGTATTGCTGGATACGTCAGACAGCCTGAGAATGTTATTCCAAACACAGAGCAGAAGTTGAAATTTAATTCCAAAGTTTCCATTTCTATCTATCTATCTATCTATCTATCTATCTATCTATCTATCTATCTATCTATCTATCTATCTATATGCCATTGCATGATCATGCCTGCAAATGCTCACTCAGAAACACACACACACACACACACCCTACTCACAACAATGGTTATGATGATGATGAATATAAATGTAGTTTTAGTAGTAGTAAAAAAATATATAAAATTTGGGAAACAAAAGTCACCTAAACATAGGGTACCTTCCAAAATACTCAGTGGAAAAGCTCTAAAAGTTCTAGAAGAAAACAGATGAAAATCTACAAAACTCTGAAGGAACCAGAGCTCATAAAAATAAAAATAGGAAAATTGTTCTCCAAAAGACTTAAATATCATCAAAATGCAAATGTGCTGTAAATAACATGTATAATAAAGTGTGAGTAACAAGACTGCATATGAAATTTCCACTGTTCAACAACAATAATATAAAATAGTATTTGAAAATGAGCTAAACTTGAACAGATGTTCTTCAGAAAATGCATACAAATGGGTAACAAACACATACTGTAATATTTATTAATTGTAACCTGAATGTGAATAAAGTCACACGAGGTTTGACCCCATACCCATTAACAAGGCTTGCATTAGGAAAAAACAAACAAAAGAATACAAGTGTTTTTGAGGCTTCATGCCATTTTGAATCCTGTGGGTTGGATATGGGAATATACTATAGTACAGCCTGGTGACAAGTACTACACATATCCATAAAATCTAGAAATGCAATTATCTTATCTAATTGTCTTACTTTGGGAGACAAACATACAAAAAAAAAATACTTGGAAGTAGGAATTCAAAATACCATGTGCATATTGTTGATTATTTTTACCTTTTGCCCTTTTGGGGGTCTGCCAACCAGCTCCCATATAAAAACACAGAGTCTTATTATTACTTATGAATGCCAGCCTTAGCTTGGTTTATTTCTAGCCAGCTTTTCTTAACTTAAAATACCCCATCTACCTTTTGCCTCTGGACTTTTACCTTTCTCTATTTCTGTGTGTCTTTTCCTGCCTTCTTATTCTGTGTCTAGCTATGTGGCTCAGTGGCTGATCCCTTGTTTTCTCACTCCTTGAACTTTTTCTCACCTTCTATTTATTCTCTCTGCCTGCTGACCCCACCTATCCTTTCTTCTGCCTTGCTATTGACCATTCAGCTCTTTATTAGACCATAAGGTGTTTTAGACAGGCAAAGTAATGCAGCTTCACAGAGTTAAACAAATGCAACATAAAGGAATGCAACACATCTTTACAACATTGAACAAATATTCCACAGCATAAATGAATGTAAAATACTTTAAATTAATATTCCACAACATGTGCATTTTTATTGTATTTGTACTCATCATAACCTAAAGGGAGAAAACATGAAAATTCAGAGTAGATAAGAAATTGGATTCACAAGGGCACTGAAACATTGTTCATCTTAGAAATAAATAGAAATTCTACCACATGCTGCAACATGGATGGATCTACAGAACATTTAGATTAAGTATAGTTAGCCACTCACCAAAGGACAAGTGTTGTACATTGTGACTCAATGGAGTGTCTAGATAGCTATAATTAAAGAAATGTAAAGGTGAAAAATGATTAACCAAGTCTAAGAAAAGAGGAGAAACTGGACCAGACGAACGCAGAATTTTAATACTGCAAAATGAAGTGACCCTAGCATGGTAACACTATGAAATGTATTAACTGCTAAAAATGCATTTCTAATTAAGATGTAATTAAGGTCAATTATTTTAAGTGAAAATAATCCTTCATGTTGTTCCTCACAATTACTGTATCAAATTCACAAGTTTACTTACAGCTTTTTCCCTGCTCAGTTTGTGTATGTAGGGTTTTTCAGAGTATTGAATACAGAGCTTCATGTGCATTGTAGAAAAGTACTCCAGGATTGAACTCTATACTTAGTTGCAGCTAGAGTTTTCCTGCCTGGCCCACAGTCAGGACAAATCTCTCTCACCTGCCAGTCCCACAGCCGCTCAAACCCGATCAAGTAAACACAGAGACTTACATTGGTTACAAACTGTATGGCAGGCTTCTATAAATCTATACCTTGCCACATGGCTTGTGGCTTACCGGCATCTTCACATGCTGTTTGTCATCATGGCAGCTGGTAGTGTCTCTCTGACGCAGCCTTCCACTTCCCAGCTTTATTCTCCTCCTTGTCCCGCCTACACTTCCTGCCTAGCCAATGGCCAATCAGTGTTTTATTTATTGACTAATTAGCAACACATTTGCCATACAGAACATCCCACAGCACTTCCCTTTTTTTTTTTTTCAAAAAGGAAGGTTTTAACCTTAACAAAGTAAAATTACATATAATTTGGGAATTTGGGCGTAGCTTCTCTTACAACTTCCTGCTGGAGGGGGGCGCTGTATCTTATGGGGACACAAAGAAAATTTTAGAATTATGGAATAGTCCATGAGGCTGTATTGTCTGAGCCAGATGCCTTCAAACCATTCTGGATGTTGGATCATCTGGGCCATGGTGTCATCGGAGACCTTTCAGGGGGTCTTGGCTGGTCAAACCTGATGTATCTTAATCTGGAACAAACCCATAGCCTTTGGCTTTCTGTGGAAATAAAAGCAGAGCCTCCTTTCCAAAGCAACATATCCTTACATCCAAATTTTGAAGTCAAAGTATCTTTAAAATATCCATATTGGTTTAACTCAACAATTTTTACGATCAAATGTTTTTCTGCAGTTAAAAATCCCAAAGACAACACAATTCAGATTCTCTGTGTAATATTCATCTTCACATGGCTTATTTTTTATATTAATTTTACTGTCTCTTTAAAGACTTTATTTTTTAAAACTATGTATTTGTTTATATAACTGTATATATCACCTTTTTTGTCTCTTTTAAGCCTACGTATATTTTACACACATTGTAATCTATTACATCTGAATCTGTCTTATTGTGAAACTATTGCTTTAAACTGCAGCAGCTGTGGCTGCTGGCTCTGCCCACCTCAGCTTCCCAACATGGCGGTTTTACCACCAGCTCTGGGAGCTATCTTCGGTCTATGCTTTTATCTAAGCAGCGTGTAGTCCAGAAACCTCTTTTTTTTTTTTGTACCTGTAAAGTCTAAATCTACCACGCAGCTTAATGTGCCACTTGCAGAGGCCTCATTCCCATCATACTGCAGGTCAAGCGTGCACAGGCCAGGAACCCACCAGTAGCTCAAACCGGCAGCTGCCACTCATTTGAGAGAGACAATCAGGAAGCTGTTTTTAGCTCTGTTTTAGAATCTTTTTTCTCAGTTTTTAGGTGGAAACTCTTGCCACCACGTTGGATGCCATTTGTAGCTTGAGTTTTCTTGCCTGGCCCACGGTCACGGCAAATCTCTTTAAAAAAAAGAAAAGAAAAGAAAAGAAAAGGGGAAGTGCTGTGGGATGGTTTGTATGTCAAGTGTGTTGCTGATTGGTCAATAAATAAATCACTGATTGGCCAGTGGCCAGGCAGGAAGTATAGGTGGGACAAGGAGGAGAATAATGCTGGGAAGTGGAAGGCTGAGTCAGAGAGACACTGCCAGCCGCCACCATGACAAACAGCATGTGAAGATACCGATAAGCCACGAGCCACATGGCAAGGTATAGATTTATAGAAATGGACTAACTTAAGCTGTAAGAACAGTTAGCAAGAAGCCTGCCACAGCCATACAGTTTGTAACCAATATAAGTCTCTGTGTTTACTTGGTTGGGTCTGAGGCTGTGGGACTGGCAGGTGAGAGAGATTTGCCCTGACCGTGGGCCAGGCAAGAAAACTCAAGCTACACTTAGTACTCCTTTTACTCTTTAGTGTGGTACAGGGTCTCAATAAGTTGTCCAGTTTAGCCATGAAATTAATATATAGCAGTCAGCACTTGGACTTTCAATTTCCTTCCCCATACTGTGGAGCTGTTGAGATGGAATTACAAGCTTCCACAGTAGCTTATAGCTCATATTTTAAATTTCTTTGTTCTGTGTTGGTTGGTAGTAAGAACTCAAAATATTTGTCATCTGATAAGACTTGTTACTTTTTCTTTTTTATTTCAATGAACAGCAATGTCATCTCATCCTGCTCTTTCTTTGTGGTTGTTGTTGGAATTTCCTGGGGGTACTGAAAAGATACCTAAGAATAATGAAAATAAAATCATAGCTGTGCTTATCTTTCACCTAAGTGGCATAGTAGGTACTGAAACTTCATGCTGTAGACCTTAGTTATGTTTTTATTTGATAATCTTTATTTCTAGTATTATTTGAGAATATGTAGCATAGAAAAACTTTCTACTTTATAATAAAATGTGTGATCACAATGTCAAATACACACACACACACACACACACACACACATATATATATATTAGAGAGAGAGACATATTTTAATATTTAAACCTTCAACTATCTATTTTGAAAAACAGGGAGATTTATGAGATAAAGCAGATCTCCCAGGAATGACATGTGACTTGTGTTGGTATGCCCTACACTGGATATCATTAGGATACTGGATGAAGTCAATAGTATTGTGTGTTGTGTGTGTGTGTGTGTGTGCGCGCGCGCGCGCGCGCGCACATGCGCAAACAAGTGCGTGCATTTTTTGGTAGGCACTCCTGAAGTCCAAATAAGGATATGCATACATGCCCACAGGCTGCCATGAAAGCTCTCCAATGACAGAACAAACTTCTACACACAAAAAAAGGGAGGAGGAGGAGGAGAAGAAAGAGGAGGAGAAGAAGAAGAGGAGGAAGAAGAAAAAGGTGGAGGAAGAAGAACGGGAATGGGAGGGAGAGGAGAAGGAGGACAGGGGAAGGGAGAAGGGGGAGGTGAAGGGGAGAAGGGGAAGAAGAGGAAGAGGAAGAAGGAGAAGGAAAAGAAGCCACAGAATTAGGAGCTAAAGAAATGATTCAGTTGTTAAGGGCACTTACTCTTCTTGCAGAGGACATTATTTAGTTCCCAGAGCCCATATGACAGCTTATAACCTTCTGTAACTCGATGTCCAGGAAATCTTCCACTTCTTCTGACTTTTGCCAACACTGCATGCATGTAATACACATACATAAAATCAGGTATATAAACACAAACACATACACTAAAATAAATACATATTTTAAAAAGAAGCCTTTGATGTATTATGGCTTTTCATTGGAAAAAAAGTACATGACAAAGCATGCTCTCTTTCTCTTAAGCTATTATTTGAGCTGCTCTTTTGAGTCATGAAATAGTTTAGCCTGTCTACTTTTTAAAATAAATATAAGAAAACATTAGTGATGAGGTGGAAGTTTCTAATACGTTGACATCTACCTCTTATCATGATAATATTTTTGTGATACAATAATAACAATTAAGTTAGCTTGACAATGACACCTGTCTTGCTGCAAGTATGTGTATGTTTGTCTCACAGGGAGTTTCCAGTGTCAGGAGGAGGTATCTAGCTCTAGAGAGAATCAGAAGCTCTGGCAGAACATATGAGGGAACTAGGAAAGAACATCATCTGTCTCATTTTCTCCTTGATATTTTACATTTCAACTTCATTCTCTTTCATCATAGACAGGCTGCTTTCATATTTACCAACAATATTTTGCATTGAAAGACTCTGCATCATTTTTTATATCCAAGTCAATAATAAAGACAAATTTACAATTAAGACCTTTTAATTGGTCAATATTTAAGAAATGACTGTATAGTGAATTAATACCATGATAATAATTGATCATATAGTTCTGGCCTGTGACAGAATCAAATTTCAACTGTTATCTTACAAATAAGAGCAAGAATTAGATGGTAAGGAATCACTTGCCAGTGGTCTGATGACCTTCTAGATACTGTGGTGAAATCATTGTGGAATATGGCATAAGAAGTCAGTTCTGAAACTTTCACCTGCAAGAGAATAGCCTGAAGGAAATTTAATAAACAGATTGTTGGGCCTCACTCCCAGAATTTCTGACTCAGTATGTCTGGGATAAAATCCAAAATGTGCATTTCTAAGCTGCCAGATTATTTTCATGGTGTTATTTGAGTTTCACACTTAAGGACACAGAGGGTATTTGAGTTTCCCACTTATGAAAATCAAGGTATGATGTAACCAGAAACTTTCAATGACTCTCTTTCTTGTGCTCCAACAGAAATCCCAAATAGTCAGTTGAGTTGAACTTGGTCAATCAATTGATTTCTCACTGTTTCATCTGAAAATAAGCCATGTCCACAGGTAGTCTGATTCCTCTGTTACACATGGAAATTGCAGTATATAGAGTACTATGTATGAGATGTGTCTTATTGTTTACAAATAAACTGGGTCACCCTTCCTGTAAGTTGTAGCCATCACATTAGTGCAAAGTTTCATTCTAGATTTTTCTGAGACCATGATTTGACTTCTAATATCACCACTGACATACATGGTGTTAATACTCTCATCTTTACAAGTAAAGACCTGAAGCTTTTTGCAAACTATAGCTTTCCCTCCATTTGTCAGAGAAGAGAGGGCACAGAGCCGAATTCCCAAATCTAGGAGGCAAACAGGGATCTCTAACAACTATCTTACCTGGAACAAAAACACCAGGAGCCATAATCAGTAGGAACAACTGAATTGTAATTTTGCAAATTTCTTGTTTGTGAAATATGCATGTAGGACAATGAGATAATTTTGTGGCTGCACAATAAGATCAAAGTAATGCAGTGAGTTTTAAACAAGATAATATCAAATTATGTCATATGCATGTATTTGAATTATTTAATAGAGAAGAAAAACTAGAACGGAAAGAGTAAATACTTGAAGTAACAATCATAACGAATTTACTAAAATTCATGAGAGACTCAGAAAATGCTCTAGAAGCCTCAGAAAACCATAAACAAGAGATTTAAACAGGATTATGCTTATTGATAAAACTTAAGAAAACCATATACAAAAAGAAAACTTTGGTAGAAATCTTCTCAGCATGCCCTAAAGACAAGAATAAGAATTGAAATATACCTCTCCTCAGAAACTATTCACAAAAGAAGAAAAAGTTATGTCAAAATTTAAAGTATTAGAAGAAAAATTAATGAAATATAGAATAACACAGAAAAATAACCTTCAAAATTAGAGGAAAAAATTCTGAAATTAAAAAGTGTCAATATTCCAGAACTATTGTGCAAGAGATATTAAAAGCTCTTTAATACAATTAGTATAAGAAGAAACTCATATGTTTCTAAAAAGA
Organism: Peromyscus eremicus; assembly: GCF_949786415.1. Taxonomy (NCBI): domain Eukaryota; kingdom Metazoa; phylum Chordata; class Mammalia; order Rodentia; family Cricetidae; genus Peromyscus; species Peromyscus eremicus. The sequence continues at coordinate 31,091,866 of NC_081425.1, forward strand.
TGATAGATATTTACAATAAGTATAACAATATAAAATAATGTAGAGTTACAAAATGAAATATTTTATTTTATCCTAAAATTATAAAAAGTCTTTTTTATGTAAAACAATAGTTAAAATAAAATAATACAGTTGAATCAAATTATGTAAATACTGTTATTTGTCAGAACCTGGAAGCAACCTAGATGACCCTCAGCCGAGAAACGGATAAAGAAAATGTGGTACTTTTACACAATGGAGTATAACTAAGCTATGAAAAACAATGACATCAGGAAATGTGAACGCAAATGGATGGAAGTGGAAAGCATGACCCTGAGTGAGGTAACCCAGACTGAGAAGACAAACACGGTGTAGGTACTTACTCTTAAGTGGATATTAGCTGTAAAAAACGGATAACCATGTTGCAATCCACAGCCCCAGAGAATCCAGGTACCAAGGAGGCTCAAACTGGGAGGGGGACACGCAGCTCTCCCTAAGAAGGGGAAATAGAAGAGATCTCCTGGGTAGACATGGGGGCCTGCAGGCATGGGAACACGAGGGATTGGATTTTGGGTGCAGATGGAGGAGGAGAGTAATGAAAGAGACATCCTGATGGGGGGGCATGCATTTTGGGGTTAGGTAAAAACTTGGTGCAAGGGAAACTCCCATGAATCTAAAAGGATGACCCCAGATAAGACTCATAGCAATAGTGGATAAGTAGCCTGAACTGGCCACCTCTTGTCATAAAATTAGTGCCTAGTCCAATTGTCCTTTGAGAGGTGCCCATCTAGCTATTGACAGCAACAGATGCAGACCCACAGCCAAAATTTAGGAGGAGTTCTTGGAATCTTGTAGAAGAGGGGGTGAAAAGATTTTAGGAGCTAGAGGGGTCAAGGATACCACAATAAAACTCACAGAATCAACTAACATGGACTCATACAGGCTTGCAGAGACTGAACCAACAACCAGGGAGCCTGTGTGGGACTGACCTAGGCACTCTGCATATATATTATAATTGTGTAGCTTGGTCCTTTTGTGGAAATGCTAACAGTCATAACAGGGGCTGTCTCTGACTCTTTGACAGGCTTTTGGGACCATGCTCCATGCTGGGTGGCCTTTTTCAGCTTTAATACATGGGGAAGTGCTTAGTCTTACTGAAACTTAATATGCTAAGTGTTGTTGATACTCATGAGAGGCCTGCCCTTTCCTAAACAGAAATGGAAGAGTGGATTGGAAGTGAGAACAGGGAGTGGGAGGTGGGGAGGAGGAACTGGAAAGATAGGAGGGAAAGGAAACTGTGGCTGGGATTTAATGTGTGTGTGTGTGTGTGTGTGTGTGTGTGTGTGTGTGTGTGTCCACTAACACATCCTAAGGAGCACTATGAAAAATTGAGAGTAGAGGATATAAAATAAAAACTCAGTTATACTAAATAATACATAAAATGCAAAGAAAATAAATGAAAATTAGATGTTAAAAAAGAAAACAATTAAAATCATGTGAACATTAATTCTACATAGTAAGCGTAAGTTCCTATTCCCATTGCTCTGATAAAATACCTTAAAACTAAATTATGAAAGTTCTATATTTGTCCATTGTTTGTTGACACAAGCCATATTATTATGTAAAGCAGAGTACATGAGTGGCCCTGCTATCAGCAGGAGTTTGAGGATTGTGATCAAACTGTATCTCTATTCAGGAGCAAAGACAGATGGATCCTTTTACTGTACCCATTTTCTGAGTCTAAAAACTCAGTCCATGGAACTGTGATATTCACATTCAAGGTGACTCTTCTTTTTTTCAGTTAGATGTCTTTTGAAACTACACCACAATGCAAAGAGGTATGTTGTCCAGGTCATTTTAATCCTATGAAGGTAACAAGCAAGATTAACCACCACATCTCAGTCTTATCTACTAGATAAACATATTGCTTTCAAATTATAGCATTCAGCGAGTTGCTTTGGTATGATCACAGGCATCTCATGATGTAAAATCAAAATGCATGTTTTCAGTTATTAAGAGCTCAACATTAGGGGCTGAAATGATTGCTCAGTGGTCAAAATTGTTAACTTCTCTTTGTAAGGACCTGGGTTTGAGACAGAGCACCAATGTGGCAGCTCACAGGAATGCCATTTCCAACAATACTTTGACTTCAGATCAACAGCTTTACACGATGATCTTTTCTGATTTCCTTCAGTGGACTTTGAAGGTACGACATGGTACTGCTGCTGGCTTTTGTGAATGTTGGTACAAACCAAACCTTTCGTAATTTGTGTGAATATAAAACCTGTTGCCAGTTATATATAGATATATATTCTGAGCCTGTTTTATTATAGCTTTGTGGCCTTTGCCTGCCTGGTGACTGATTTTGATAAACCCTCTCTTTGGAAGTTGTTCACAAGCAGGGATCCTCTAAATCGGCAATCTGCCATGGAAGATTCAATTCCATAAGCCTTCCTCTTCACTATGAAGAACTTAGATGTCCAATGAGCTATTGGATTTTAGAGGAAGCATATTCATCATTTTGGAATTATCCTTGCCTATTAACTCAGATACTTATTCCACAGTAATGACAAAAATCACAAATAAACTGGAACACAGAACAGGAAAAATTATAATTTAGGGCCAGCATGCTTTAAAAGTGATTGAGCTACTATGGATCATGAGCATCCATACTATTTAAAGATTCCTGAAACAATGGTGACAGATATTGTTGATGCAAGGGTCCATGGCAGTATCTGATAGATAGACTGCTATGTTGGCCATTAGAATTTCAAAACAATGTCCTAGTATCTTCTTTGAGTATTTTTTTTCTTACTTTTGAGATGCAGGTCTTGGCCTTCTATTATGCCTTCTATGGGTACTGAGCTATCATGAGCTGAGTGTAAATGAGCCAGTTAAGAGTGACAAGTATCAGCCGGGCGATGGTGGCGCACACCTTTAATTCCAGCACTCGGGAGGCAGAGCCAGGTGGATCTCTGTGAGTTTGAGGCCAGCCTGGGCTACCAAGTGAGTTCCAGGAGAGGCGCAAAGCTACACAGAGAAACCCTGTCTCGAAAAACCAAAAAAAAAAAAAAGAGTGACAAGTATCAAAGTAATATATATATGTAATGCGCAATAGATATAAATAAGTTATATGACAGCATGCAGTAAATATTCACCATTACACTTTCTACTATACTACATTCTCCATTTTACTAAAATGTTATGGCCCTAAGAGAAGTCTTCTATAAGTCTTCTTTTGACAAAGAAGAAAGATAAAGGCCTGATTTTCTTTCATTTTTAAGACATATGCTGGAACCACATGAATATGAAATGCTGCAGTCCTTCCTCTAGATTGATCCCGAAAGACAGTGATTAAGGCCAATTTTCCTAAAACACAGATATTTAAGCAACACATTTGGTTTTTCTAGAATAATTTCTCACTTTTACAAAAAAATGTCAGAAATGAGATTTCATAATTATATATGAGTCATCAAGGAATTTGAAAGAATATAACTGCAAATTCAATGACAAATAATGGTGTGGATGAGGTATGTTAGTAGAACCCACTCTATGAGCAAATTGGTGAACATAATTTATTCTGTGAATGTCCACTTGAAGATCTTTGCAAAGAGTGTGTTAACAATGAAGTGAAAGTTGTGACTTGTAGTCTAGAGTATGAAAGGGTTTCACAGTGGCTAATGAATAAAGTAGTCATGCTTTCAAGAATGGTGATTATTCACAGGCCTAGCAACATGGCTTTCCTTCTCCACTTTAGTTAGTTGATATAACTAAATCTATATTGGAGAGACCAATACTGAAATACACTATATCATATCTACCTAGGAAGGCATTTACAGAATCTTTATGGAAGACATGATATTTTAATTTCACTAGAATAAACATTTTCTCTGGATGCAATATTTTCCTCTGGATGAAATGATCTTTTATTAAGCTATCAGTCATAAAGTTAGAGAATAATTTTCTCCCATTATGGTATGATGTATAATGTTACTTCTGATCATAGAATTCCATTCACAAATCAAAGAAGTATAGAGACAGCCCAATCTGCAAGCATTTCATTGTCTTGCTGACTCTTCCCCTTCCTGGAAGAGCTGAATACTTGAAGAATAAAATGGTCTTTAGAACACCTACAACGTAATTAGACAACAGTGTCTTGTCACTGTCTTGATTCAAAGTCTTCAAAGATTATACAGTTTTTAAAGCAATAATAAAGGCCACTCTGCTTACCAGGTTTCAGAAGAAAGCTGGGGGTTTTGTTGTTGCTGTTTGTTTGCTTGCTTTTTTTATCTGTGTCTTTCAATGTGTTGAACTCAAAAACATAAGTATGCAGGCAAAAGTCTAAACACTGAGCCATATTCTCAACCAACATTTTCCTTTTTACAACATGAAAATCAGGGTGGAGTACATGTTCCTCTACCACCATGGGAAACAGACACACTGTTGGTGAGTCAGTTTAAATAGATTAAAACTATTTTCAGAGATTTCTTTTGGAGAAAAAGACAGGACTTTGTTATATAAAATCATGAATTTTACATGAAAATATTTTAAAATACTACAATTGTGACCAGAGGCAGATTTCAAGTTGGGTATGTATGCTGAGAGAAAAGTGACAGATTTTTTTTTTATGCTAAACTATTACTGAAAGAAATATGTAATGGAAGAGGTTGGATGGAAATGTCAATCTTATCCCTGGGGATGGGTCAGAGTGCTGTGGTGACATCTGTTGAGGAGATTTAAAAAGGAATTAGAATAATTATAACAGGGCAACAAGTCTGCAAGGTTATGGTTACTGGATATTCAATGATGCTTTTGCTGTTTTTTTTGTTTCATTTTCATAATTTTTCCTGAATAGATAAGCATAATCCTTCAAGAAAGAAGTACATCTGGAAATAACCAAAAATAGAAGAGGAAGAGAACTTTGCTACTATTCTGGACCTGTATATGAGCAATGAGGTCAGTAAGCTGTAAGCTTCGTTTGCCCTTGATGGCACCTTGGGACATAGTTAAGTTTAGTTAGCTGTACACCCTTACAAAATAGCAAGGAAGTGTATGAATACATGAGGTTTCTCATTAGTGTTAGAAGTTAAAATGGAGAAAAAAAATGGAAAGTCTGTCTTCCCTTATTTTTACCAGTTCTGGCAATCAGCATCTGCAATGTCATGGAGGATTTTCTCCAAATGTGAGGTGTGATGGTTACCTAAGATGGTGTGATACGTTTCTGCTGACTAAAATTTTATTATATTCTAGCTTCGGTTGTAGCCCTTATCTCACTCCCATAATCTATCACCAATTATCTTCTTCACATTTTTGCCTTTATCCCCACATTCAGTTCCAAATCCTGAGTCATCTCACCTTAGTTTATTCTCTGTGATTCCACATGCTTACAACTATTTTCCTGAATTAAACAGTCCTCTTCCTCTTTCTCTTTCGATGCTAGAGATTAAATCCACAGCCTTGGGCAAGCTAGACAATGTCCTAACACCAAGCTATGTGTTTAGGCAACAACTTTCCTTAGGACATAAAAATGGGAATAACGTATAAACTGTCTATGCCACATATTTCTGATCTCAAATATTTTTCATTAATTTTTTTATGAATTATTTTATTTATTTTAGTATTCAAAGGTATAAATATCAAATGTCAAACAGCATAACTAATTACTAATCTGCTAATGTTAAATAAAATGCTTCTGGGAAGTGGTTATAAATTGCTTTTTAATGTGTAGATGGTTGAAGGAATTCAAGTAATTAGAGTAGTAGTTCTGCATTAGTGTAAGTATCCATTGTCATTTCACTTCCTTTCTATAATTTATTCTTACTTTATTAATACATATTTTTCATATCAGACAATTACTTGATATATAGCTCATTCACTAAGTAACATATGATGTTCTTTCTTAAAATTTTATATATTTGTGTTTTTTCCCAGTTTTCTTACTATATTGATTTGTAGTTCTACTTTATTGCAGAAAAAGATTATGTTTTGCAAAATTCCATTTTTGTAAATGCAGCATTTTGTGGTCTACTGTATGAGTCATCCAAAAAAAATGACCCCTATTCCATATGTACTTGAGGAGAATGTGCATTTTCTGTAGGTGGGTGGATATTTTGTAACTTTACTAGGAACAAAAGTATTTAGTCATCCATATTCCTGTTGATTTTCCACCTAGTTTATTATCAATTATTGAAATGTTGGTAATTATTCCAATATTTATTGTTGAACTACCTAATTATTTTGCTTTTATTTGAATTTCAAAAAATGGCATAGCTTTGTTTTAGGTGCACAGACATACAATTTTAATGGCTACTTAATTTACATCATTTAAAAGCACTTTTATGTTCATATAGATCTTTTTATCAAAGACTATTCTCCTTGGTATAAGTAAATCAACTCAGTGAATGATATTTATATGGCTTTATTTTTTTAATGTTTTAATGTCATGTCTTTTCTGAATCAAAGGTATTCATACTCCACAGCCCAGATATTACGTCCATATCTCTGGACATTACTTATGTAATATGTTATAACAAGCAGCAACCTAAGACTGTCTTCAGCTGATAGTCAAAATAAGCTGAGATGCAAGAAATAGGCATGAGCTATCCAATAATTTAGTCATTCATTTCCAATATTCATGGAAGAAATAGTATTTGTATAGGAAATGGAGGTAAAACTAAGATGATCAAGGATAAGAAAACCATTAAAATTATAAAACGTAATTGAAGTCTTTGAAAAATTCTTCATTAAAATAATTTAATAAGTGATTTTAATAAAAGTTTTATCATTGCTCAGAAAATATTCTCCTGGAATCATATAATATTCTACAAATTTAGCCGGGTGGTGGTGGCGCACGCCTTTATTCCCATCACTTGGGAGGCAGAGGCAGGCAGATCTCTGTGAGTTCGAGGCCAGCCTGGACTACAGAGTGAGTTCCAGGAAAGGCACAAAGCTACACAGAGAAACCCTGTCTCGAAAAAAAAAATATTATACAAATTGGCATTTGGAGAAAACCACACATGAGTTTTATGTAAAAGTGGAGCCCTATGTATAACCTATGAAGATAATCAGCAACCAACTCTAGATAGGTTTGTGAGAAGAGAGAAGTTTAAGTTTTCACACAGCAAACTCAAAACACAAAGTGATAGCCTATACCACAGGGTAGTTTGGGAAAATTTATACAAGAAAAAAAATTCTCTAAATTGAGGAAAATTAGGCATATTCATATTTCACATCTAGATATCATAATCTCTTTAAATTAGCTTAGAAATATAACGTTCTATCTATACTTTAAAGAAATTTACAAAGATTCATGAAGTACATTTTAAATTATTGTAAAAGGCTACAGGGAAATATATTACATTTAATGCATACTGCATCGAAAATTAGGTTGTTTGAAAGTTAATTTAATTAAAATTATCTCAGTGTTGTATAAATATTATATGTTTGCTCAAAAAAAGGATAACTTACTCATTTCCTTTTTTTTTAAATTATGCAATCATCCTCTAATCCATATAAGGTGGTCAAATTTTCTAAGATTTCAATGACTTTAGGTTTTCAAAGATTGCATTTAAAAAGTGTTTGCACATAATATATGTAAGGTAAGTTTCCTAATAAGGAAATTAAACATTATTTTAAGGAATTGCAAATATATTCCTTATCAAAATGAATTTGTATTTTTTTACATCATATTAGAAAATTTAGGTAGTATATCACATGTCCAGAATCTTGAATTCTTACAAAATGTTTTTTTGCCATAGTTAGCTAAGACTTGCAGAGGCATACACATTCTAGTGGACTAAATCCATAGTCTGAGTCACAACCTAATTTTCAGAAGTTGGGATATAGATATCTATTTAATAATGTTTATGTAACAAAAGTAATTTTCTTGGCCAAATTCCTTTACATTTTGGACAAATTTAGATATTCTTTATTGTTATTATTGAATATAGATTATTCTTTCATACAATACATCTCAAGGACAATTTCCCCTCCCTCCACTTCCGCCAAGCCTCAACCTCCCCTTTTGCTCAGGTCCACTCCCCCTCCATCTACTTGCAGAAAAGAGCAAGTCAACAAGAGAAAACACCCAAATACAACAAAAGAAGATAAAATAAGACAAGGCAAAAGCCCTCATATTAAGGCTGAACAAGTATGCCCTTGTGAAAAGATAGGGTGTCTTTAGTATATGCCCAGGAGTGGTATAGCTGGGTCTTCAGGTTGATCAGTTCCCAGTTTTCTGAGAAACTGCTATATTGATTTCCAAGGTGTCTGTACAAGTGTGCACTTCCACCAGTAATGGAGGAGTGTTCCTCTAGCTCCACATCCTTACTAGCATGAGCTGTCAATTGTGATTTTGATCTTAGCCAATCTGACAGGTGTAAGTTGAAAACTCACAGCTATTTTAATTTGCATTATCCTTATGACTAAGCATATTGAACATTTCTTTAAGCATTTCAGCCATTTGAGATTCCTCTACTGAGAATTTCTATTGAGAAATTTCCTCAATTTTATCCAACATAATATTTTTATTAATTATTTGGGAATTTCATACAATGCACCCTGATCAAACTTGTTTCCTATTCTTTCTAGGTCCACCTCCCACTCTTGTGCCTTATGACAAAAAAAATAAAGAGGAAGAAGAAGAAAAAACTCACCACCAAGTCCAATTTGTGTTGTCCATGTACTCAAGGGAGCTTAGTCAAACTTCCAGTGGTTATCACTTTAAAAAAAAACTGAGTCCTTCAGCACCACCACCCCCCAAAAACCAGAAGCCATCAATTGGGAAGAGCTACACTTCAGCATCTTTATCACAACTTTTGAGGACTCTCTTCAACAGGTTCATTTCTGGACTATTTCTTCTTTTGTGCGGGGAGATGGAGGTTAGCACAGAAGCCTCAATGTCTATCATTCATTCTCAGTCCTGAGTCTGCAGTCTTTGATACCACTGCAAAAGAAGCTTCCCTGCTCAAAGCAATTGGTGGCAACACAGATCATGGACATCAACATAGTTTCCAGGAGCAGTGTGGATCATGGTAATCCCTAGAGGAGACTTAACCCAGAAGACAAATATTCATCATTGGGTGTCTTGTTGCTGCTCACAGTCAGTGTAAACTTGCAGGTGGGCAGTGTATCCAGGGGAAGAACTTGCAAGAGTGCCAGGCCACTATATACCACCTTGCCCTTGGCACTGGCCACCCTGGCTGTAGCCTTCACTACCATTGTGTTTGCAGACTTTGGCCAGAGCCACAACCCTAGCTGCCAGTTCTTCCCACAGTAGTGTGAGCAACCCTAGTGGAAGCAGCAGTGGCAGTTCTAGGCCAGAGACACAGTTTGTAGTGGCACCACTCTTGCTGGTGACTATGGGGAAAGGAAGGCCAGGTGGTGGCCTGAGACTCCAGGCAGCTGGAGGACCAGCTCCATCCAACAGCATCATGCTCCTATGTCTGCAGCAGTCTGGCTCCCAAATCTGTCTCCATGTCTCTGTCTCTGGCCCTGCTCCTCTTTTTTCTCTACCATGTCAGCTGTCACCTCCATCTCCATGACCCTGGGCTTGCTCTGCTGCTAGTGCTGTTGGTGGTTCATGTAGGCCACAACCTGGGCCTGCATGAAGCTGGAAGTCTGGACTGGGGGACCCAGTGGGTAGGTAACTGTAAGCCTAAGCATCAGCAGGGAACCTTCTGTTTCTGTTGTTCCCAATTTTTAATAGATATTTAGTTTTTGGTATCTAGTTTCTAGAGTTCTTTGTATATTTTGGATATTATTTCTCTATCTGATTTGAAGTTAGTAAGAACCCTTTCCTGTTCTGTGGGCTCTTGTCCAGTCACCTTTGTCCTATTGACTGTATCCTTTGCCTCACAGGAGCTTTTCAGTTTCATGAGGTTCCATTTATTAATTGTTGATCTTAGTTCCTGCTTTAGAGGTACAGTGTTCAGGAAGTTGTTTCCTGTGCAGGTGAGATCAAGGCTGTTCTCCACTTTCTTTTCTACCAGATTCAGTGTGTCTGGTTTTATGTTGATGCCTTTAATCCAGTTGTACTGGAGTTTGGTGAAGAGTGATAAATATGGACATATTTGTATTCATCTACATGCAGATAAACTATTTTATCAGCACTGTAGCTGAAGTTTTCTCCAGCCCTGCCCAGCTCCACGGACCTGCAACCGCTTATAAAATAATCACTCAGAAGCTTCTATTAGTTAAAATGCTCGGCCATCAGCTCAGGCCTTTCACTGACTAGCTCTTACACTTAAACTCAGCCCATTTCTGTTAATCTATATGTTGCCACATGTTCCGTGGCTTTACATGTTGTTCCCTGGACAGCAGGCTGGCATCTCTCTCTCAGCCTTCCTGTTCCCACAATTCTCTTCTCTGCTTGTTCCACCTATACTTCCTGCCTGGCTACTGACTGTAGCTGGAGTTTTCCTGCCTGGCCCACAGTCAGGGCAAATCTCTTTCACCTGCCAGTCCCACAGCCTCTCAGACCCGACCAAGTAAACACAGAGACTTATGTTGCTTTCAAACTGTATGGCCGTGGCAGGCTTCTTGCTAACTGTTCTTATAGCTTAAATTAATCCATTTCCTTTAATCTATACCTTGCCACATGGCTCGTGGCTTACCGGCATCTTCACAAGCTGTTTCTCATCGTGGCGGCTGGCAGTGTCTCTCTGACTCAGCCTTCCACTTCCCAGCTTTATTCTCCTCCTTGCCCCGCCTATACTTCCTGCCTAGCCAATGGCCAATCAGTGTTTTATTGATTAATCAGCAACACATTTGCCATACATCCCACAGCAACTGACCACTTAGCATTTTATTTATACAGAGTGATATCCACAGCACAGCACCATTTGTTGAAGATGCTTTTTCTTTTTCAGTGTGTATTTCTGGCTTCTTTATAAAAAATCAAGTATACAGAGGTATGTGTATTTATGTCTGGTCTTTGATTCAATCTCATTGATCAACCTGTCTGTTTTTGTTCCAGTACCAAGCATTTTTTATTATTATAGCTCTGTAGTACAACTTGAAATCAATGATGGAGATACCTCCAGTAGTTCTTTTATTGTTCAGGATGATTTTAGTTATCGTGGGCTTTTTGTTATGTTTTGTTATTCCACATGAAGTTGAGAATTATCTTTTAAATGCATACAAAGAACTGTGTTGGATTTTTTTTTATGTGGATTTCATTGAATCTCTAGATTGTTTTTGGTAGGATAGCCATTTTTACTATATTTATTCCAGTGATTCATGAGCATTAAAATTTTTTCCATAATCTTTTATCTTCTTTATTTTTCTCAAATACTTAATATTTTTTCATGCAAGACTTCTACTTGCTTAGTTAACATTAACCCAGATATTTTATATAATTTGAGGATATTGTAAAGTGTGCTGTTTCCCTGATTTCTTTTTTAGTCCATTTTTCATTTGTATAAGGGGGCCTATTGAATTTTTTGAGTTAATCTTGTGTCTAGGCACTTCACTAAAGGTATTTATAAGCTGTAGGAGTTCTCTGACAGAATTTTTGGAGCGACTTATGTATGCTATTATATCATCTGCAAATATCGATACTTTGACTTCTTCCTTTCCAAATTGAATCCCCTTGGTCACCTACAGTTGTCCTATTACTCTAGCTAAAACTTCAAAGCACTATATTGAGGTCATATTGAGAGAGTGAAAAACCATGTCTTATTCCTGATTTTAGATGAATTGCTTTGAGTTTCTTTTCAATTAATTTGATGTATCCCATGGCTTGCTGTTTATTGCCTTTATTATGTTTAGATATGGCCCTTGTATCCCTGATCTTTCCAAGACATTTATTATTAAGAGGTGTTGGATTTTGCCAAAGACCATCTCTACATCTAATGAAATAATTGTGTGTGTGTGTGTGTGTGTGTGTGTGTGTGTGTGCGCGCGCGTGCATGTGTGTTTCTCCCAGTTTGTTTATATGATAGAGTACATTGGCTGATTTTGTATATTGAACCATCTCTGCCTCTCTGGGTGGAAGTCTATTTGATCATCAGAGATGATATTTTTGATGTGTTCATGGATTTGGTTTGTCAGTATATTATTGAGTGATTTTACATCAATGTTCATAGTGGAAACTGGTCTGTAATTCTTTTTCCTTGTTGAGTCTTTATGTGGTTAGGGTATTAGTATTAGAGTATCATTGGCATTAGCTCTTATTTGAAGGTATGGAAGAATTCTGTATTAAAATAGTTTGGTCCTGAGCTATTTTGTTGGGTAGACTTTTAGTGACTGTTTCTAATTCACTAGGAAGTATAGGTCTATTTTTATTTATTGTCTAATCATTATTTCACTTGGGTAAGAGGTACCTTCTGAGAATATTATACATTTCTTTTAGGTTTTCCAATTTGGTGGAGTACACGTTTTTAAAACATGTTCTTATGATTCTCTGGATTTCCTCAGTGTTTGTTATGTCTCATTTTTTTTTTGTTTCTGATTTTGTTAATTTTGATATTCTTTGTCTTTTTGTTAGTTTTGTTTAGTTTTATTTCTATCTTGTTGATTTTCTCAAAGAACCAATGTTTGTTTCATCGACTCTTTATGTTACTATCTTTGTTTCCTTTTATTTCAACCCTCAGTTTGATTATTTCTTGCCATATATTCCTTTTAGGTGTGCTTCTTCCTTTTTGTTCTAGACCTTTCAGTTGTGCTATTAAGGTGCTAGTATGAGATAGCTACAGTTTTTCTTTTTTTATGTAGGCACTTATTGATATGAACTTTCTTCTAAGGACTGCTTTCATTGTGTCCCATAAGTTTATGAATGCACTGTATTCATTTGTACTTGATTCAAGAAAGTCTTTATTTATTTGTTCTTTACTTCTCTTCACCCACTTTTCGTTCAATAGAGGGTTCAGTTTCCATGAGTTTTTATGTTTTCTGTTATTTCTGTTGTTTTGATATCCAACTTGAATCTGTGGTGGTTTGATAGAATGCACAGAGTTATTCCAATTTTCTTCTATCTGTTGATACTTTGCTTTGTGACAGAGTATGTGATCATTTTTGCAGAAAGTTCAATGAGGTGCTGAGAAGAAGGTATAGTCTGTAATGTTTGAGTAAAATGTTCTTTAAATATCTGTTAGATGTATTTGGTTTATGATGCCTGTTAGCTCTAGTATTTCTCTGTTCTGTTTTTGTCTGGATGACCTGTCCAAGGTAAGAGTGGGGTACTGAAGTTTCCCACTGTCAGTGTGAGGATTAATATGTGATTTAAGCTGTAGTAGTACATCTTTTACAAACTTGGATTCCCTTGTGTTTGGGTATTGATGTTAGTGAACTGAAATATTATTTTGATGGATATTTCCTTTGATGAATATGTAGTATCCTTCCCTACATCTTTTGATTTTTTATTTGAAGTTCATTTTGTTAGATATTAAAATGGTTATACTAGCTTGTTTATAGATTCATTTACTTGGAATATTTTTTCCAACCCTTTATCCTAAGGGAACATCTATTCTTGATGTTGAGGTATGTTTCCTGGCTGCAGCTGAAGGATGGGTCGTGTTTTTGCATTCACTTTGTTTGTATGTGTCTTTTTATTGGGGAATTGAGAGCATTGATATTGAGAGATACCAAAGACAAACAATTATTAATTCCTGTTATTTTGTTGTTAGTGGTGGTTGTGGTTTTAGTACAGGTGGTGATGTTTTTTTCTTTTGTGTGTGTGTGTGTGTGTGTGTGTGTGTGTGTGTGTGTGTGTTCACATGTGCATGCATGTGTACATGTGCTTTCCTTCTTTAGGTTTTGCTGGTGTGAGATTATTTATTTCCTGTATTTTTATAGGTGTAGTTAACCTTAGTTTAGAATTTTTCTTCTAGCACTTTTTGTAAGGCTGGATTTGTAAAGAGATGTTGATCAAATTTGAATTTATCATCAAATATCTTTTTTTTTTTTTTTTTGGTTTTTCGAGACAGGGTTTCTCTGTGTAGCTTTGCGCCATTCCTGGGACTCACTTGGTAGCCCAGGCTGGCCTCGAACTCACAGAGATCCACTTGGCTCTGCTTCCCGAGTGCTGGGATTAAAGGCGAGCACCACCACCGCCCGGCATATCATCAAATATCTTATTTTCTCCATCTATGGTGATTGAAAGTTTTGTTGGGTATAGTAGTCTGGGTTGGCTTCTGTGGTTTCTTAGAATCTGCAGTACATCTTTCCAGGCACTTCTGGCTTTTAGACTCACCATTGAGAAGTCAGGTCTAATTTGAATAGGTCTGCCATTATATGTTACTTGGTCTTTTTCCCCTTTAGCTATTAATATTCTTTCTTTGTTTTCTGTGTTTAATGTTTTGCTCAGTATGTGGGAAGGATGCTGTCTTTTCTGATCCAATCTATTTGATGTTCTTTAAACTTCTTGTACCATTATAGACATCTCCTTTTAACTAGGGAAATTTTCTTCTATGTTTTTTTTGAAAATATTTTCTAGACCCTTGAGCTCAGATTCTTCTCCTTCATCTATTCCTTTTACTTTTAGGTTTGTTATTTTCACAGTGCCCCATATTTCCTGAATATTTTATGATACAACTTTTTTTTTAGATTTAACATTTTCCTTAATTGGTGTATCTATTTCTTCTATCTTCAATGACTGAGATTCTCTCCTCCATCTCTTGTATTATATAGCTTGCGTATTTAGTTCCAGATCCAATTCCTGAATTTTTCATTTCCAGAATTCCCTCAATTTTTGTTTTCTTTATTGTGTCTATTTCCATTTTTCAGGTTCTAAACAGTTCTGTCTGTTTCTTTCAACTATTTTTCCTTGGCTTTCTTTAAGGGATCTATTGATGTCCTCCAATTGTTTGTATTTCTTTAAGATATGTATTCATTTCTTCTTTAAGGTCCTCTATCAACTTCATATAGGTGGTTTCATAGTCTTTTTCTAGGTTTTCAGTGATATTGGAACATTCAGGTCTTGCTTTGATATGATAGCTGAGCTTTAGTGGAAACATATTCACTGGCTGTTTTTGATTGTGCTTTTATGATGAATGGTATCTAGGGGGGGTTGGGGTGATTATAATTATATGTGCTAATTTATGGGAGATCAGGAAAGGATGATCTGTGGGAGGCAGGGGAGGCACAGACAGGGGGAAAGGATAGCTGCAGCTGGGATGAGTCAGTCTGAGGGATTGGGTATGCTGGGGGAACAGAGAGAGCAAAGAATGTCTGTGGTCAGGCTACCTTGTGTTCATATTTATTGAAGGGCTGTCCAAGTGATGTTTGATCATGCTCCCGTGAGCATATGAGCAATACAAACTGAACATGGTTTCATTTTTTTCTTCTTTCCTTTGGGTGAAGACACAAGGGAGTGAGCATGGATCTTGAGGACTGGGAAGTGAATGTGACAGGGTGCATTATGTGAAACTCCCAAATAATCAATAAAAATATGCTGAAAAAAAGTGTATGTGCTTGTTAAGGTACAACTAACTGAATTGTTTATTTAAAAGAATCCTTGTTCATTTTAGTATGTCCTTACTGCATTTGAGTGCAAGAAATATTTCATGTTTTATATTGCTAAACATTTAGGAGCACTTGCTTTTTATTTTCTTTTAATCACAGAAACTTCATTATCATAATTTTTGTTTGTAACTTTTAGTGCTAGATGATAATTTAAAAATTTGACAATAAATAAAGTATTAAAATTAAGAAAATTAAACAGAAATATTTCATTTTTCTATAATTTTCTCAATTATGTATTCCCATGGTAATAATTATTTATTGAAAGCATAAAGCAGTAACAGAACAGGTAAAATGAATTCCCCTGCATTGCCAAGCTTAAAAAGCTAATGAATAGAGAAGGGCACATAGAAATTCACACCAAAAAGCAAATACTAAAGAAATGTGCAAATATCTACTTCAGTTGATAGTAGGAGATAAAAATCAAAATGACATCTTAACAAGTATTGCTACCAATGTCTGTTGTGAAGATCAGGAGTAGACAGGAACAAATTTGATATAAGGAGCACTGGCAAATATTTCTGCTGTTTGCAAGCTAATTTATCTCAGCAAACCAAAACTAATTCAGGGATCAGCTTGAATCTGAAGCAGCTGTCCTCATAACTGGATAGGATTAAACAAATTATTTATCACCACACAAGCCTCTCTTCCATTCTTTTGGCTGACATATGGATGTCTTCCAGTTCTCTTAATTTTCAATACAGTTGGGACACAATCACTGAAGGTGACATGTGGCATGTGTCACAATTACACTCTTGGGACCAAGCAGATGTTTCTAGAGAAATCATACACATACAGATACCTAGAGACAATTCTCTATATAAATGTTTCTGAAATGTTAGATCATGTATATACAGACACCTAGAGACAATTCTATATATATAAAGATTTTTGAACTGATAGATTGAAGCCTACCTAAATATGCAAACAACAGAAACTTTGCCAAAACTCCACTGGCCTCAATTAGAGGTCAAATTGATTTTCCCTAGGTATTATGTGTATTCATTCTGCATAATTAATTAGAGCTATAGATGTTCATACTCGTAAAAAGACTTTAAACCAGGGAATATGGAAAACCCTCTCAAATCATGAGATGACTATTAATTTGTCAAAATAGTATATTCTGCATAGGAAATCACAGTAATCTGTCTGTAGTCATACACTGAATTGTGTCCCTGTTTGTATGTTTCTGTTTTGAGCCCAACAGAAACATTAGCTTTAACAAACTTATGAAATTTTGAAATTCATATTCACATAAGTCATACAGGATACAGTAGTAAAATTTCATCAGATACATTGTTGGAATTCATTTATTTACACTGATTTTTTTTCACTGGATTTTCCTTGGTCACCAGTGAGCAGATTAATTTGTGAATATTTTATATATATATATATATGTATATACATATATATCATAAAGACGTACATGAAATCATGCATCATTTTAGGCAATCATTAAATTTTTCATAATTGTATGATATTCATTCTGGATTTTCTACTTATGTCTTTCAAAAATTATGAGAATGCATAAAACAAGTTAGTTATTTAAAATTTTTAAGAGACAATAAATTACTTGGATTAGTGCAGTGGCAATAAAATTGGTGGAGCACAGACTTATTAGGTAATCACCTGAAGGTTAGGGAACTAGAAACTTAAAAAAAAAAAAAAAGAAACTAGAAACTAGAAAATGCCTGGAAATGTTTTTAAATATTTATATATATGTTCTAAGACACATACATATACACGTGTGTGTGTGTGTGTGTGTGTGTGCAAGCGCGCGTGCAAGCGCGCAAGCGTGCATGCTTTGGGATGTCTTTCTCTATGCTGTAAATATGTGCTGCTCTGATTGGTTGATAAACAAAGCTGTATTGGCCTATGGCAAGGCAGCTTAGAGGCATGTAGGAAATACAAGCAGATAGATAGGAAGAAAAAAGGCAGAGGTGGAGGAGATGCCATCCAACAGTCCAGAGATCAGCATGTAATGGCACAAAGGTAAAGGCACAGCACACGTGGCAACATATAGATTAATAGAAATAGGTTAACTTAAGATATAAGAGCTAGCTAGCAAGAAAATTGAGCCATAGGCCATGGCCATGCAATTTATAATTGATATAAGCTTCTATGTGTTTACTTGGGTCTGAACAGCTGTAGGACCAGGTGGAACATAGGATAACTTCTGACTACATATATGTGTGTGTGTGTGTGTGTGTGTGTGTGTGTGTATGCTCATATTATACAGTTATACATATATGTATATATATATGCATATATATACACATAGCAAGCTTTAAACATTGATTATATGTATACATATAGTACACACATGTATATATACATACACTGCATACATATAATCTATATATATAATATATACACATATTTATATATATACATATATAAAATCAATGCTTAAATCTTACTATGAAAACTGTATAACCTTGACCAACAAGATTCCATGTGGCACTCCTCAAATATCCACGACAATTATATATAAAGTATATGGTATATTTAATATGTAATATATATAAGCTTTGTTTATATTACGCATTTATGTATAAATTGTGCCTATTATATATTTAAATTGCTTTACCAACATTGGAAGTCAACTATTTGTTTTTATTATCAAGATGAGAATCAATTTATTTTAGGGAGAAGAAATTCTCCTTCAAAATATGAATGTCTGTGTAACTTCAACATTGTTTATGAACAAGAACAGAATACATTTAATTTCTCAAAAGGATAAGCTAGTAAACATGCAAGATGCTATAATGTACTAATGGCCACACAGTTGAGACACTGTCCCTTTAAGGACCTTTAGAGAAGCATGTTGCTATGGTGGAGTCTGTCACTTTGTACTTTCAAACAACAAAACATAATACAAGTCTGACCATTTTCCAGGTCAGGTGTATTAGTTGGTCTTTATGTACACTTACACATAAAAGTGACAGATAAAAGTCTTATAAAATCTCCAGGCCTGCCTTGCTTAAAAACCTGGAGCTTTCAAAGCAAAAAGTTGCCGACAGCAACTTTCAAGTTTAGCAGTGTGTTCCTCTCAACTGTCTACTGCAAAGAAGGAGTCTTAGAAATCAGATTTTCCTTAAAGGGACAAATGTAAATTTTCAGTAAAATGTCTGGAGAAACAGAAACTTAACTGGGCCTTCACTCTAGTAAGTGACCTAATGGTTTACTTAGCTTCAAAGGCCATTAAATAATTGAAAATGGCTGTCAAACTATAGCACTGACATTTCTAAAATTACTACCTGCTACTTTCACAGTTATTATACGATTTAATTTCACAATATTCCATAAGAGACAACCAAAAGCAAAAAACAAATATACCCATTAATTAGCAGATAACCTAGCCATATACTATGTTTATCATGATAGTCACCATATTGTGGCTGTTGGACTGTTCCCCAAAGAGATCCCCTTTGCACATGCCTCTGCTGAGTACTGTTCTCATACTGATGCTGTTTTCAGTGCTTACTTCTGTTGGTGACTTGCATACAAAACAGAGATGTAGTCAAACTCTCCAATCCAACATCCATACAGAATATGTATGTGTTCACTTGAGAGCAGCCTGAATAACTCCTGTCTACTCAGTCCTGTCCACGTTGCTGGTTGTTTAATCAGAGAATATATTGTGGGATGGAATGACAACCTGATCAAAGCAGGATGTCTTTTCCTAGAAACTAGTGGTATTTCATGTTCTTCCTGCAGCATTTTCAGGCTCTGGCTGAAGGTCTGTAGCTCTCTCTGGCTTATGAACCCAGCCCATTAGTGCAGACCATCTTGCAAACAAAGGACTGGCAGGACTACATCATCTATCATTATGTACACTGCCCATCTCTCACTTCGTAACTGTGGAAAATCTCAAGAATTGTATGTCTTGCTCCTGAAGGGGCAAAAATGCTCATTTTTTTATAATTTTACGAATGGATAACTATATATGGAAAAATAAACTACTGGTGTCTTAATTTATGATACATTAATTCATTTACAGTGATTTTTAATATTTTGATACTATGTATTTGATGCCCAAAACAGTATTTTAATGTCTCCCGATTATGGACCCACTTATTGTGATGTCACCTTGATTGAATTAAGGAATATCTAGGGAGTTGAAAAAGTATACTGTTGAGTGCATCTCTAGGGTATTTCCAGAGAGGAATAATTAAAGGAGAAAGTTCTGTCCTGATGTTAAGTGATAACAGATCATGGACTGGGGTCCTGAAGTAAGTGAAAAGAAAAAAAAAAAAAGGAGTTTAGTGAGGATTCTAGATTTCCTTTCTCTGTGTCCTGGTCCACTGAGATGCAGGAAAGTAGCTACCTTGGAGCCACCACCCATCACTCTTACCCCATCATGATGGACTGTATCCTCTTAATAGTGAGACAATAAAGAAGTCTTCATTGCCAGATTTTTTTTAATAATACCAAGAAGTAAAGTCACTCATGTGTACACTAAGTTTGAACAGATATTATCAAAGCAAATGTACCTATCATACTCTAGAAAAATTGGCTGAAGAGGACAGCTGCAGCAGTGAAGGGTAAGGCTCTTAGCTCTGACCTCTTGGGCTTTCATCTCTGCATTGGCTCTGAGTTTCTTACTTAACAAGACTGTTCTTCTACATGTCACAATTTATTAGAAAAGTATAATACTATGTTTATATATGTTACACATACAGAAACAAGCACACTGATAGTGAAAACTAAAAAGTAACATTCAAAATACATTAGTTATAACACATTCATTATATTTTACAATTGAGATATTTTCCATCTTTCATTTCAATAAAACAAGCAGAATTCTCTCTTTCCTATAGAGTAAAATAATTGTACATCCAAGAGTCCCCATGGTCATTTAGATAACATAGTGAGACAATGTAAAATAAGTAGCTCCTGCTTTTGTTTTCTACTCCAGTGACCCATTACTGATCATATAATAAAATATACCTGATGAAAAATTCATCTTTTCTCTCCAATGGCATACCAGCAGCTATGCAGAAAGTTTACATTCACATGGAATTTGAAAGGTAAGCAGCACTCTCACTATGGAAGAGGAAATGGTGTCTCAGGTATCCATTCTCGTGTCTATTCTGAATGTTATATGTTACTGTATAAACTTGTCTTTTAAAGCAAGTATGCTGCAGAAAAGCATTAAGACTCAAAATCAAACAATGAGTATTACAGAGTCTGTGGTTAACATAAAATAGCTCATCTCAACTACAGGGTTTTGGTGCCTAGAGGCAAGGTCACATCTACTGTAGTACACTTAATGGGAGAAGTTCTCAACTAGCAGCTTGCATGCTGTGACTGTTTCTGTCAGAATTTCATTGGTCCCCCACATTCCTGCTGATAGACTTGTCTGGAAGACGACCTCTGGTTATTATGGTATGTTGTTTTCAGAGCAGATAACAGTGTGTGCTGTTTAGGTTTTCTGCTATAGGGGTACATTAGATGAAAATGATCATATGTTGGCTCCTAATCAAAGCTCACAAATACTCCCAGGAGGTCTGCTGGTTGGTGCAATATACAGATTTTAGAATGCCTAAGAGTATTTGAATAAAGAACTATGGCAACCTGAAAATATACTCTGGCTCCATTTCTTCTAGTGTATTATTCTATAATAACTTTAAAGATATAAAATATATAACATCCATTTTTGTAAATAAAACACTGAAAACTTTGCCTTTCATATGCATGAGCTTGAAAACATCAATAAATATTACACAGAAATGTTTCACGAAAACATTTAACAAATCTTAAATGCAAGAAAGTCTAAATTAAAACAAATTTATGTTAATTCACCTCGATAGTATAGTTACATTTATTTTCATGAAATAATACTATGTAAGTCAAAATCTATGGAATAAACGGTCTTGTATACACATATCAATGAAAACTAGCACTTGAGAGATAACTGTTGCATGCTTTGTAGCACATAGAATAGACTTGTCAGTAACATAGCTTAAAAAGACACTTCTTTTTCATTAATATTAGCACACATTTGTTCAAATTCAAAAATCCAAATGTGTTAACACTCCTACAATTCTGATGGTTCCAGTAAAATGTATCTAAATCCTAAGGTAGGCCAATTCACCCAAAGATCTAACACTTCAGGGGCACAAAGTGTAAAAATCAAGGTTTCAAAATGTACCAGGACAACTTATGATCAGATGCTCCCTTCTTTTCTTTTTTATCTGTCGTCATTTTTTTTGAACGTGGTAAGAAATCTCTAGCCTCAAAGCCCAAAATTTGTTTATTTCTCAGGATGCAATGTTATTAATTCAGATATTTAAATTTTTCTATTAGCTCTGAAATGTGGCTTCTCAAATGATATTTCTTCTGTGGGCTTTGAATTCATATTACACAAAAGCCCAAATCAATCACTAACACACAAAAGCTAAGATATCATAAACACATCTTTTATCTCTCTTTAAAGCACTCATTTGTAAGAATGTATTCATCATCTGTCATCAATTAATATAAATTGTACTGTTGATATTGTTTTAACAGCCACAGTAACTACTAAACTACTATCAGAATTGTATTAATATTCTGATTCCTGACAGACATCATCATGAGAAAATTTTATAAATAACTGTGTGCATGCACACACACACACACACACACACACACACACACACACCTGTATTATAAACAGGAATAATTACTTTCTATATACAGAATTCTTGATCCCGCTAATATTTTATGTTATGTTTGTTATGTTATGTTATGTTATGTTATGTTATGTTATGTTATGTTATGTTATGTTATGCTATGTTATGTTATGTGTGTTTTTCTTTCCTACAGCTTTAGAACTTTATACATGGTTTGAGAAATGTGGCAGAGAACCATGGTAAAGAACCCCTGCTGGGAGCCAACAGAGTGAAAGTGGATAATTATGTGTTATCTGTTTTGCATCTAGATCATATCTGCTTGTATTCTAGCTGCAATCTTTTATTGTAAAGTCATTGGAACTTATTAGTGTGTGAATTTTATGACTCTTCCATATAAATTTCCAGTGCATTTATGTCAATACTTTTGACAAAGTTAGTCTAACTCAAGTTTTGATAGCTTCAAGTACCTTTCATTAATTCTATGTCTTATAATTGGAAAATATTACAAGCAGATTACAATCATAAAATAACAAATTTAATTCATCTTGAGATACAGACTGCTTGAGGCATAATACCAACGTGAAATTTATACATTTAATACTTTTCTCTATCCTAGAGATAAATGTTACCAAATATAAATGATTTTCCAACATGATATTTATGAATGACATCAAGAATGTGACACTTTTAGATGTCCTCTGGAAGAAGTATGTCATGTTGATTAATGTAATTGAAACCACTGCACAAGGTCAATTTGCTAACATTTGTGAAGCTTCACACACAGCAATGAGATTAAATGAGATGCAGTTCCTGCTTCTAATCCTCTGAGTTATCATGAAGTATAGGCACCAATATTTTTTTGGATTAAGATTTTACTTTACTTAATATTAAAACTTTTTTCAATTTCTGTTCAAGGACTTATTATGTCTCATTTAATTGTTTTATTAGTCAGGGATATAATGTATCTGTTAAGCCAGGGGAAGTATGCTCTCAGAAAAATGAGGCCCAATTACTAAGAATGGTTTCACTGCTTTGTAATAAGCTTTGTGTCTCAACCAGATGGAACTCGATTTGCAGGAAATTCAATGTCTTCTTTGGGCCTACTCTGCCACCAGTCACACAGGAGCGACACATCCATACACACACATAATATAAAAATTTTTCTAAAACGGGAGATGAATGGATATAGAAAATATATATATATATTTTAGTACCATTCAGCCATTAAGAAACAACAGATTTGTGTACTGGAAAATTGAACAGGACTACAGATTGTCATGTCAAAAATAAATCAGGATGAATACCAAAAGAGCATATATTTCCCTCATGTACAAATGGGAATGTATGAATATGGACTGAAATACACAATGCTTCAAAAGAGAGGAGGGAATTATTTTCATAGAGGAAGAGGACCAGTGAGAGGAAGGGATGGAGGAGGGAATAATTCTAAAATTAAAGAACACAACACATATATGTATATGTAATAATCAAAAATTATACTGAGGATTGATATACATTAGTGAAAAATACTAAATGCATACCTCCAAAATATTATGTAAACTGGAAATTTCTACAAAAATACATAGGGATTAAAATACATTAACAATGATCCATATAATCCCTATTTCTACAACAGATTCGAATATTAGAAAAGTGATTATATTTGCTAGTGGTGATAATGTACCAGCCTTTGGGGATTTTCACTCCTAAGTTGATGCATAGCAACATAAGGCAAGATTTTTTTAAGGCATTTATTTCTTCCATTCATCCTTTATTTTCTTGTTCATCATTTGCTTGCTTTCAATTTTACCTATAACTAACACCTTAAAAAAAACTGAAAAAAGGTTTTCTGGTAATATTAAAAAGCAAATTTAGTGCACATGGGAGCTTAATAGTTATTGAGAAACAATCATAAATCAAAACTATTTATTTTATTTCTCATTGAAATCTACATTTCTGTTCTGCTTTTATAAGTCTGCAAATCACAGTACTTTTCATCATTATTTAACGGGCAGATCATTTCCAAATTAAATTCTGGGGCCACTTCCTATTTGGTAGTAACATACATATATGGTCAATTTAATTATAAAAACATTAAATAAATGTCCTGTTACTTTAGGATCCTTTGTAAAGTGGTAAAATAAGTTTACCTAAGACCTAATAACTAAAAGCTTTGAGAAGTCATGCATTTATTTTGCTTAGACTTTGGATAATGCATTTCGAATATTTAAACAAATGTCTTTATAAGTTCTATGCCAGGAGATTTTGATTATTGAAATGCAACTAGTTTATTTTGTTCATATCAAAGGCTAATTTACCAGGTCAATTTGGAAGAGAGAAGAAAAAATAGCCTATTTTCCTATCCTTTAAATGCCATAAGGAATATTACCCTTGTATTACAGTCCAACTGTAAAAGCCTAAGGCTTAATAATTGATGGATGTATCTGATTTGACTCACATCTACCTTTGAGATTTTTAAGTTTTCAAATTTTTAAAAGTAACTTCAGCTACTTCTTCAAAACATCTATAAAGGAGGTTTTAAAAGTACACTCCAATAACACAATGTCTATATTTTGAATCAGTAAGTTTAGAAGTTCCATTAACTTATGATATTTTTCCTTAATTATAGTCATGCCAACTGACAGAAAAAGAAAATGTATTATGCATTATGCTCATTTTAAGTTAGAAGAAGAATATAAATATCTAAAATTTGATTTTATTACCACATGTTTTTTCTTCATTTTACCAGCTACCCCAGTAATCATGCAAAGATCCTCATATTCGTCACAAACACATAAAAACAAAAGGTGCATGAAATGATTAAATTATTCATCATATCATTAAGCCACACATTTTACAAATGTGGAAATTCAAATATCAAGATGATGCATTTTCTTTTGAAGTTCACACAGGATGTAGGTGGAGTTAGCTTTTTTTTCTGGTTATAAACTGCGTAGATGTTAAAATTCAAGCAGAAAGAGTCATCATACTGTACTACATAGAGAATACGACAAGAAATTCCTATCTTTCAGTACTAAAACCCCTCAATACTCATCAAGGCCTCTGTAGTTACCATGCCAGACAAGGAATTGTGCTACAGCCTCCATTTAAACAGAAATAGCATTTCATGGAAATCTTTCCATAGGTATTTCTAAATTTAAAGGCAATATAGTCAACTAAGTTGACTTTATTACCACATGTTTTTTCTTCATTTTACCAGCTACCCCAGTAATCATGCAAAGATCCTCATATTCGTCACAAACACATAAAACAAAACGTGCATGAAATGATTAAATTATTCATCACATCATTAAGCTACCCATTTTAGTTGCTTTTCAGTCATTGATGGTAGAGGTAGTGGAGAAAAAGGCCTTTTTGAAATAGAAGATGTTAATCTCTTAGATATTGCTTCCTATGAAATAAAAATCAAAAACAAAATAAGCTAAATCCAAACGAAGCAAAAATATCTTAATTTGATATATGTGGCTACTTTAAATCCTCATCTGATATAAATACTTGTAACTCGAATTCCTAAACTGGTCTTACAATATTAAAAAAAAAAAACTGGAGACAGATGTTGGGGTAAATGCTGAAAGATCGGAGAGACAAAGGAACAAGCCACTGCCATGTCTCATCCCACCAACTCCGTGAATTCTCTGATTGTCTCTGAGTTCTCAGCCAAAAGGCCTCTAGCTGAAAGTCTTTTAGTTCCTGTCTCCTCATGCCTTGTATATCTTTCTCTGTTAAGCCATCACTTCTTCCTAGTGCTGAGATTAATGGCCTGTGTGCTTACCAAATACTGGGATTAAAGGTGTGAGATCTCAAGTGCTGGGATTAAAGGCATATGACTCCCAAGTACCAGGATTAAAGGTGTGTGCCACTGCCACTGCTGCCTGGTTCTGATTCTCTCCTAGAGTGAGACAATCTCGCATAGTTCAGGGTGGCTTTGAACTTACAGAAATCCAGGTGGATCTCTGCATCCTGAGTGCTAGGATTAAAAGTATGCTCCACCACTGCCTATCTTCTATGTGTAATATAGTGGTTGTTCTGTTATCTGTTCTTCAGGCAAATTTTATTAGGGTACACAATATGTCACCACAAATACTTTCTGATGTTAGAAAGTTAAATAATCACTTTAGGTACAGAAATATCTGTAATATGTAGTACTTTTAATTTCACACTTTCAATGCTCAGGAAGGAGACACAGCTGAAATTATAAAACATTCATGTTCCAAGCACTAGTACCTGAGTTAAATGCTTAGAAACTAAGTGGAAAAAAATTGATAAGCTGGCACAGACATTTAATGACAGTCCTGAGGAGATGGTGACAGGCAGATCCTTGGTACTCAAGGACCAGCCCAACAAGCCTACCTGACATATTCGAGGTCAATGAGAAACTCTGTGAGACACAATGTAGATAGCACCCAAGGACTGGCCTAGATATCGCACTCCAGAATTCTCATGTACGTGCACATTCACATACACACACACACACAAAAAAAAAAATACAAAATAAAAAGATAAGGCAAGTAGAATGATGATTGGTTGGTAGAATACAATACAAACGTAAGTCATTAAATGTTAGAAAAAAAAAACATGTTATTTTAAGGAAAAACACATTGTGATTAATGACATAGAGAAAACATTAGCTGTGTATTGGTTAACAGAAAAATGTGTTGAGAAACTCAGAAAAGTTAAAGATCTCTTTGTCCTTTTATTGAATATTGAATAACCTATCCATAATGTATGCTTTGTGGTAGTTGAAAATGTAATGGATTATTTAATAACTTCTTCTGTACATATCATAGAAATGTAATTTCTTTAATTTCTGACCTATTATATAGCTAAACCTCATGAAGTAACTATGCATTCATGTTTCGTTTTCACAGCAACACCTTAAGTCATTGACATGTTTGCTGTATCTTTATTTGAAAAAAAAATTTAAAATGTGTTTGAAAATAGTGAATGCAAATGCAAATAAACAATCCAACTCAGAAGTTTTGATCACTGAATATAGAATAATTTGATAGTATACCACAAAGAGTGGTTGACATTAGAAATTAAATTAATTTCCTTGATGGAAAAAAGGAGCAAAGCTAAAGATTAATGTGAGAGAGAAAAATTTTGAGGCATGTGCATTTCTTTTTTTTAGGACTTTATTCTTGAAAGACACAATTATATAGTTTTCAAAAAATTGTCCAAAAAGTATCTATATAATAAGCAAGGATTAGCCACCTAGTTAATTTGCTGGTTATTACAACATTCTCCATTGCCAAAACGTGTAGAAAAAAATCTATCACATTTCTTGTGAGTTTCCATTGATTTCAAAAATCAATTCTGTACTAAAAGCCGCTAAAACATTCATTACTTAGGTCTCTCTGAATATAGTGAGAGAAAGTACAGGTAATGAGTATAAAGAAAAGAGAGAGTTCTCCTTAATGCACTGGGAGGAAAGCCTGTCCTTTTTTCCATTTTGTCTATCAGCATGACTTACTTCCACCTTTTCCTTCAGCTCATTGAGCTAAATTTACTCATAAAACATTTTTAAGAAGCCAGCAAATAGTCCCTTGGTTTCTAGGAATGAGAAACACTACCTTTAGTCCACTGAAATAAAAAATAATTCTTGAATGTGTCGTGAAATTACAGATTCACCTATCTCACAGGGCAGTGGGAAACTCATTATGGTGCTCTCTTCAATTTGAAGCTGGGATGGTTAAGACACTACAGAATCATTTCTTAGACATTGCTTCCCATTTGTTTCAGTGTAGATTAAGGGGAAGCAAATGGCTGCACTGGAGCAGGAAATTGGAAAACCATCTGTTTTAGCAGGAGAAAGAAAGAGAGTAAGGGAGAAGTAGAAACATGCAACAGCGTACACAAGCATGGAAAGAAAAGAGCTATTAGGCTTTTTAGAAAAGAAGAGATGGGAAATAAAGTTGCTAAATTGGCTTTCAGGAATAAAGAAAGTTGTTAATCCTGGTAACAGTCTGGGAGTGACTGAGCATAAGAATGGGGCTTACATTAGGATGGATTTCTTAAAGAGGCACTTCAGGTCTGACAAATGCTTAAATCTTACCTTTTTGAAATGGGGATGAGTGGACTTGCTCTCTCCTTCATTTCACGTGTGTCTTCAAATACTCTTGATGGAACTTGCTCACCACAAAATATGATGTTAAAGTAACAGAAGAGTACATAGGAATTACACAAAATTGAACATCATTTATCAGATCACTATTTAAAATCTTCAATTTATGTAAGTTTTTGGTACTGGGGATTGCTGGGGGATGTTTTGCTGTAGACTGTGAATATACGTTGTTCCCATTGGTTAATAAATAAGCTGCTTTGGCCAATAGCAAGGCAGCTTAGAGGCAGGCAGGAAATCCAAGGAGAGAGACAGGTAAGAGAAAGGCAGAGTCTGGAGAAACGCCAGCCTGTTGTCCAAGGAGCAACATGCTAGTAGACCAGTAAAGCCTTGGAACATGTGGCAAAACATAGATTAATAGAAATGGGTTAATTTAAGATATAAAAGCTAGCTAGCAAGAAATCTGCCACAGGCCATACAGTTTTTAAATAATATAAGCCTCTGTGTGTTTAATTGGATCTGAGCAGTGGCAGACTGTGCATGAGAGAGATTTGTCTGGACAACGGAGGCCAGGCAGGACCTGAGAAACACACAGCTACAGGGGATTATACCCTTGTCTTTGCATATAGTATCCAAATGCTCTCCATCTGAGCTATAATCCTAGCCCTCAGGAATCTGGAGTATGGCAAAAGTTATGGAAAAATCATGGAAGTTCATTGAATTTTATACAAACAGAAGATATATTCATCTCTATGACAGGAACAAATTAATTACATTTCATTTTGTGTGATGTGGTTACTTTGCTAATTAGCTAGCTGTACACTTTATTCTGTTAATACTAGTAATCAAAGGTTCATCTTCACAAACACCCTTGCTTTGCAGGGAGTGCAAGGTTAGAGCACAGAGCCGTGAACAGACATCCACATTCAATAATGACCAAAGACACTTTTTTAAAATGTCATGAAATTTTCAAGGACAGCTTATACTACAAGGATCAAGATAAATATTTGTTATGTTCTCAAGGCATTTACAAGTTAGTGGAGTTTTGTTAGAAAATACAACCAGTTTTCCTTGGACTCCTGTTCTGATTGACAACAAGGATGGTTGCTTGAAATGCTTCTTTTAGGTAAGTATTTTATATAAAAGATTTCTACATACTCCTCATAGGAAATAATGCTAAGGTACTCTTGCAGTACAAAACTGAGTTTTATGAAAGATCTGAATAAACAAGGTTTTATTATCAGTACAATGTTCAAATGGGTATATGACCACAAATGTAAGTGGCATATCATGAAGACATGAATGCATCTGAAGAAAAAAATCTCTGTCATCTCAGTCCATATTTATTGAACATGTCTCAATTTTTAGATCTAGACATCTTATAAATATACTTGCAAAATTCTATAGTTAATTGATCAGAATGTCTTATATAAACAACATATATCATTTGTCTGCTATTATTAATTATTCAACTCTTCATAAGTTACTTGAATTAACTTAGTCTTAATTTTTGTAAACATAGGTGGGACAAAAATTGTATCCATCTTATACAGTTGCAAAAATGTTCAAGAAATGATACTTGCACAATGCATAGAGAAGGAAAACAAGTAAATAACGAGTATTATTTTGTTATTTTGTCTTTTTTTTTTCCAGAGCTGAGGACTCAAACCAGGACCTTACGCTTGCTAGGCAAGTCCTCTACCACTGAACTAAATCCCCAACTCCTAATGAGTATTATTTTAACCTTGGAAAATAAGCCTGCTATATAGCTGAACAAATTAGTGCATGTGAGAGTTCAAATCCATTGTATATTTCTTGGGCTTTGCAGTGGGATCTAGACCACAAATGTTTTGAGGAATATTGTTTGCTGACACTATTTATGGGCACAGACCTGAACCTGCTTTCTATTTCATGGTATTGGCATCTTAAGAATTTGTGTAAAGAAAAAAATATTTTAAAAAGAAAACTGCATATAATAAACAAAAAATTTGAGATTTTTGCATGGATTTGGACTCACTTCATTACAGTTCTCAGAAAGTTCCACTCTCCTTTGCTTTCTCTGAAACAGCAACAGACTTGTTATGCTTAAAAGGAAATAAGAACACAAGCAGAAATAATATCTAAGTTTTCAAGGAAAAAAGTTAATATACGGATTGACCTCCTCTAAAATTTAGTAATGAGGCTTTTGTAATTTAAATTTTGTCTGCTAGTCAGAAAAAAAAATAGGACCAGCAAATATTCTTGGTTTTGCTAATGAGTCTTCAGCCTAGTGAAAGTAATTATTCCTTATAAGGTACTTTTCATTTTACTTATGATCCAAGAAAAGGAATGTAAAATCAACAGACAGCTGTACGTTACATACAATGATACAGGAGATGTGTTTGTGTTAAAAAAAAGGGGGGAGGGGATAGTATTTCATTTTAATAGATGCATTCAAAGAAACTTTAATGATTATTATTACTGCATAGAGAAATTCTGTGTGACAAAGGTGGAAAAGCTCAAGGAAAAATTCTACTCAATGACCCTGTAAGGAAGGCCAGTGAGCAGCCATTTTTTTTCCTCTGTCAGCTTCACATCAACCAATTACAGTTCCTTAAAGTACCAGAATATTAAGTGACTTAAGCAGTGACTGCCAAACTGTGGGTGGTGGAGAGAATGCTACTTTTCAGAGCCCTTTTTAAATGTTTTAAATTTTCTTTATTTATCACAGCACTTGTTACTTTCTTATGCTTCTTTATCAGAGAAAATATAGAAAACTCACATTTGAAAAATGCAGCATATTCATATGGAAGAGACAAGTTGTAATTAGGGATCATGATTATTAGGGATAGTTTTACCAATTTTATATCCATCAATAATCCAAAAAGTCTAACCCTCTCCACAGCATGAGCATTTTTTAATTGATTCTGTGTTGCTTATTTAGATTTTCATCATCAATCTTTCATGAACAATATTAATTTGAAATTATACCATAGCCAAGTTAACTTACACAACAAAAATATCTTTTCATTCTCAATAATTACTATAGAGGTTGAACTTGAACTTGAGTTTACCCTTGTGTTATAGCTTTATTTGATTAATCTAAGTCACTCATCAGAATAAATACATCTCTTAACCAAAGAATTTGCAAGCTTGTTATCACTTGCACAGTAAGCAACTGGGTAAGAATGCAAGTAACTGATTATGAAGTATGTCATTGCCATTTCTCATGTCCCATTGAGCCCAGTAATATGTATTGACCAAGAACAAGTGTGTTTCCTCTCCAGAGGCCATACTTTCAGCAACTTTTTTATTGTTCCAACTTTCAACAAACATAATATATTGTGATCCATCCAGCATGGGGAGCTGATATAACATTAATGTCAATTATGATTTAAGTTGCCTGTAATGAGCATTTAAATGTTTTTCCACATTGTGACATGGTAACCTTTCCTATTAATGCAGAGAATCACCTGTATAAATAATCATATCAAATAAAAGATAAAACAAAGAACTTGTGAAATATGCCTTCACTTTATTACGAAATGAAACAAAAATTGAAATAGCAACCTGTTCAAATTAATGTTTTACTATGCTTGTTGCCAGTAAACAATGTTAATAAGAAGTTAAAAGGAAAAACAAAAGGAAACAACAACAAAAAAAAATACAAGAAAAATCAAGTTTGTTATAAGGATGATTCTATATCATACTGAGTGAGATAATACAGATCCAGAAAGACAATCATTTGTTTTCTTTCATATACAGATGGTAGTTCTAAACCTTTCAGTATATATGTTTCATTTAGAAAAACCATACAAGCTAGGAAACTAACAAAGGATATTGAGGTTGGGGATCTTTCAGTGGAAGAGAGAGATAAGAAGTGATACAAAATGTTAAGTGGAAATAATTGAATATAAAAGGAAAAAGGGTAGAAGATGAGAGTGATGGATTGTAGAGGGAGTATAGAGAGTGATAACTAACTATATAGGCCTTTAAAAATTATATGAAAACCTACTACTATAAAGTATATGTATGTGTTATATGTATATATTATGATTTAAATATCCTATAATGAACCAAAGCTCCCCTACTAAACACTCTAGGCTACTACACTATCAGGTTATCTGTTTTGGAGTTTTTGGCCAGTTGGGATGGATCCATTAACCTCTCCCCAGCCATTATAGGCTACTACCATTGCTCTTAGTAACACCCCCAAAATCTGTTAGTAAGACCTGATTAGTAGAAAAGATCATGTACATGAGTCACAGGACACAGATGAATTACCTGAACTCAACTCATAGCTTCTTACCTGCTTCCTATGCCACAGGGAATAAAAGAAATCAGACTCTTATACAGCTAGGAATCCTGATAGCCACTGCAATGACTGGTCTGAAAAGCTATGCTCATTGGGCAATAGTTGTATGAGGGTTTTGTGAGTAAACAAATACTTTATTGTTGTAGTTAAGGTTAGCCTCACAGGCTAGCAGCCGTAACTGGCAGTGTTGTTGGGACTGACCTGTGATGTGATAGGTTATAGACTATTATAAGGATGCTGAGCAGTTTCTTAAATGTCTTTCAGCCATTTGAGATTCTTCTGTTGAAAAGTCTCTATTTAGCTCTGTAGCCCGTTTTTTAATTGGATTGTTTGGTATTTTATGTCTAGTTTCTTGAGTTCTTTATATATTTTGGAGATAAGCCCTCTGTCAGATGTGGGTTTGGTGAAGATCTTTTCTGATTCTGTAGGCTGCCATTTTGTCTTATTTATCATGTCTTTGGCCTTACAGAACCTTCTAAGTTTCAGGAGGTCCCATTTATTAATTGTTTCTCTCAGTGTCTATGCTGCTGTTGTTATATTTAAGAAGTGGTCTCCTATGCCAATGCATTCAAGGCTACTTCCTACTTTTTCTTCTATCAGGTTCAGTGTAACTAGATTTATGTTGAGGTCTTTGATCCACTTGGACTTGAGTTTTGTGCATGGCAATAGATATGGATATATTTCCAATCTTCTACATGTTGACATCCAGTTATGCGAGCGCCATTTGTCGAAGATGCTTTCTTTTTTCCATTGCATAGTCTTGGCTTCTTTAGAAAATATCGTCCTGAGAGAGGTAAGCCAGACTCAGAAGGACAAACACAGTATATACTCACTCATAAGTGGATACTAGAAGCAAAGCAAAGAATAACCAGACTACAACCCACAGCTCCAGCAAAGCTAGGTAACAAGGAGGGCCCAAAGAGGGACACATGGAATGCCCTGGGAAGGGGAAATAGATGCAATCTCCTGAGCAAATTGAAGGTGGGGGTGGGCAATAGAGGGTAGGGGGATGCGAACATAGAGGAATGGGATGGTCAAGCTGGAACAGGGGCAGAGTTGGAGAGCAGTGAGGGAGATATCTTGAAAGAGGGAGATAAAATGGGGATAGAGAGAAACCTGGTGTAAGAGAAGTTCCCAGGAATCCACAAGGATGGCCCCAGCTTAGACTATTAGTAGTGGTGGAAGGGTGCTTGAGCTGGCCTACCCTGGTGATCAGATTGGTGAATGCCTTAACTATGAGCATAGAGCCTTCATTCAGTAACGGATAGAAACAGATGCAGAGAGCCATGACCTAGCACCAAGCCAAGCTCCCGAAGTCAAGTGGAAGACAGGGATGAGGGATTCTATGAGCAAGGGGCATGAAGTCCATGATGGGGAAACTTACAGACACAACTAAACCAACTAGTGGGAATTTATGAACTTTGGGCTGATAGCTTTGGAGCCGGCATAGGACTGGACTGGGCCCTCTGCATGGACAAGACAGTTGTATAGCTTGGTCTGTTTGAGGGGCCCCTGACAGTGTGAATAGGATCTCTATCTGGTGCATGAACTGGGTTTTTGGAGCCCATTGCCTATGTTGGGACAACTTACACAGCCTTGATGCAGAGGGAGGGGCTTGAACCTGCCTCAGCTGAATGTGCCAGGTTTTATTGACTCCCCATGGAAGACCATAACTTTTCAGAAGAGGAGGTAGGGGGAAGTCTGGGAGGGAAGGCTAGGGGGGAGCAGGAGGAGGGATGAAGGGAGGATCTGTGGTTTGATGTGGAATGTATAAAAAATTTCTGTAATAAAAAAAAGAGAATAAGAACTCCAAAAAAAAAGTATTGCACTTTTAAAAGATATATAATATTTTAAAGAGACTGAAATTTTAATGTGTTTGAGTTTGTGAAGACTGTGGGACTTTTGAAATTATTTACAATTTTAATGTGAGATGTTGGGGATGAATAAGAAAGGAAAGGTTGTGGCTCAATAGTGATGTGTTTGTGTATCAAGTTGACAGGGTGTCAGTTGTACTGGATGTTTTTGGGCATCAACTTGACATAAGCTAAAGGCATCAGAAAGGAAGAAGCTTCAGTTAAGAAAATGCCTCCATGAGATCCAGCTGTAAGGCATTTTCCTGTTCTGACTTCTTCCAATGATGGAATATATGATCTGGAAGTTTAAGCCAAATAAACCCTTACCTCCCAGAATTGCTCTTTGGTTATGGTTCTTCATTGCAGCAATATAAACCCTTGTTATGTCAAGAAGTTATTGTGTTTTTTTTCTGCCTTTTAGTGTCTTTATCCATTTGAAGTTTTAAAATAGTTTATGGAAAACTTTTGAACATCTAGTTTTATTCCACATTCTACTGTTCAGCTTAACTGCTTATTCAAGTGTAGCATTTTAATTTAATTGATATTTCTGTGAAATTTTGTGATTACCTCATATCACCAAGGTGTATATGTACATTTTTTTCTAATGCTGAGCTATATTATATTATTTGCTCATTTATTTCTAAACCATACAAGATGATTGTTAACAGGATTCCATATGTGGTAAGCTTAATATTTTCACTTTGGTAGTATTTCTCAAATTGTTCCAACTTCTTAATGATATTTTAACATTATAAGCTTTTTAGTTTCCACAAAATTCTTGCTAAAATTCAAGCATCAAATTAATTGCTTTTATTGGTTCACCAAAATCCAGCACTTTTTTTTCCAGCACTTTTAAAACATTTAATTACCTAAGAACAGTGCATATTTTCTCTAGCATAGTAGTATATATTCATGAGTCTTTTTGACATAATACTGAAAATTAAAAACTTAATAACTGTGAATCATATAAGCAATGTTACAAATCATAATATTGTTTGTATCATTTCAAAAATATTTGTTTATCATATATGCGTGTTTGGGAAGTGTGTGTATATGTGTGTGTGTGTGTGTGTGTGTGTGTGTGTGTGTGTGTGTGTGTGTGTGTTGAGCAAGGACAATTGCCATGACACACATTTAGAGTTCAGAGAGCAACTTTGGGAGTTTGTTCTTTTCTTTCACTGTCAAATGGATTGAATTGAAGTCCATAGGCTTTGTTGGTAAGCACTTTAGCCCACATAGCTATCTGGTCTACCTTTCATTGTTTCAAATTTTGATGATTTTTAAGTATTTTATTATTTTAGAATTTCATATAAACATACAATGCATTATCATCAAGTCCTCTTCATTCTTTCCTATCCAAACCTCCTGTATTTTTCACCACTATTATTTTTTTCCAGTGAGTCCACTTCTTTCTGATAATATATGTTCATGTGTGTAAGGCCATCTATTTTAACAAAGACGGGCTCTCAGGAGCCACAAATATAAAGAAAGCAGCTGACTATTCCTCATTCAGAAGCCACTAATTGCAAAAATCTTCTCAACTAAGGTTGTGATTCTTGGACCACCTCTATTCTCCTGAGATTTATCTGGCTTGAACTCATAGTCTTGTATATAATGTCACAATTTTTATGAGTTTATATGTATAACTGTCTTGTTTCATCAAGAAATTTTTGTTTGTTTGTTTGTAATTATCCACATTGTTTTCTCTTTTAATCCTGACATACCTTTTCTATAGGAAGGGAAGTGATATAGATGTAGCATTAAGGCATAGTACCCTACAGTCTTTTATTTGCTGTATATTGACTAGTTGTAATTCTGTGTGCTAATTGCTATAGACTCCAAAAAGAAGCTTCTCTGATAAGAGCTAGACTTGGGTATTATAGACAATAAAACATTAAGAGTCAGTTTAGTATTATGTCTACATAGCCTAATAAGGATAGTAGGTCCTCTCCTGTGGCCTATGATCTATCTTGCTGTGCTTGCCTGATAATCATGTCAGTAATGAATTAATCCTAGTGGAGCAGACATTACATCCAATCAAAAGTGGTTGGTTACTCCATTGACATTAGTACTACTGTTTCACCAGTCGATATATCTTCATAGGCCAGTTTTAAGTGTTGCTTGCAGGTTGCACAGCTGAATAAGACTGATAATTACTTTTCTCCCTTAAGTGGTGTCCCACTTTTCTGTGCTGGGAAAACTAACCAGTAAAGATGAAACTGCCAGATCTGTACAACTTGATTGTCCAAAAGCCTGCGATTCAAATACAAAATATAAAATTGGTAATATCTTCAGCAATGCCACCTTACCTTCAAGTTCTGGGTAGAGGCAAAGAGCAATGACCACAGCCTGGGATATTTGTGGGTCTGTGGAACACACTGACCATCAATTCTAAATAATATAACTCAGACATGACACTTGTCTCCTCATTTGATAATCTATTTTGTCTAGGAGAGAGAGTTACACATATATGATAACTCAAAAGAAAAAAATATGTGCTTCTATTTAAATATTTTAGGAAGCATCTATACTAGTATGCTTCCACTTGGCTTTTTCAGGGGTCTTTAATGTTAGTTAGTCTTCCTCAAATGCCCCTTTCTACACTGCCCTCATCCACCAAACCACTTAATCTATCCTTTTCCACTAATTCCCATTTCCATTCACAGCATGAGTTTTAGGTTTCCTCTTTTGTAAGTGACACACCCCTCAAGATCATTCATGAGTTTCCTGACATCAAAGAGTACTCCAGTACACATCTAAAGATTCAAATCTAACAGCCATATGTAACATGAGTTGCTAAATGGTCTTATTAATAAAAAAAAAAAAAGACAAAAAAACTGGAGCCAGATATTGGGGTGAAAGCTGAAAGATCAGAGCAATAGAACCAGCCAGCCGCAAGTTCTTACCATTAGGAAATCCTCAGCCCAGGAGAGAGCTACTTCCTGTATACTCATGACTATATACCTTCCTGTGACCTGCCATCTTAACTTCCTCTCTCCACTGAGCTACATCACTTCCTCTTTCTACACAGCTCTATCACTCCCTGTCTGTCTGTACAGACCTCCAGACCTCTGTAGTTAACTAGTGCTGGGATTAAAGGCATGTGCCACCATACCTGACTCTGTTCCCAGGGTGGCCTGGAACTCACAGAGATCTAGATGAATCTCTGCCTCCTGAGTGCTAGGATAAAGGCATGTGCTACCACTGGCTGGCTTTGTCCTTTGATCCCCAGGCAAGCTTTATTAGTTGATGCACAAATAAAATATCACCATAGTCATATGTGAACAAGAATTATGGTATTTGTCTTCCTGAGTCTGAATTTCCTGTCTTAGAATAATTATTTCCAACCCCATCCATTTCTCTTTGAATTTCATCATTTTATTTTTCTTAACACTTGAATAAATACTCCACTTTATAAGTGTACTGCTTTTCCAATATCAAATAATCTGTTGATAGGCATGTAAGCTGTTTCCATTTCCTGTCTATTGTGAATAAAAAAAATGAACATGGATAAGCATGTGTCTCTATTATAGGATATAGAATCCTTTGGGCATATGTCCAATAAAGGTATAGCTTTTTGAGGAATGTCTGCATTGATTTTCAAAGAGGCTGCAACAGTTTGCAATGTAACCATCAATTAATAAGTGTTTACCTTTCTCACATCCAATTTTTTTGTCTTTTATGAGCTGTTTATTTGTTTTAATTTTAGCCATGCTAATAGGAGTAAGATAAATCTTCAAAGTAATTTTAAATTTCATTTTCCTTATGGCTAAGGGTGTTAAACATTAAAAATAACATTCTGAACAACTTGAATTATGCTGAATTTTAATTGATTTCTTTTATTGATATTCATAAATTTGAGGTCTTTGTATACTTCAGTCAATAACATTTTATCACACATACACACACACACACACACACACACACAACTAAATATTTTTTCTCATTCTATACATCATTTCTTCACTCCTGTGCTGTTATCTTGTTATTCAGAAGCTTTTTAGTTCCATGACTTCCCATTTTTAAGTTGTTGGTCTTGATACCTTCACTACTGGGGTTCTGGTAAAAATGTCATTTTCCGTCCCTCTAAGGTGACGTGCACTTCTTTTTTCTCCTTTAGAAGATTCAGAGTATTTGGTCTTACATTGTCTTCATTGATCCCTTTGGAACTGATCCCTGGGGTTGGGAGTAGGATTCCCTATCTGGGAGTAGCACATTTGTTCCTCGGGTGGTAGAGTCTTATCTATGACTTATACTAAGCTTACCTTCTAGCCCTTATTTAAAAGACTAACCTTAACCACTGGCCAATTTTATTTTGTACTTTATTATTTCATTTCTAGGAACTTGCATGCCCTTAGTTATTCTCTCTTCATAAACAAATGCTTCTTATATTTACCGTTTTGCTGTTCATATACCCTCTTCATTTAATTCAACTGCCTCCTGATTTTTTCTGACACATCATATTTTTTTTATTACAAAAACTTTATCAACAGTTTACAGTTGCTTCTTTCCCATGGTTAGGCACCACATTTTGTTCGTAAAAATGTCTCTTTGTTTCCGTTCTTAACCTATCGTTTGGTTTTGGGAATTTTATCAGCAGTTTATGCTTAATTAACTTTTTCTGAAACAGCTTTGCCTGGGACCAGCTTCAGTAGTTTTGAGGATCTCAAAGAGCAGGGATGTCTGGCAGGCACACAAAAAAAGACTCGGACACAGGAGTTGGTGCAAGCTGACGAGTCTTGTCAGATCTGGAGATGTGTGTCTTCTGTCTTCTCTTGATCTGACCCAACCCCAGTTTTTTATTGTAATAATGCAAGGAAATAGGGGATGAGAAAATTCAACAGGTGATTGGGTTCTTCACAATAGTTTCAAAAGTTCTTTTTGTAAATCAGCAAAGTGTACCCCTGCCCCTTGATTGCACATAGATGTTCCCAGGAAGAAAGCCAAAGCATACCAGCTTATTCTTTTGCAGGTTAATAATTATTAGAACATCTGAGCTAATCACCCCAGAGGCCATCTACTTGAGGTTTCTCAGAAAGCGCAGAAATACAAGCAATGGTTTAAAGTATCAGACTGCCAGCTTCCTTTCAGCCTAAGTCCTTCTTCATCACTCTGTAATTAAACAAGTTGTCTTCTAACTAGTTATGGACAACTCTTGTCTTTTATCCTATCTGTAAGTCACTCCATCTACAGTTTTCTGCCACAAGCCTTCTGGGTTTCTCCCATGACCTGCAGAACAGCTTTAACTACTGCCGTTGTCACAATCTGAAAATCATTTCTAATTTCATGGAAACCACTACAGGAGAAGGAAAGAAAAACAAACAAACAAACAAAAAACAAAAAACAAATAGAGTAGGAGGATTACAAGGACCAGTAACAGTTGGATGGGTGAGAACATGACATACATATTCCATAAAGTCTGCCATCGGGACAAAGGGTTGTTTTCTCCCTGGCCCACAGAAGGCAGGCTTAGTAGAATAAACGGTGGGGTAGGCCGAGAGGGACTGATGTCCTCATTCTTGGGTACCTCCCCCAGAGATTCCACTGGCAACACATCAGCCTTGCATGTGCCATCTCTGGCAAGCTTTAATACTTACAAATGACAGGTCAGAATGTTAAAGTCTCTCTTGATTTAGAGATAAAAGAAAAAATGTAAGGAAAGTAAAAAAGAAAGAAAGAATAGGCTGAATGTGAATATTAGGTTTGGAGAGACTTAATGGTCAGTAAATTGAGTCATATTCACCTGCTATTTCTCAGACATTAGAAAGCATTTTACTTTCATTCATAAAGCATACATAGTCTGAGAGATATCCCTTGTAATTTTTCTTTTATTAGAAAATAAATGGAAATATTTGTATTGCTAGAAAAATTAAAAAAATAAATTACGG
The DNA here is from genome assembly GCF_949786415.1 of Peromyscus eremicus. Lineage (NCBI taxonomy): Eukaryota > Metazoa > Chordata > Mammalia > Rodentia > Cricetidae > Peromyscus > Peromyscus eremicus. The sequence goes on from NC_081425.1 coordinate 31,132,038, forward strand.
AACTATAGCTCTTCATCAAGTTTCCTTAAAATCTGTATTATAAAAACCGAAAACCTACTTTGGAAGTACATTTATGTAATAGTTTCAATAGCTAATTTATCATGTTTCCCACTGAAATATTTGTCTGTGCTATATGTTGCCTATGTTCACATTTGCCTATGCTAATCTGCTACTTCAGTAAGTAGATTCACATGAGTATAGTGAGAATCTTTGTACCTGCTATAATGTTACCTGATGCAATGTCTGAAGGTCTGTAGTTTCTATAAGAATGGATATTTCAAACAACATCCTTTGTACAAAGACCTACATTTTTATTATTTGTCTATTAATTTCATTTATGTGCATGGGAATGAGTTCCCCTCCTCTCCCCCCCCCTCTCTCTCTCTCTCTCTCTCTCTCTCTCTCTCTCTCTCTCTCTCTCTGTGTGTGTGTGTGTGTGTGTGTGTGTGTGTGTGTGCACACTCATTTGGGTATGTACTTGTTTTCCTGTGTGTGTGAACCAGATGTTGACATAAGAAGTTTTCTCAGTCATATATTATTGTTTTGATGATCTGTTCTTGAATCTGGAGCTCAGTGCCTCCACTAGGTTTTCTGGACAGTGAACTCTAAGTACTACCTACCCCTGCCTCTCCACTGCTGAAATTATAGATATGTACTTGCCTGTCTAGTTTTTTTCTGTGGGTGCAAAACACTGTATATATATATATATATATATATATATATATATATATATATATATATATATATATATATACCATTTTAAAAAGTGTCCTACATTTTATGGTTTGTTTCTGAGATTTGAAGAACATTATTCTGTTTTTCCATTGCTGCAACAAATCACATTCCCATAAGTTTATTGGTATGTCAGTCACATATAGCTTTAATTTTCCTGTCTGTCCTTCTGGTCTTATAGATTCAACCCATCTTGTACTTTTTTTTACCTGAAATAAAATTCCAGTTCCTAGAAGTTGAATATTTACCTTCTAAAGAGGCTAACCTTGATGCTAAGATTTTGGTGAAATTGTTGTTACATCAGTGCCTATGTCTATAAACCTACAATTTCAATGTGTTTTCTTTGTATTTTTAGTTTGGGTCTCTGATCATTTAAAGCAGTTTGCCAAATTACTTGTTTTTTGGTCTCTTCTGAATTTTATTGTTGTATCTACTGAAGCTGTTCTTATTTAATCACATCTAGAGCAGTGTGGTGTTTAGCAACAGGTATCATTAAGCCTTTAAATTGATCTGTGGATGAGTTTCTCTAACACACACAGGGAATGGTTGAACTAGATTTGATATTGGGGCCTGTGAGAGGCCCCTAAGGCAGTTCCAATGTCAAATGATTACCTTGCCTTTCTCTTGTTCATCTGAATTCATTAGTCCAATGCCCACCTCTGCCACACTGTCTACATACTCCAAAAGTCTGGGGCCATTTGATTATATTATCTCTTGAAAAAATAAAAAATATGTTTCTAGAAATGCCTTGTCTAAAATCCCTTTTCAAATGACATTGTTTATCACAATTATATCTGACATTTTTATATTTCTTATAATTTCTAGAAATTATTTCTATCAAAGTAGTATCATAAGCATGAAATTCAATATCAGGCCTTTAAAGGCCTAATCAACCTTTTTATCAAGAATTAGCATTTTCAAAAGTCAAAGACTCAATTAATATTTGTCTGACTTGTAGATCTTTTACTATTATATTTACAGTTGAAATCAACCTAGGCAGAAAATGAGTGAAGAATTCCTTTTTGCCTGGTATAATTTTAGTTAATGATTCAGACCTCTTTCCTGATTCTTGAACTTTGTCCCAAGCATTCACACCTGCTAAATGACATAGGACTAAGGCGTGCTATCAAATTCGAACTGTCTTTGCAATTCAGCATATTGGCACTCACCAAGAAACTGATCTTGGGAAATATCAATACGTTTAAACCTATATCATTGTTCTATGGCCCTAGTTTCCTCTTTCCACCAGCTTATCCACTGTTACTGAGAACAAGCTTCTATAATGCTGTAGGTAAATCTTTCCAGTCTTGAGGGATAATTCTATTCTGAGTTGCCGATAAATTTAACATCTGCTACACATAGGGTGAATGCATACCATATGAAATGACCACTTCCTCAAATCTCCTCAAATCTAACATTACTGTAGGATTCCATTTAACTTATTCATAACCTTGGGAGTACCTATGGTCTGCTGGTCATTCCTATATAGTAAGTGGATAAACTAAGGTTGGTTTTCTAATATCCTTGCTCTGTACCTCATGAGTTTCATCATGCAGTGGCATGATAGGTTCTTATCTAAATTATTCTGTTTGTGTCTGAGTATTCTTCTTATTTCCATTAGTAGGTCTTTCCAAGGGGTGTATCTTAATAATAGGAAGTCTTTCTAAAGACTTACTATTTAATTGTTTCTTATCAATCAAATTTTCATATTTGGCACAGCTATCACACCACTTTTTATGGATAAAATATGAATTACAAATTGTTAGTAATTATAATCAGCTTTACGTCAATCCAAGATAAGTCAGTTATCCTTTATTTTTTTTTCCATTTTCAAGCCACTCATTATAGCACTATAGCTCCCTGCATTGTGATAGTTCCCATTTTTAATGTAGGAAAGATTTTTCCTTTTTAAAATACTACTTATTTGTCTCCTTAAGAATTTCACAGGTATCTCGCCAAATCTGCTGACTTAGTGAGTTAGGGTCTCTTCTGGAATTTCTGAGTGCTAGTGTGCCCTCTAGAGTACCAGTGAGTGGCATCAGTGTCTGGAGCAGAACCTTGAAAGAGTGGTAGCCTAGTGTGGCAGTATCAGTTGGAATGGCTTCTCCATTCCTGTGGTCATGCCTCATTTTGGGATGCTGGAGCTGAAAGGTTTCCTGTGTCCTGCTTAGCCCATGGTCAGGACAAATTTCTCTCACCCACCAGTCCTGCAGCCTCTCAGACCCAAATAAACACACACAGGCTAATGTTATTTTTAAACTATGGACATGGCAGGCTTTTTGCTATCTAGTTTTTATGTCTTAAATTAACCCATTTCTATAAATCTATACTTTGCCACGTGGCTTATGGCTTACCAGTACTTTTACATCCTGCTTCTCATGGCAGCTGGCAATGTCTTTTCTTTCCTCTGCTCTGTCTATTCTTTCCTCTCTATCTGTTTGGATTTTCCACCTGCCCCTAAGCTGCCTTGTTATAGGCCAAAGCATCTCTGTCACATTCTGTCTGTCTGTCCAGATCTCTGTGGTTGGTACTGGCATTAAAGGTATGTGTCACCATGCTTAGCTCTGTTCCCTAGTGTAGCCATGAACACACAGAGATCCTGCCTGCTAAGGGATTAAGGGCTTCTTGTTTACTAAAAACGGCTGGTCTTTTCCCCCTGATCTCCACTCAAACTTTATTCATTAACTCACAAATAAAATATCACCACATTTCAGCACAAATAAAATATCACCACAGAATGTCAAATGTTTTTCTGTTGGCTTAGCAGCCGCACTTGGATCTATTGTTATTGTAACTACTGTCTCTGCTAGGTGGCCCTGTAGTCAGCACCCTGATGCTCAGACCATGGCCTGGTGGGATTTCTGGTCCTGCTGGTACAAGCTCAGCCATAGCTGCCAAATGGAGGTTATAACTAAGTCTCTATCTTTCTTTTTTACCAATAAAAGCTCAGGAGTCAGATGTTCGGTTCAAAATCTGCTATATCACAGAAGCTGAGAAGCAACCAGGTTACCTTCCTTCTTGGCCAGAGATCCAGGAAAAAAGGGTCTCTGGCTAAAAGTCCCAAACAAACAAACAAACAAACAAACAAAAATCTAATCTCTAAGTCCCTTCCTAATCCTTCCTGTGCATCTATCTGTTTTCCTGACTTCTCTGTCTTCTCTATAGCTAATTCATTTCAACTAGTCTCTGGCTTCGCCCCCTGACACAAGGTTAATTTTATTAACAGTCTGTCTTGGAGTTTCACAGAGTGATTAAATATCCCACAACACTCTCCATTTAATTTTATGTTGACAATTGCCATGATGTATATTGTATTTTTTATGTTTGGGTATGTCCCTTGTATCATGTCCCTGAACCTGAGGAATCTCTAATTCCAAAGAACCTCCACCTATCTGACCTCTTCTCTGGTCTCCATTATTGGGCAGACCATTCCAACTACCCAGTTCTTGCTCCCACATTCACTCTTCCTGTCACTTGTTCTTGAGCTGTCCTGAAGATCACAGGCAAGTCTGGGAGCAGGCTAGGAAACATGCAGACAGTTTCATCAAACTAATGCTGCCTGTCCACCCAGGGCTGAGGCAATTCCTGGTCAGGATCCATATTGGGATTACAATAACCCAGATGGATCTCTAACTAGAGACCAGTTTATAACCTGCCTCCTGGCAGGTCTTCCTAAGGCTGCCTTCAAACCAGTAAACTATTGAAAGCAAAAGCAAACAAACAAACAAACAATCCCCCCCCCAAAAAAAAAAACATAATTCAAGATAATAAATAAAATCCATCTCATGTCTCCCAGAGCTTCACCAACATCAGGGCTAAACTTAAGCATCTGGAGAGGGAGTACCTCCCACAGGCAGAAGTCTTATATATAGCATTTAAGGTGTATCATGGGAGAGATGAGAAATCCTGTAAACAGAACTGCCAAATGTTGGCACACACTATCCAACCAGCTGCCTGAAGGCTTCCTGGTCTCAGGGAGATTTGGGCACCCCCCCAAAATCCTCTTTCTTATTTAGTCTCTCTGGATCTGTGGATTATAGCATATTTATCTATTATTTTACATCTAAATATCCACTTATGTGTGAGTACATACCATGATGGCCTTTCTGGGTTTGAGTTACCTCAGTCAGGATGGTTTTTCAAGTTTCATCTGTTTGCCTTCAATTTCTTGATGTCATTATTTTTAATAGCCAAGTAGTATTTATTAACAATTAATATTCCATTGTAGAAATATACCACACTTTCTTAATCCATTTTTCCATGTCAATATAATCCATCTTTTTTTTGTTGTTGTTGTTGTTTTGTATTTTCAAGACAGAGTTTCTCTGTGTAGTTTTGGTGCCTATCCTGAATCTTGTTCTGTAGACCAGGCTGGCCTCAAACTCACAGAGATCTGCCTGGCTCTGCCTCCCAAGTGCTGGGATAAAAGTCATCTACCACTGCCACCTGGCTTAATGTAATCAATCTTATAAACAACCTTAAACAACACACACACACACACACACACACACACACACACACACACACAAACACAATCATCTTATCAGATGCCACAAAAAGAAAATGACAAAATAAAACACCCCTTCATGATACAGGTTCAGGTTGCATATGGCAAGATAGAAAGAATCAAACAGGGAAGGTTCAGAACGTAGGTAAAAAGCTTGGGGTTAAGGTAACTCTTTTCATTTGCCTGTTGGCTGGCAGAAGTGAGATAATTCCTGTAAAATATTGGGGTCTAAGGAACTGATAAGTAGCCATTTTTTATTGTTATCTAAGGGATATTTGGGCCCTTTCTCAGAGGAGTAGTGGGACTAAGAGGAGGAAACCTTCTATTCCATGACTGCAGCAGAGAGAAAGAAATAAAAAATAACAAAAACAAACGTGATCCAAGACCACAATCTCAGGCATTCCCAAAATCAAGGAAGGATCTTCGGATTGGCACAATTTACCCAACACTTCGTCAAGAGAAGGGCAAGGGCCAGGATATGTGTACCTGGAGAACCCCCAGAAGTTCAACAGCATTCAATGCTTCATTAAGAGAAAAGAGTCATGGCATACACAGCCCGAGGACCCCTGGGGGTCCAACAGCGAAAAATATATCTCAGGCTGCCGTCGTGGGAAATGGCTAGGGACTGGAAAGGGAAAACTCACCAATCAGAGCAGCCAGTGTTGTGCAAAGCGGTCTGGTGGCTGGGCAAATGAAAAGTGAGCTGTCAAGATAGAGCAAAACCTTGGTACAGGGTCCCAGGTACAGAGCACCAGGAATGCCTGCTTGGTCTCAGCACCAATGTTAGTTTTATGTGGTACTATGTTATTCATTAAGCAGCACTGTTTACTGTGGTGATATTGTGTTCCCCAATATATTGTGCACCCTAATAAATTTTTCTGGGTTCAGAGAACAGAGCAACCACTAGATATAGAGGCCAGAAAATGGTGCCACATGCACACACCTTAATCCTAGCATTCCAAAGGCAGAGATCCATCTGGATCTCTGTGAGTTCAAAGCCACACTGGAAACAGCTAGGCATGGTGACACACACCTTTAATCCCAGGAAGTGATGGCAGGAAGCAGAAAGGTATATAAGACATGAAAACTAGGAACTAGAGTCAGTTAAGCTTTTAGGCTTTTGAGCAGCAGTTCAGCTGAGATCCATTCGGATGAGGTCACAGAGGCTTCCAGTTTGAGGAAAGGAGATCATTTGAGGAATTGGCAAGGTGAGGTTGGTGTGGCTGGTTCTGTTTCACTGATGCTTCAGCGTTCACCCCAATATCTGGATCCGGGTTTGTTTTTGTTAATAAGACCTTCTAACAATTGTTGCTCTATCTGGCACCCAATGCTTGTGGTACGAATTTGCAAAAAAGCTGCTTGCTGTGGCCTTGCGGGGCCCAGCTCAGGCCCAAGCTACACTCAGCCAATTGTGGTAGTGCACGCCTGTAGGATTTGCTGAAAGAAGCAAAGGTAGGAGGATCCCCAGTTTGAGGCCAGGCTGGGAGGCTTGCTAAGGAGAAGCTGCAGCTGGGTCTGAGCGGGACCATGGAGACAGTGGCTGCTGCTTCGAGTTGCTGGCTGCTTCTCATCATGTTGGTGACTGAGGTGATGCTGCTACCTGGGAGGAAGGGTTTACTGCTGCTTGTTCAGCGAACCAATTGCCAGGACCATCGTGTTAAAAGAAAGCATCAGCAAAGATCAGTTTGGAAAAATTTGGTAAGACAAATAATGGGGATAAATTGCTGTGAAGGTTTTTCTCTTCTAGGGAAGAACATTCATGGTTCCAAAAGACACATTTATCAGACTGTGATTGCTCCAAACCACAGAGGAGGCACAAAATAACAACAAAAACAACAGAAAATCTGCAGGGAACCATGACCACACCTAACAGCAACTTTGAAATCTTCGAAAGGACAGGACCCCACAAAGATGATTACACATGGACTATGGTAAAGCCATTAAGCTGATTAACAACACAGAAAGATTGGCTTTGGACTACAAACTGCTCAGGACAATTTTGAGATGGCTAGCTGAGATGATCCAGCCTGACAGATTGCTCAAACAAGGACTTGAGACAAGGCTTGCACTTTCCCGTTTTGCAGAGACTGGACAAATGATACAAGACTTGACAATTAACCCAAAAATTTTCTCTCAGGAATCTCCAAGGATCACTCTAGCTAAGATCCCTAGCCATAAGCAGATACATAGCCTGAGCTGGCCAACTCCTGTGACTAGATTGGTGCCTAGACCAATTGTCATCAGAAAGGTTTCATCCAGCAACTGTTGAAAACAAATGCAGCCCCACAGCAAAACATTAGTTGGAGCTTGGGAAATCCTGGAAAGAAGGGGATAAAAGACTTTAGGAACCTGAGGTGAAGGACATCACAAGAAAATCCACAGGATCAACTAGCCTGGCCTCATAGGAGCTCACAGAGAATGAACTGACAAGCAAGGAACCTGCATGGGACTGACCTAGACACTCTCTACATATGTTACAGCTGTATAGCTTGATCCTTGTCTTAGTTGGGGGACTGGTGAGAGGTACTGGGAAGAGAGAAGGGAGGGGAAACTGTGGCCAGGATATAAAATAAATAAACAAGTAAAATAACATTATTTAATATATAATTAGTTATCATCTAGTTAATATTTGGAACATTATTTAAATGGAAATTCAAAATAATGCCTGAATTAATGTGCATATGAATGTGTAAATTTTAAAATGTCTTACTATCTTTAAATATGTAATTTTAGCTACCAGTACACTTTGACCTGTTATTTGAAATCAGTACAGCAAAATATGGTGCTAAAGAGTTTTGTAATACATTTTCATAATGATAAGTCTCAATGAATAATGATACTTATAATTCATAGAAGCACTCTAATCAATGACATAATAGAATGTAATTATAATTATCTTTCCCATTAACCATTGTATCTTTGGTCCCTAGATATCACGTTGTAAGTGCCCTCTTCTTTCATTAAGAGTCTCTGGCAGAAATATATTGGTGATCTATTACTTAGGAAAATGATATAGAATATAAATTGATTACTTTCAAGTAAGGTAAGAAAAAAATACACGGAATAGTTTCTCAAGTGGTGAGTGTAAATTTGGGATCATAAGTAAACAGTATTTCTGTAGTATCATCCACTTTGATTTAAATATGACCTTCACTTACTGAGTAGTGTTACAATTAGAATAGCTAATGCAAATCTAATACATAGGAGGCATAGTAGATAGGAAATATAAAAACCTTAGCAAACTCTCTGACACTGCACATCTCCTAATGGAATTGTACTGGAGCAAGACCATGAAAGTGCAAGAGAGAGCAAAAGAGAAAAGATGATCACAGAAAAATTAAAGGGGAGTTACTGTATTTTTTAACTAAATCAGTGTTCTCTTCTTTATTTTTTCCTACAAGTCAAACAGCAATGTTCTAACTCCATCATTATACCTGATAATTAATTGAGATAAAACATGAAATGACTTCAGAACAAGGACCCTCACTATTTTGCTTAAAGTACACCAGAAAAGACACATTTCTTTACTGTGGTAAATTTTGATAAATTATTATTCATTAAACTGCTGTAAATAGAATTTATTATTTAAATATAAATATAATAAAAATAAATTATCAAGAGGTATTTGTATGCTGAGATTGGTGGATATCTTCCAAAATGAGCTTTAAACAAAATTATAATGTAGACCCTTATGTGTTCCAACATTTTATGTATTAAAGAGACTTCATTAGACTTAGAGTAATCACACACAGTGAATGAGTCATGAGCTCTGAAATTACTGTGCTGCACTCTGTCAAATTTCAAATAAATAGACTCTCATGGCATGAACTCTTTGTCAGTTGGAGAGTCCACTCAACTTACTGACTTTGAGAAACACACAACTATTGAGTAAATAGCACCGTAAGTAGTTTGTGTTTTTCTCTCTCTAGTATTGTGTTACATTAATTTTACCATTTTTAATACTGATGAATATGGAGATTATTTGCTATTTTATTGAAGCATAGTTAGAAGAATGTGAGTAGGCGGGGAAAGCAAGGACAGGCTCCCTTAGATACCTACTTCTGGTTCCTAATAGACTCTGAAATGATAAATATCAAGAAGACACAGGAATGGATATCTACACAGGACCAAAATGGGAAAGAACAGGACTGTCATAAAATACCCAAGTCAGCATCTGTTTGATGGACGTCCAGATTTAGAATTCTCACTTCCCGAATATAGAAAGTTTTCACTTTTCTCTGTGGCTTGGTCTTCTGTCTTTTCTGATCATTCAGTTCCTTGTTAGTACCAAGGAATGAACTCTGAAATCACCCAGACAACCACTAGCTCCCTTATTACAATACATACTTATGAACATAATTACTTTATTGGTGCCAGTCCTTTGGCTTGCAAGTGGTCTCAGTTCCTTTGGGAATAGACACCTTAGAAAATATATGTAAATACAATAGGTCTTTAATACTAGCACTCGGGAGGCAGATGCAGGCGGATCTCTGTGAGTTTGAGGCCAGCCTGGTCTACAAAGTGAGATCCAGGACAGGCATCAAAACTACACAGAGAAACCCTGTCTCAAAAAAAAAAAAAGAAAATATATACAAATATAAAAAATATAGCATACATTGCCTTCCAGTAATTAAACATTTTTTCAAGATGGCAATTGCTGTACACTCCCTCTAGAAATGCATTGGGATTCAGAATCTTTATTAATATTGGAATTTATAAGTCATTTTCTTGTTATCCTTGTGATAGGTTCTAGAGTTATAGTTGACTTGGAATTGTTTTTCTCATATATCCTTCAAAAGTGATGTGGGTACAATGCAACACATAGCACTCAGAAGTTGTTCATGTTACTGTTGGGAGAACAGAGGTCTTTACACTAACAAATAAGAATGGGGGAAACCAAGATGTTGGACATGCAGGATTGTCTCTTCAAAGAAAAGGCATGTGTAATCTGTTTTATATACAGAGGGCTGGGAATGGAGGTGGTTAGCTGGCTAAGTGACCTCTGTGTGATCTGGAAAGCTAGGGTACATCTGGACCCCACAAACAGGACCTGAGATAGTTAATAGCCTAGGTAATCACCGAACTATCTGTATGACTGAGACCACACCAGAGCCTTCCTCCCCTACACCCTTAAGATAACAAGATAATACATGAAGCCTATCTATAGAACCCATCTTCATGGAAAAAGTTACTTGTATTTTGAAAAACATTTTGAAGTAATTATGCCTTATTGTGCACACAGGATTGTGTTACACCAGGAAACATTTCCCAAATTATACCATACTTAATATGCCTAAAATAAACTGCCACTGTCAGACTCTAGATGTTGAACCTATAGCAGCTACTGAGTCCTGTTGAACTGGATTTCTTTCTTGCCTCATGTGGATCATTATTTACTGGCCCTGGTTTGCAGAGAGCCTCACAATTATCTCCTTTAGACTTGGAAGTGAGACCACATACCTTTCAAAAAATGTCAACTATTAATTTGTGTCACCATAAGTTATTTACCATGTTTTAATATTAATTTTTATGTCATCTATGGTTATTAAGGTATATATCTCCTTTCTTAGTTTTGAAAAAGTAGAATGAATGTTAGGTAATTTGTATCACAACTGATTCTTATATTATTGCTAGATTGCAGACTGAACATCATTATGTCATTTTTTTTTACCTAATATCATTTATTATTATATTATTATTTGTTTGCTTTTCAAGCCTGGGTTTCTCTGTGTAACAGCCCTGGCTGTCCTGGGACTTATTCTGTAGACCACACAGGCCATGAACTTACAGAGACCTGCCTGCCTCTGCCTCCTAAGTGCTGGAATTAAAAGTATATTCCACTAACACCCAGAACTTAATATAATTATTATATAATATTTTTATTTTGAAATTTTAGGTTTATAATTCCCTTAATTTTGTTATTATTAACACATTTAAAAGATATCCTAATTTGACTATGCTTACATCTCTTGAATAGCATATTATCAAGGAATTATTTCATCAACATTCTATTTACTATTGTTATACTGAAGATTCCAAAGTTCTTTTTAATTAACATATAATAGTTGTACATACTTTGAAGTTAAAATGTGATGTATTGATCTCTGTATAAATTGTAACTGACAAACACATCTTCATATTACTGATTTGTGTTTTGGGGATAATAACTTTAAGAACACATTCTTTCAGCAGCATTTAATTATATAGTACCTATTTTTTTTTGTTGTTTTTCAAGACAGAGATTCTCTGTGTAGTTTTGTTGCCTGTCCTGGATCTTGCTCTGTAGTCCAGGCTGGCTTCAAACTCACAGACATCCATCTACCTGGCTCTGCCTCCAGAGTGCTGGGATTAAAGTCATCACCACTGCTCTGCCTGGCCTAGTACCTAATTTTTGATTGTAGTAACAGTGGAGTACCATACATCATTTATATCTCCTGATACTTTCTGCTAACCAAATTTTACATCCTTTGATTAAAATCTCTTGTTTTCCCTTCTTGATTCACAACCTCTGATAATCATGTCCCTGCCCTGTTTCTATGAGATAGGTTTTCATGGAGTCCACATGTATGTAATATCCAATAGCATTTGTCTTTCTGTGTGTAGCGTGTTCCACAGAAAACAGAATTTTTCAACCACAGCCATGTTGTTACAAATTAAATCATGTTTAAAGCTGGAGAGATGGCTAAGCAATTAGGAGCACTGGATATAATTTCAGAGGAGCAGGGCTCAATTTCCAGCATGCATGTGATAATTCATAATCACCTGTAACTCCAGTTCTAGACCCTCATCTGATCTGTATAGGTATCAGGGATCCAAAATGCACATAGACATACATGTAGGCAAAACACCCATACACATAAAATAATAAAATTTCTTAAATGTTAACATTTTTAGAAGATATTCAGTATCTCATTCTGTGTATGTACACACACACACATACACACACACAATCATATACATTGTATACAAACACATATACATCTACATATTGTCTGGTTACTTTACTTGTCAGTTTGACACACAGGGGAAGAAGGAACCTCAGCAGAAGAACTGCCTTGATCAAGTTGGACTCTGGGCATGTCCATGAAGCATTTTCTTAAATGCTAATTAATGTTGAAGTGTCTATCCCTTTGTATGAGGTACCGTCCTTAGGAAAGATGGGCCTAGGCTATATAAGAAAGGTAGCCGAGCAATAAAGCTAATAAGTAGTGTTCTTCTATAGTCTCTGCTTCAGTTCTTGCTTCTAGGTTTCTGTTTGAAGTCCTGTACTAGCTTCTTTCTTTGATGGATTGTGACCTGGGAGTTATAAGATGAAATAAATCCATAACTCCCTAAGTTGTTTTTGATCGGTTTTTACCAAAGCCATTGAAAACCAATTAGAATACACACACACACACACACACACACACACACACACACACAGAGAGAGAGAGAGAGAGAGAGAGAGAGAGAGAGAGAGAGAGAGAGACATACACATGAGGTAACAGACCACTTTCTGATTGGATAAGGTTTGTTTCACAGTAGGAAACAGGTAACACTGTAATTTGGCTCAGAACCCATAGCTGGAGAGCTCAAAGGCCAGTTCTACTACTCTTATTGTACTAAATGGTCATAATACCAAATTGCCCTCTAAATTGGTGTCTGTCTACTAATAAATTAAGAAAGCTCTCAGACCTCATCAGAGATGATTCTTTTTTTTTTTTTTTTTCATTTTTCCATCATTTATTTTTTTTTTTTTATTTATTTTTTTTTTTTGTGATATATCCTTTATTTAGCAAAATAATGGTAGTAGGCTCACCCTAGAGCCTATGGATTTAAGATAATATATTTTGACCATATTAACACCTCCCTACATTACATTCTCCTAAATCCATTCCTTTTCCCCTAACAGCCCAACTTTGTGTCCTCTTTTTTTTTTTTTTTTTTTTTTTTTTTTTTTATTTTGCAATACAATTCAGTTCTACATATCAGCCACAGATTCCCTTGTTCTCCCCCCTCCCGCCCCCCTCACCTTCCCCCCAGCCCGCCCCCCATTCCAATCTCCTCCAGGGCAAAGCCTTCCCCACAGACTGAGATCAACCTGGTGGACTCAGTCCAGGTAGGTCCAGTCCCCTCCTCCCATGCTGAGCCAAGGGACCCTGCATAGGCCCCAGGTTTCAAACAGCCAACTCATGCAATGAGCACAGGACCCGGTCCCACTGCCTGGATGCCTCCCAAACAGATCAGGCCAATCAACTGTCTCACCCACTCAGAGGGCCTGATCCAGTTGGTGACCCCTCAGCCATTGGTTCATATTTCATGTGTTTCCGTTTGTTTGGCTATTTGTCTCTGTGCTTTATCCGACCTTGGTCTCAACAATTCTCTCTCATATAAACCCTCCTCATTCTCGCTAATTGGACTCCCAGAGATCCACCTGGGGCCTAGTCATGGATCTCTGCCTCCAGATCCATCAGTAGTTGGATGAGGTTTCTAGCACGACAATTAGGGTGTTTGGCCATCCCATCATCAGAGTAGGTCAGTTCGGATTGTCTCTCGACCATTGCCAGCAGTCTGTTGTGGGGGTATCTTTGTGGATTTCTGTGGGCCTCTCTAGCACTTTGTTTCTTCCTATTCTCATGTGGTCTTCATTTACCATGGTCTCCTATTCCTTGTTCTCCCTCTCTGTTTTTGATCCAGCTGGGATCTCCCACTCACCCAAGCTCTCTTTCCCTCGACCCTCGCCCTTCACTACCCCCACTCCTGTCCAGGCTGTTCATGTAGATCTCATTCCATTTCTCTGTCGTTGGGCGATCCCTGTGTCTTTCTTGGGGTCCTGTTTTCCAGGTAGCCTGCCTGGTGATGTGAGTAGCAGTCCAGTCATCCTTGTTCCACATCTAGTATCCTGTTATGAGTGAGTACATACCATGTTTGTCTTTCTGAGTCTGGGATACCTCACTCAGGATGATTTTTTCTAGATCCATCCATTTGTCTGCAAACCTCATGATGTCATTGTTTTTCTCTGCTGAGTAGTATTCCATTGTGTATATGTACCACATTTTGTTTATCCATTCTTCAGTTGAAGGGCATCTAGGTTGTTTCCATGTTCTGGCTATTACAAACAACGCTGATATGAACATAGCTGAACAAGTGCTCTTGTGGTGTGGTTGAGCATTCCTTGGGTATATGCCCAAGAGTGGTATAGCTGGATCTTGGGGGAGATGGATTCCCAATTTTCTAAGAAATCGCCATATTGATTTCCAAAGTGGTTGTACAAGCTTGCATTCCCACCAGCAGTGGAGGAGAGTTCCCCTAGCTCCACATCCTCTCCAGCATAAGGTGTCTTCAGTGTTTTTGATCTTAGCCATTCTGACAGGCGTAAGGTGGTATCTCAGAGTTGTTTTGATTTGCATTTCCCTGATGATTAGGGATGTTGAGCAATTCCTTAAATGTCTTTCAGCCATTTGAGTTTCCTCTGTTGAGAATTCTCTGTTTAGTTCTATAGCCCATTTCTTAATACCAATACTCTCTAAATTGTTCCATACAATAGAAACAGAAGGAACATTACCAAACTCCTTCTATGAGGCTACAATTACCCTGATTCCCAAACCAAACAAGGATACAACAAAGAAAGAGAACTACAGACCGATCTCCCTCATGAACATTGATGCAAAAATACTCAATAAAATACTGGCAAACAGACTCCAAGACCACATCAAAACAATTATCCACCATGATCAAGTAGGATTCATTCCAGGGATGCAAGGATGGTTCAACATACGAAAGTCTGTCAATGTGATACACCATATAAACAAACTCAAAGAAAAAAACCACATGATCATCTCACTAGATGCTGAAAAGGCATTTGACAAAATCCAACACCCCTTCATGATAAAGGTCTTGGAGCGATCAGGAATACAGGGAACATACCTAAACATAATAAAGGCAATTTACAGCAAGCCAACAGCCAACATCAAATTAAATGGAGAGAAACTCAAAGCAATTCCACTAAAATCAGGAACGAGGCAAGGCTGTCCGCTCTCCCCATACTTATTCAATATAGTACTTGAAGTTCTAGCCAGAGCAATAAGACAACATAAGGAGATTAAGGGGATACAAATTGGAAAGGAAGAAGTCAAGCTTTCCCTATTTGCAGATGACATGATAGTATACTTGAGCAACCCCAAAGATTCCACCAAGGAACTGATACAGCTTATAAACACCTTCAGCAACATAGCAGGATACAAGATCAACTCCAAAAAATCAGTAGCCCTCCTATATACAATGGACAAAAAAGCGGAGAAGGAAATCAGAGATACATCACCCTTTACTATAGCCACAAATGACATAAAATACCTTGGGGTAATACTAACCAAGCAAGTGAAGGACCTATATGACAAGAACTTTAAGTCCCTGAAAAAAGAAATTGAAGAAGATGTCAGAAAATGGAAAGATCTCCCATGCTCATGGAAGGCAGAACTAACATAGTAAAAATGGCAATCTTACCAAAAGCAATCTACAGATTCAATGCAATCCCCATCAAAATACCAACACAATTCTTCACAGACCTGGAAAGAATAATACTCAACTTCATATGGAAAAACAAAAAACCCAGGATAGCCAAAAGAATCCTGTACAATAAAACAACCTCTGGAGGCATCACGATCCCTGACTTCAAGCTGTACTATAGAGCTACAGTAATAAAAACAGCTTGGTACTGGCATAAAAACCGACATGTGGACCAATGGAATCGAATTGAAGACCCTGATATTAATCCGCACACCTATGAACAAATAATTTTTGACAAAGAAACCAAAAGTGCACAATGGAAAAAAGAAAGCATCTTCAACAAATGGTGCTGGCAAAACTGGATATCAACATGTAGAAGGCTGCAAATAGATCCATATCTATCACCGTGCACAAAACTTAAGTCGAAGTGGATCAAGGACCTCAACATAAATCCAGCTACTCTGAACCTGCTAGAAGAGAAAGTAGGAAGTAGTCTTGAACACATTGGCATAGGAGACCACTTTCTAAATAGAACACCAGTAGCACAGACACTGAGAGAAACAATCAATCAATGGGACCTCTTGAAACTGAGAAGCTTTTGTAGGGCAAAGGATACGGTCAACAAAGCAAAGCGACAGCCTACAGAATGGGAAAAGATCTTCACCAATCCCACATCTGACAGAGGACTGATATCCAGAATATATAAGGAACTCAAGAAATTAGACATCAAAATGCCCAACAGTCCAATCAGAGATGATTCTTTTTGAGATGTGCAGTGGCCAATGCAGAAACTCACAGCTGTTCAAAGTGCATATAACAACTGTCAGTGGAGTGCTCAGGCAGAATGGGGCATTTATACATATTACGTATATTATACATTCTCCTCTCTATGGTTCAAGGAAGCACTGTGGAGGAGGGAGCCAAAGATTGGAAGTGCCAACGTTTGGGGAAGAGCAAAGCAAAGCAGTGCATTTTTTAATGACAGGACCACTGAAGTCCTAAGTTCATAGCATGTGTGATTACCTGCATAAGAACTGGACAAGTTCAAACCAGTCTACATTCTAGCTTGGAGAGGGATGGTGTTTATTGACCTCTACCCTTCAGTGGGGGCGCTGTGGATTGTTAATAGCTTTTGGCAAGAGAGAACCAGTTTATTTTAAGGGTATGGCCTCTAGTAGGTTCTTCATGCTATAGTGGATAGTCTTAAATCTAGGAGCATGTGTGCAGCAAAAACTGTACATCATAGGTTATAAAAAAATAAAAAGATTAGAAATTGAAGGATTATGGAAGTTCAAGTGGATCTGGGAGGAATTATTAGGAGAACTGCAGATGAATGTGGTTGAAATACATAGTATGAAATTCTTTAAGAGTTAATGAAAAATTGCTGCTTATGTTACTCAGTGGTGGACTGCATGCCTAGCCTACATTATGGCCTAGGCATCAGTCTTAATATAGATATATTCACAATAAACCATGATAAGATTTTGATGCTAAATGAAAACACTTTGAAGGAAGAAAGCATTTGAAATTAATTTTTGGATTTGTATCCAGTTTTCTTTTCAATTTTTCTTGCACTCAACAGTTGTCAATGTCTCCAAATATTTTTGTCCCTTATTCTGTTGTAGAAATCCAACATAGCAGCTGAACATACCATTCTATAAACACCAAATTCAGCCAAACTTAAGTAAAATGTCTCATATATCCAACCTGGAAAGTGGAATTTAATGTATTTGCCACTTTTAAATCTTTATTTCTGTGAGATTGATTCCAATTTAAAAGGCAGGGCACCTCCTGAAGCTGATGGACATGCTACCTTTAAAAAGTGCAATTAAGCCATGTTAGAGGGGCGGTCACACCAGAAATTATGAAATTAAACATTTATAACACTGAATCAAAAAAGTTCCTGCATTGCTCTGATGATCTTCCATTTATACAATTATCCAATGCTTAGATTGCTTGGGTCTCAAAACATAGAAACCATTAATAGTGCAAAAATAAGTATGAAATGAGCATGAGATGCAGTTTCTAATGAAAAATGTATTAGCCCATGCTAATGCAAGCAAATAGAAGTTAAAAAGATCAGGGTAAGCACAATCAGCTGCAATGGAGCATAATCATTCTTGATGCTCCAAGCAGGAAGAAAATCAATGTTTCCTAAGGCCTGGACCATTTAGTCAAGCCTGTGAACCTTGATAAATGCCTTTGTTCACAACAGAACAACTTTCTCTGTTTTCAACATGTCTAAATTGGAAGACAATAGTACGTATATGTTAAGTAAGTAAGTATGTGTAAGCATCGGCTACACAGCATGCTAGGTACTGAGTACTAACCCAAGAAGAATAAGTTGCCTACAAACTCAGCTTATGTTCAAATAGGGTAGACAAAGTGAGCAAACTGCCTTGGAATGTTTAAAAATTATTTGTAGACATAGGCACAAAGTCCTTTAGGAAATATGTAAGACGTTCGATAAACATTGGAGTAAGAGATTATATCAGTGTAAATGATACTTCTCTTTGAATGAACCAACTATTGAGTCCACACACCTTCTCTTACAGACTTCTACTTGAAGGTATAAGAACAAAGCCATGCTGGAAATGATGGAGCACATCTTTTTTTTTTTTTTTTTTTTTTTTGGTTTTTCGAGACAAGGTTTCTCTGTGTAGCTTTGTGCCTCTCCTGGAACTCACTTGGTAGCCCAGGCTGGCCTCGAACTCACAGAGATCCGCCTGGCTCTGCCTCCCGAGTGCTGGGATTAAAGGCGTGCGCCACCACCGCCCGGCGGAGCACATCTTTAATACAGCACTCACTGCAGAGAGAAAGGTAGATGTTTGTGAGTTTAAGACCAGCTTGATTTACACAGTATCTTCCAGACAAGTCAGTGATACACAATAAGAACCTGTCCACATTACCTAACACAATCGTAGTTACCTAACAAGAGTCCTAAGATCCAGACTCAGCAAGAAATCTTGCCTCAATATGTAAAGTTGAAAGCCATTGAAAAGATATTCAATATTAAACTCAGGCTCACGTACACAAGCATTTTAACATATATACATGCTTACACACCTGTAGAAATGTTTATGTATATGACACACACAAATGAACAAATAAAAATATAACTTTTAAAGTATATGTATTCTAATATTTGAATATCTAATATTTGAATATTATATTCCTCATAAACTATATATGCTATAACCAATGTTTCTATTGTTTCTCATTAAGATTTCAGAAGATTAGATCTTTCTTCCACTTTACTGATTATAATTCTTCCATTCATATAATTTGAATTTTACGCTAATTTGAAAACATGTTCAAGTTATGTCATTTAATATTAAAATTTTTCCTTGCTTCTTGATATTATTTTATGGAGATTTTTGTTGGAAGGATAGTTTTTTTTTCAATGCTAAACAATACCTAAGAAATTAGTTGTAAAACATCTCTACAATTTAAGGAAGATTAATATTTTATTTTAATTGAAAGCTTTGTTTTGTTATTGTATAATTTCATTTAATGGCTCAGTTTGAAAATATGGACTATACCTGAACTGGCCTTATCCTGTAATCAGGTTGGTGAATACACTAACTGTCATCATAGAGACTTCATCCAGTAAGTGATGGAAGCAAATACAGAGATCCACAGCCAAACACCAGGCCAAGCTCAGAGAGTCCAGTTGAAGAGGGGAAGAGAGGAATATGAGCAAGGGGGGTCAAGATCAAAATGCAATAATATACAGAGACAACTGAACCAAGCTCCTGAGAGCTCATGAACTCTAGACCAATAGCTGTGGTGCCTGCATGAAACCAACTTAGGCCTTCTGCATGTGGGAGACAGTTGTGTAGCTTGGTCTGTTTGAAGGGCCCCTGGCATAAGGACTATTGATCTATCCCTGGTACATGAGCTGGCTTTTTGGAGTCCATCCCCTATGGTGGGATGTCTTGCTCATCTTTGATACAGTAGGGAGGGACTTGGTACTTCCTCAACTGAATGTACTAGGCTTGTTTACTCCCTATAGTAGGTCTTACCCTTTTGGAGGAGTAGATGTGTGGTGGGTCGGCGGGAAGCAGAGGAGGGAGTGGTGGTGGTGGTGGTGGTGGTGGTGTGGTAGCAGTGGTGGTGGTGGTGGTGGAAGGGTGGAAGCAGGAGGAGTGGGAGGGGGAACTGTGGTTGGTATATAAAATGAGCAAAAATTAAAAAAAAATAAGTGTTGAAGTCTGGGGAAAAATTATGGACTAGATTTTCTAATTAGTTTGGATGAATACAACAAATTCTCTTTAAATTGAGCCTTCCAAGGAGGAGACCTTTATTTCTCACTGTTCTACAGACTAAAAAGTGAAAGATACTGGTCCACTAGGTGTCTGAGCAGTCTCCATCCTCATTGTTTCTAGGCAGCAACCTTCATGCTGTGTCATTGAGAAGGTACAGCTATATCTCTAAGGTATCATGAATAAGAAGAGTATTATCATCCATTAGGAATTAAAGTCTGTCTCCAAGGCCTAATATTCTAGTAAAGGACTAACACTGCCACATTGAGATTAGGATTTCAACAATAATTTGACCAGGACAAGCTTATTCATTGAGATCATTTGGAAAGCAATACAATTATTACTAATGTAATTGTATTCAATCACATTGTATTGTATTCAATTACATTGTATTATCAATAGTAAATGTATTCAAAAATAGGTTATTTTTATTACAATGCACCTTGAACATCAAAACCATAATATATACATATAAATATTTAAGTAGGAAACAGATAAAAGAGAGTGGCTTCAATTGAGGGTGTGAGAAGCAGGTTAATACAGAAGGAGATGTAAGGATGAGGAACAAACAAAGCCAACGTTGTTTGAAAATATCTTAAGGAATGATACTGTTTTATATTTGTCAAAATATATAAATATATGTAAATATATATGTGTAGACATACACACACAGGTCTCAAACCAACATGAGCTGACAATGCTTCCCTCAAGAAGCATATATAAATAAACACAATATCCAGCACAAGAAACATCCTTTCCTGTCATTGTTCCCCAAATAATATACATTGTTGATGTATCCAGTTTTGTCTCTCATCAGCTGAGGTAAGTCCCCATTGCTGAAGACACTACATACTTAGGGCACACTTAGGTCACACACATGTATGACTCAAGATGGAGCTAATCTCCATTCCTCCCTCCTCCTATCTAGCTTCCATAGTACCAAAACTATTATTCAGCTCCCAAAAGACAGAAGCAGTCAATAATCCTACACAGTTGCACACCTAGACACCAAAGCGATAACCAGTATAGAAAGTTATTTATTAATGTGCAGTAATTGGGCACTCACAGGTTGTTTTTAACCAGCAGCTATCTAATTGGACTTAAAGCCCATTCAACAGGAAGGAAGCCATGCCTAGTACTGAAAACTTATCCAATCTACCAGAGCTAGTAAGGGCGTGAATCTTAGAAAAGAAGCTACTACTGTCACTTTGAGAGACTGCATAATTCCTTACTATATTCTAAACCTGATCCTTAGACCCTCAAATATGTATAGCTACATCCACCATCAAACAAGTCTCTCTTTACGACAAATGGAGAAGATCACAGAAAATAGTGAGCAAAATGCAGAGATAAATGAATCATGATGAGGCCAGCCCTAATGGATACAATACAGTCCTTAGATTTACATCAACTTTTTGCATCTATGGCTCAGGGAGCAATGTATAAGTGGAGGGCAGAGAGAACATAAGAGCCAGAATGGCAGGAAGTCAACTGTGAATGGACATGCTAATGCGCATAGGGAAATTTCTGAGTGTTCCAGCCTTAGACAAAGAAAAAGACAACTACTGGGAGAGGGGAAATTAACCCCTCCCAGAGATGAGGCTATTTAGTGTTATCTAGTTCAAAGTGGCCAGCCATGATGCCCTAAGCACACAAACAACAAACACAGTTTCAGTGGGTTGTATTTATATATTTGTGCATAAAATGAAACAAAAAGAAAGTATTCATTTGATAAGGGGGAGCCAGGGAGAGGTCTGAAGGAAGGTACCTGAGAAGGGCTGGAAGGAGGAAAACAAAGAAGTGAAGCTATTCTGTTTTCATTTAAGAAGTATTTTTAAAAGATTCAAGCAGCACAAATAATAATCTTGCTCCTATGCAGATTGAGTTTCTGAACCTCAGATTTACTTTTGAATATCTTTGTGGTAGTTAGTAGCAAATTTCTTGACCCTCAGTCAAATACCTAAAAAAAAAAATTAAAAAGAAAATTCCAATTTGAGACCTGTTGGTTATACAAACCTTCTCTACTTGAGGAAACTATGTTTAGTAAGGGAAACAGAGCTAACTGCTCACTGAGAATGAAGTCATGCTTATTACAGGAGAATCTGCTACTACTTATTTACTAAACCATCATGTCCTTAACAACAACCAACAATCATTAGTCCTTACAATCACAGATAAATGTAGTCATCACTCATTGAGGAAACTCTTCTTGTCAACTGACAGAGACCACTACAGAAAACCCGAACCAAACAAACTGAGGCCTGTGCAGCCCAGTTTCAAGGAGTACTACTACAAAACACTTTAATCTCAGGAAGAATTGTAGAAGTAGGGGCAGAAAGATTGTAAGAGTGAGAACACTGAGGAGTTTGCTCTGAGACTATTTCCTGGTAATATCAAAAGCTGTACCCATAAGGTTGCACCAACATGACTGCCCAAACTTGAGCTGACCAAGGATAAAACCAAAGAGCATGGCAAAGTGGACTCAGAAAGCCCTCCACAAGAAATATGGGCAATTGAAGAAAGATGGGAGTGGGAGAGGTGGCCTTCCCCAGGGAAGAGCAAACCAATGGGTTCTACAGTGGCAAAATGTTAGCCCTACAAATATTCACTCAAGTCACATAGCAACTAATTATTTATACATATATGAAAGCAATGACAGTTAGTGAGAAAAAAGACCATGAAATTGAGGAAGAGCAAGGAAGGGATAATAATCTCAAAAATAAAATTTAAAAAAGGGAGCTTTGCTTGATCTTATATTGAGAGTGTTCTGTCTGTGATGGGTTGGTGACAGTACTTTTGGTCTGGTAAAGGCAGAGTGTTATGACAATGGGAATATATAAGGAATATGCTGCTCATCCCATGGTCATAAGACAAAGGCATAGAGCAAAAAAGTAGGAAGTCAAGAGTCCATGGACCCTTCAAAGACATACCAATTCCATATGGAGATAGCAGAAACTTTCTTCCACGCTCAGGGAGGAGAGGGGATATAGGTAGGAGAAATTATTAGATAAATGATAGATGACAGTGAATTTTTTCCTCCACCTAGGTCCCACCACCTAAAATTTGAACACTTTTTAAAAATAATGCCATGAACTGGATACTGGATACCCCACAATCAATACATGAGCCCAAGAGAAACCTTTCATGATCTATAGCACTGGTCTTTTAGGTATATATAAATTATATATATATATATATATATATATATATATATATATATATATTCATAGAATTGTAGATCTGATTAATATAGACTAAAACTCAAGAAATTTCAATTCAGTTTAAAGAAAAATCTGTTAGTCTAAATTTATAGTCCCTTCATCTTCTTGTTGAAGCTTTATGTAATCAAGGTTGAGACACAGAATTAATCTACTTATCACTACAAAAAAATGAGGAAAAATCCAATAAAAAGTGAACTCTGATAGATCTGAATTCTTTCAAAATTTTAATTATTTCCATATATAAGTATTTATGAGTTTATATTTTAATAATTAGCACCAGAGGAATAAAAATCCATATCAATGTTTATTTTTCAAAATAGATTTAGTCAGCAAGGAATGGCCAGAAGAATAATTTCTTAGCTTTTAGTTTTGCCCAGCATTCCCTCACCCAGACTCTACCAAAAGTGTTATGAGGATGTGATAGAAGAGAGAAGGAAAAATAATCAGAAATAAATCCTAAGATTTCCTATACTATTTTGGAGTGAGGCAGATGTTTGAGTTAAGAAGGCTGCTGGGGGATTGATGTATCACTCTAAAACACACTAACTGCAAAGGCTACTTCCTAGAGCTTGCAGCTCTCTGAGAGCAGAAAACCAGTGTGCTAAGCATTCTGTGTGTGTGCCTACTGGGAGCATAACTGGAGAGTGAAGACAAAATTATCATAATCACCCAGAGTTAATTATCTCCTTCAGTAAACAGGAATTTAGCAAAAGGAAGTTAAATGAGAAAATAGATAAGGCAAAATACTCTGGAGTAGTATGAGGGCCAAGGAAATGAGGCACCCTAGGAGCTCACTTGAAGTCTTCCCAGCAGCTGGACACTGACAATGTCAGGGACACAAAATAGAAAAAAGAATGCCAGAGAGGAGAGGAGAGAGAACACACACACACACACACACACACACACACACACACACACACAAACGGTGAGGTGGGGGAGGGAATGAAGAAGGGAGGGATAGATTTAATATATATATATATATATATATATATATATATATATATATATGCACTTTTAAAGAGGATTTCTAGGTGATCCTCAAGAAGGAAAACGTTACAAACCTAGCCAGTGTCTTCACTGTAAGAGAAAAAGTCACTTTCTACTGTGCCCAGGAAGGAGTGGCTTGTTAGGTAGTTTACCACTTGAGAAAGTCATCTATTACTCATTAGATGGGCAGGAAAATTATAAGTTTAGAAATAATTAAGAATGCAATAGAGTCAAAAATTGTTGACTGGCAGCCTGGATGATGGAAAACACAGTTCTAACTCTGAAGATATCTACTGTGATTGGGAAAGACAAGCAGTGCAGGTGAGAGTTAATGAACACACTTGAAACATTTTTAACTGGAGTAACATTTTCAAATGAACACTTTTCAGTTAGCCATACTCATGAAGACATAAAGGAGCATCATCTAAATTAAATTTCATTGGTTGAGATTGAACTTACAAAGAAAAAACCCTAACCAACACATATGCCTTGAATATTTTCTTCATATTAAATGAATAATTTTTTAATGTACTGGTCATCAATTGACTAAAATTACTTTTAAATCACTATTAGTTGGGAACTAAACTAGGTAAAATATATTGTATCACACTACTCTATTAATGTTTCACAGGAAATAACTATAACTAAACATTAGTTTCGGTCAAAATTATAATGATGACTGTCAGATTTACTGGTAACATTTTAAAGGCATGAATGGGCTCAATATACTCATCATTTTTAAAAGGTACATACATTTTTATAATTTTGAATTTCTACTATTGCTTCTTTCTTACAAAGAATTTACTTAAGATAGTAAATTTTGGAAGCCTTGATTTCATTACAAGAGTTTTTTCTTAAGATCATTTTATAAATTAATATAAATTACGTACACATGAATAGACACCAAAAAAAGAGCACACAGATGTTTGAGTTGAAGTACACATCTGTTGGCAAAAGAAGAAATTTTGTGTGTGCTCAACTGCATCTGCCCCTCACTTTTTCTTCTATATTTATAACTAAAATGGTATTTTGCAAATTAAAATAATTATAACCAGGAAACAAATCTTGTAGTTTTGTAACCCCAAATGTATTTGTTTGACATTTTATTTTACAAGGGAAAATATCTTACAAAATACAATCTGTGAATCACAAGTGGGATTTACCTATAAAGTCATGTTTGTAATGATTAATTAATTATATACTATTAACATTATTAGAATTGTGTTGAAATACAACATGTCATCAACTGACTAGGTTTTATTGTTATTAGGAAGCAAGATAGTAATTAGAATCACTTTCTAATTACATATCTGCATATATTATATTGATATAAATAGCTGCATTGTTTTCTTGACACCACAAAGAATTAAAAAAACAACAACAACAACCATGATTTATTGCCAACAGTGGCAACCTGTGAAAAATCATTTATATGAAACTGAATTAGCAAACTCCAAGCAATAGTGTACACGTTAAATGGTGTATAGTAATCTAAAGGATTAAATGGTACTGTAAATACGCTATGCAACTGGCTTTTTTACAATTACGTATTGTCTGCTTCAAAATCTATTAAGAATGCTTTAAGAACATCAAATAAAGTGGAGGGAGCAAGTATTCATGGAGCAGGCCTGGCCTCCGATAATGTAGGAGGCTTTCCCCAGAGGTGTGGGCCAGGATGTGGTGACAAGGACAGAAGCCTCAGTTGAGGTTATGCTGGGTGGGCACTGGTGGGGGAAGGCAGTGTTAACGTAGCTTCGGGAGCTAGCCTGCCCTCTGGTGAGGTAGAAAGTTGGGGAGGGGGGGGGTCCTGTTGCTGATTTTGTAGTTGTTTATTTCATGACAGGATTTCTCTGTGTAACCCTGGCAGGCCCTGAACTCAGAAATCTACCTGTCTCTGACTCCAGAGTGCTGCGATTAAAGGCATGTGCCACCACTGTGGGGAGAAAAGGAGTTAGCTGAGCTGGCGGGCTCAATAATAACTTCCCTTAAGCTAACCTGAAGTCTGCTGCTGCACTGGGTGACTGGAGACCTAGAAACTTCAGTGATAAGGCCAATGAGAAAAAGCCAGCAAGGCCAAGGAAATGACTGACAGTCAATGGGCTGCCAGGAGTGGGTATTTAGGCTCACCCCATATCCGCAATAAACGAGTCGGTCTTTGCTTCTCACCTGACTCCCGGTATATGCATCATTGACTCCATGCCTTCTCTCCCTCTCCCTCAAGAGGCGTTTAGGTGGTTCAGCCCAGAACAACTGGTGCCCAATGTGGGGCTGTTGCCCATGTGGGCATGGGCATTGATCCCATATTGGTTAGGGTCTATTTTTTGGTTGCTGTGATCTTTTTGGGGGTCCTGATTTTTGCCCTTTACTGCCTGGTACATGTCCTGTCTCTGTTCCTCTGGATGTCCCCTTTCTTCTGAGGTGCGGTTCCATGCCCCCTTGATGTTTTGTGTTTTCCGTCCCTTCAGAGGTGAGCACTGGGACACCCTCTCTTTTCCTCTCCTTGTATGTCTGTTTGTCCAGTTAGGGAGGCACAGTTCTTCAGTTCAGTTTGCCATCCAGAGTTGGAACCCAGGAACTGCTTCCTGTCCAGCAACACTGCATGGGCACATGGCCATGGCCTAACAAACCAAGGAAGTCCCCCACTGTGCACAAAACATTTGGGTATGTCACATTTTCTGGTATTATCTTCTCCTGTCTGCTCCACTTTTCCCTCTCCTAGAAGATGGGCAATCTGATCTCCTCCCTGCCTCTTGAAGAAGCTTCTCCATCTTCAGATGATGAGGAAAGGAGCCAGTCCTGCCTGGCAGCCCCACCCAAACCTCCTCACATTTCTCCGTCTGCCCCTGCTCCCCTTCTGGCTTCTACCCGTCCTTAATGTCCTTGGCAGGAAATCTGCCCTCCAGCTTGCCCTATTCAGCCCTTCCTTCTACCCCCTACCCCTGACATATTTGCTCCCATACCTCCTCTGCAACGCAGGTGCCTGCCATAGGTTTATCCTGTTAATCAGTATGGGTGCCTACCCCTGTGACTGACCTTTCACTCATCTGCAAGGCAGTCAATGAGTCTGGTCCAGTCTCCCACTATTTTGAACAAGTCCTTAGACAGTGGCTATGCAATTAGAAACCTACTATGATTGGTGTCTTAAAACTCACTGTTTCTCTTAATTGGTGATCTGCATATGATGACCAGGTGGAGGCCCAGGCCAGTCTCAACTTACAATATGGGCTTAACATCACCCTAGGCATGTTCACTGGGAAAAGCCAATGTATTGATCCTGTCTTACAATTTACCATTGGCCAATATACCTACTTCTAGCAGGTCTCCGATTTAAGGCCCTTAAGGCATGCACCCCTTGTGACCCCTTAGCTTACTTCTGTAATCTTGTCCAGCAACCTGGGGAGTCTTTCACTGACTTCAGATCACCAGGCTCTTGACACTCTGGCAGATCACACTTTGTTGGGGCTGTTGTAAACTTGGCCGCTTGTAGCTCGACTACACTAATTGACAAACAAGTCATGCTGTCCCAAGTATAACAAGGGCTTCCATTGGGCCAAGGATTGCCACTCACAGCCTTCAGATAATGCTCCTTTAAACTCTTGGCAGGCCAGCCCTCATCCCCACCAGGAAGAGGGAATGGTCCTACCCTTAAGCTATTCCAGACTCTTCCTGTTTTCTCGCACTCACCCATGATGACTGTGTAGCTTGATGGCTCACCCATTTAAGGGCAGGTGGACATGGGTGCAGATTTCACCACCCTTACAGAAACCAAGGCTCTTCAGTTTCCTCATTGGATGTTCCGGCCAGGCCCTGCCATCAGCAGCATGGAAGGCCAACAAAATACCCTTACTACTATGCAATCTGTCAACTGGAAGGACCTGGATGGCAATTGATGTTTTTTTTTTTTCCTCAATCATAGCCAGTGTCCCTTACAACATCTGGGGAAGGGACATTCCAAGAACAACTAGATCTGGGACATTTAGAGCCCTCTACTAGTAGGCACAATACCCCAAATTTTGTGATTAAAAAGAAACCAGGATACTACTGGTTCCTCCAAAACCTGTGTGCTGTTAATGCTCAAATGGAAAAAAAAATGGGATCCAGCCAGCCAGGTCTCCCACATCCCAGGGTTATTCTTTTAGCATGTCATATTGTTGTGTTAGATATTAAAAATTGCTTTTTCCCATCAGTGCCCATAGATTGATGCCTCTTTGCCTTTACTATCTGAGAGCCTAACATGCATATGCCTGCCCAGAGATTTCTGTGAACTCTTTTACCCCACGGCATGAAAAATAGCCCTTCAATATTCCAGTTATATGTCTCTAAGGCTTGTGTAATACCAAATGATGTCTTACTAGTCCATTACATGAATGACATCCTTGTTGCTCATCCTAATTCCTATTACTTAAAACAGTTTCTCAGTCACTCCTTAAGGATCTTGCCAGTCTAAATTTACATGTTGCTCCAGAAAAGATTAGATTTGCTCCATCTTATGCCTTTTTAGGGTTCTCGATTGTGAAACAAATTCACCAACTGTCTTTCACTTTAACATCTAAGACTCATCGTTCACTTACAGAGTTACAACTTTGTGGCACAGTCAATTGGCTGCTAATTCCAGAACACAAAATGTGATGCCTTTTCTCTTTATTGGAAGGGCCTGCTTGCCCATCTGCAAAAATACAGCTCACCCCCCAAGCGCTTGTTCTCTTTGATAAGATTGCTTTGCTTTTTGTCCTCAGAGTCTTTGAATAGACATGACCCTGATAAGTCCTTTCAAGCCATAATATTTTGTACAATTTTTGGTTTCTTGGGGGTCCTATGGCAACAGAGACCCTTAATGTGGGTACATCAAGCCTTTTCTGACCTTCACAAGGTCACCTCAAAATTTGAGCAGACCTTTCATTTAGGCTCAAACCCTCAAAAGCTGGTTCGCAGGACCTATAACCATGAGCCAGACAAGATCATCCTTCCCTTTTCCCTTAGACATTCCCAGCCCCTCTGAGATGATTCCATTAGATTCTAGGAGATGGTCACTGGATTTCCTGGTATTATTAATAACCACCCTCCTCAGGACAGGAGGGTTATAACATTATAGACTCTCCCTATTGTGATCAAGCCTTTTAGTGTCCCTTCTTCCACACCCATATCCCAGATGACCATGGCTTTCTCAGATTCCACCAAGAAAAAATATGGAATTTTGTTACATCATAAAAATACTGAAGATATATACCATATCCTCCCAAATCGTAGCTCAGTTCAACTGGTTGAATTACTAGTGTTTCTCAAAGTCTTCATAGAATGCCAGTTTGAACTTGTCAATATTTTCTCTGACAGTCAATATTGTGGTGATATATTGTGTACCCTAATAAAATTTGTCTGAAGATCAGAGAACAGAACAAGCCACTAGATTAAGCATAGATGCCAGGCAGTGGTAGCACATATCTTTAATTCTAGCACTCAGGAGCCAGAGAACCATCTGGATCTCTGTGAGTTCAAAGCCACCCTGGATTACTTGAGATTGACTCAGTCTAGCAGAGAAACAGAGCCAGGTACACACCTTTAATGCCAGTACTTGGGAACCACAGGTCTTGAATACCAGCACTTGAGATCTCATGCCTTTGCTACCAATATTTGGGAAGCACACACAGCTTTAATCCCAGCACTAGGAAGGAAGCAATATGGCTAGGTGAAGACAAATACATAAGGTGTGAGGAGACAGGAACTAAAGCTTTTTCAACTGGAGAGATCTTTTCAGCTGGACTTTTTACAGCTGAGCTCCTTCCTGCTGAGCACTCAAGGCTTTTCAGCAGGAAGCTTTTTGGCTGAGCCCTTTTTTTTTGGCTGGACTGCTTTTGGCTGAGGAAGCTTTTTGGTGGAAGACTCAGAGGCTTTAAATCAGAACATTCATGGAGATTGACTGAAGATTCAGTAGTGGTGAGAGGTTCCTCTAGTGGCTTGTTCCTTTGACTCTCTGATCTTCCAGCATTTACCCCAACATCTGGCTCTGGGTTTTATTAAAAGACCATTGTAGAATTTGAGGAACATAATATGCTGTCCATGTGGCGCTCATCCTATCCTTTTCTTATGTCAAGAAACGCACAAGCCCCTTATATGTTGCTATGAACATATGCTCCTAGAAGTTTTGGAGCAAAAGGCATAACCATGGTACATATATCATATCTGTGCTGTGGCTATCACTCTGTAAGCTATTAATGTGTTGCTCTGATTGGTTAATAAATAAAGTGCTGATTGGCCAATAGCCAGGCAGCAAGTACAGGCAGGATAAGCAGAGAAGAGAATTCTGCGAAAAGGAAGGCTGAGTCAGGAGATACTGCCAGCCACCAGCATGAGAAGCAAGATGTAAAGATACTGGTAAGCCACAAGCCACATGGCAAGGTATAGATTTATAGAAATGTGTTAATTTAAGATGTAAGATCTAGCTAGCAAGAAGCCTGAGCCATTAGGCCATACAGTTTTAATTAATGTAAGTTTCTGAGTGATTATTTTATAAGTGGCTGTGGGGTCCTTGTTGCTGTTGAGCACAGGAAAATGTTCAGCTACATATCTGGTTTCATTCAAATCTCCCTGGCCTTCTCATCTGGGGCAATGAAAGGATAGATGCTCTGATTATGCCAGTTGATATTGACCTCTTAGAGCAGGCCTGACCACTTCATTAACAGTTTCACTTATTCTCACAGTCTCCATAGGATGTTTCCAGAACTCCCTGTTTCTCAGTGCAAACACTTGGCATGCTCTTGTGTTACTTGCACCCCTCTTGTGTCCTTGGGCCCTTTGAATAGAAGTGGGGTCGATCCCCATGGACTGTTGCCCAATGCACTCTGGCAAATGGATGTTACACATTATCCTCCTTTTGGCAACCTTAAATATATTCATATTATTGTGCCCTACTCTTACCTATGCTATTGACCTTTCCAGGAAATGGAGTTTCATGCAATCAAAGCTGTTAAGGCAGCCATGCTGATTATAGCTGATTATAGGAGTGCTCTGGGCTTTAAGGACTGACAGTGGGCCCACTTAGGTCTCACAACAATTTAATGATTTTGTTGCCCCCTGTAGGATCCACCACATGTTTGGAATTCCCTATAACCTTCAAGGACAGGCTATTGTAGGAAGAACCAATAGAACTCTTAAAACAGTCTTGGCCAAAGTTACATCCTCTGAGGCCAAGAACAATCCTCACCTGGCATTGATTGATACCTTGTTTCATTTCAGTTTTCTCACATTGGATGATAGCAGCTTCAGCCCTGCTTACACGCATTGGGCCTTTTTGATATGTAATAATTTCCTCCCATTGGTCCAATAGCAGGACACCATCTCCCTGCTATGGCACAAACCTGCCCAACTACTGACTAGAGTAGGCAAGAATATGCTTGTGTCTTTTCACAGGATTCAACTGCCCCAATATGGGTTCCTGCTTGGGATATACAACCTGCCCTGGAAAGCCTAGAGGGGACCAAGGAAGATGTTCAGGAGGACACTGATGCTGCTGATTCGCCTTGTGTTGGATTGCATAATATCACTACCTACTTCAAGAAGAAATATCTTAGCTCAACATGACAGTAGTCCTTGTGATTTCCTTAGAAATCTATTTTTTACCTAAAGTGTGGACAATTTTCAAAAAAAAATTGATCTTTTATAGATTATCACTTATGTCTTACTTGGCCGGGGGGGGGGGGGGCTTTTTGTTACTAATCACCATTTTCAAGTGTCTATTATAGAAAATGTCACAAAAATGTTAAATCAACAAGACCACCCTCCAGGTGCTTATTCCTTTAGAATATCCTTAACACAGTCCCCCCCCCACATGAGGTCATACAGGCCTGGCATACAAAAATCCATAAGATTTCCTTTTATATAACATTGCCCCCACCATAGAATGCTTCCCTGAGTAAGTAGGCTTCATCCCAGGGATGCAAGGGTGGTTCAACATACAAAAGTCCATTAATGTAATACACCATATAAGCAAACTCAAAGAAAAAAAAAACACATGATCATCTCACTAGATGCAGAAAAGGCATTTGACAAAATCCAACACCCCTTCATGATAAAGGTCTTGGAGCACTCAGGAATACAAGGAACATACCTAAACATAATAAAGGCAATTTACAGCAAGCCAACAGCCAACATCAAATTAAATGGATTTAATTTAATCAAATTAATTTAATTTAATCAAAGCGATTCCACTAAAATCAGGAATGAGGCAAGGCTGTCTGCTCTCCCCATACTTATTCAATATAGTACTTGAAGTTCTAGCCAGAGCAATAAGACAACATAAGGAAATTAAGGGGATACAAATTGGAAAGGAAGAAGTCAAGCTTTCCCTATTTGCAGGTGACATGATAGTGTACTTGAATGACCCCAAAGATTCAACCAAGGAACTGATACAGCTTATAAACACCTTCAGCAACGTAGCAGGATACAAAATCAACTAAAAAAAAAGTCAGTAGCCCTCCTTTATACAATTGACAAAAAGGCTGAGAAGGAAATCAGAGATACATCACCCTTTACAATAGCCACAAATGATATAAAATACCTTAGGGTAACATTAACCAAGCAAGTGAAGGACCTATATGACAAGAACTTTAAGTCTCTGAAAAAATAAATTGAAGATGATGTCAGAAAATGGAAAGATCTCCTATGTTCATGGATAGGCAGGATTAACATAGTAAAAATGGCAATCTTACCAAAAGCAATCTACAGATTCAATGCAATCCCTACCAAAATACCAACACAAATCTTCACAGACCTGGAAAGAATAATACTCAAATTTATATGGAAAAAAAACCCAGGACAGCCAAAAGAATCCTGTACAAAAAAACAACCTCTGGAGGCATCACGATCCCTGACTTCAAGCTCTATTGTAGAGCTACAATAATAAAAACAGATTGATACTGGCATATAAACTGACATGTGGACCAATGGAATCGAATTGAAGACCCTGTCATTAATCTGCACACCTATGAACATATAATTTTTGACAAAGAATCGAAAAGTGTACAATGGAAAAAAGAAAGCATCTTCAACAAACAGTGCTGGCATAACTGGATATCAACGTGTAGAAGGCTCCAAATAGATCCATATCTCTCACCGTGCACAAAACTTAAGTCCAAGTGGATCAAAGACTTCAACATAAATCCAGCTACTCTGAACCTGCTAGAAGAGAAAGTAGGAAGTAGTCTTGAACGCATTGGCATAGGAGATCACTTCCTAAATATAATACCAGTAGCATAGACACTGAGAGAAACAGTCAATCAATGGTACCTCTTGAAACTAAGAAGCTTTTATAGAGCAAATATACAGTCAACAAGGCAAAGTGACAGCCTACAGAATGGGAAAAGTTATTCACCAACCCCACATCTGACAGAGGACTGATATCCAAAATATATAAAGAACTCAAGAAATTAGACATCAAAATACCCAACAGTCCAATTAAGAAATGGGCTACAGAACTAAACAGAGAATTCTCAACAGAGGAAACTCAAATGGCTAAAAGACATTTAAGAAATTGCTCAACATCCCTAATTATCAGGGAAATGAAAATCAAAATGACTCTGAGATACCACCTTATGCCTTTCAGAATGGCTAAGATCAAAAACACTGAAGATACCTTATGCTGGAGAGGATGTGGAGTTAGGGGAACTCTCCTCCACTGCTGGTGGGAATGCAAGCTTGTACAACCACTTTGGAAATAAATATGGCGTTTTCTTAGAAAACTGGGAATCCATCTCCGCCAAAATCCAGCTATACCACTCTTGGGCATATACCCAAGGAATGCTCAATCATACCACAAGGGCACTTGTTCAGCTATGTTCATATCAGCATTGTTTGTAATAGCCAGAACATGGAAACAACCTAGATGCCCTTCAACTGAAGAATGGATAAACAAAATGTGGTACATATACACAATGGAATACTACTCAGCAGAGAAAAACAATGACATCATGAGGTTTGCAGGCAAATGGATGGATCTAGAAAAAATCATCCTGAGTGAGGTAACCCAGACTCAGAAAGACAAACACAGTATGTACTCACTCATAGGAGGATACTAGATGTAAAACAAAGATGACTAGACTGCTACTCACAACTCTAGGGAGGCTACCTAAAAAACAGGACCCTAAGAAAGACACAGGGATCACCCAATGACTGAGAAATGGATGAGATCTACATGAACAACATGGACGTGAGTGGGGGTAATGAAGGGCAAGGGTCGAGGAAAAGAGAGCTTGGGGGAGTGGGAGATCCCAGCTGGATCAACAACAGAGAGGGAGAACAAGGAATAAAAGACCATGATAAATGAAGACCACATGAGAATAGGAAGAAGGAAAGTCCTAGAGAGGCCCACAGAAATCCACGAAGATACCCCCACAATAGACTACTGGCAATGGTCGAGAGACAGCCTGAACTGACCTACTCTGGCGATAGGATGGCCAAACACCCTAATTGTCTTGCTAGAAACCCCATCCAATGACTGAGGGAACCAGATTCCGAGATCCACGGCCAGGCACCAGGTGGAGCTCCAGGAGTTCAATTGGTAAGAAAGAGGAGGGTTTGTATGAGTGAGAATTGTTGAGACCAAGATTGGAAAAAGCAAAGGGACAAATAGCCAAAGGAATAGAAACACATTAACTATGAACCAATAGCTGAGGAGCCCCCAACTGGATCAGGCCCTCTGGATAAGTGAGACAGTTGATTAGCTTGATCTGTTTGGGAGGCATCCAGGCAGTGGGACCTGGTCCTGTCCTCAGTGCATGAGTTTGCTGTTTGTAATCTGGGTCTTATACAGGGACACTTGGCTCAGCCTGGGAGGAGGGGACTGGACCTCCCTGGACTGAATCTACCAGGTTGAGCTGAATCCCCAGGAGAGTCTTTGCCCTGGAAGAGATGGGAATGGGGGGTGGGCTGGAGGGAAGGCGGGGGGGGGCGAGGGGGGAGAACAAGGGAATCCATGGCTGATATGTAAATTTAAATTAAATTAAAAAAAAAAGAATGCTTCCCTGAGTAGCAATCCCTTCAGGGCTGGTGGTCAATGATAGGTAAGGACCTGTTCTGCAGGCCAACCTAAGACAGGCACAGTCCAATGTGCTGGACACTCTCTGAGGCAGGGATAACAAGGCCAAAGCCTTGGAACTTCAACTCCCACTAAGCTTGCAAAGAAATAGATAGAAAGGTGGATATGTGGGGAGAAAAATAGCCAGTCGGGCTGATGGGGCCATGGCTGCCTTGGCAGTGTGCAAAAGGGTGCTCAATAACAACTTCCCTTAAGTCAACCTGGAGTCTGATGCTATACTTGGTGATTGGTGACCTATTAACTTCAGATTAATGAGGCCAATGAGAAAAAGCCAACACAGGCAAGGAAATGGTCAATAACCAATGGGGTGCCTGGAGATGATATTTAAACTTGCCCCATATCCATAATAAATGAGTTTACCTTCTACTTCTCACCCAACTCCACACCTTCTCTGCCCCTCCCCCAAGATTTGTTCAGGTGGTTTGGCCCATAACACACCATCACCAGAGCAGAAATTGTGGGACTGGCCAACCAATCACTGGTCCAGCCTGAGACTAATGCCATGAGAGGGAGCTCACCCTTGACACTGCTTGGAGCTTCAGGAACCAGAGAGGCTAGATAGTCCAGAGATGTATATAGAACCAAACATGACTGATGAAAAAAGAAAAAAGAAAGGCGGAAAGGAGAAAGAAAGAAAAAAACAAAGAAAGAAAGAAAGAAAGAAAGAAAGAAAGAAAGAAAGAAAGAAAGAAAGAAAGAAAGAAAAATAAATGTCAATATAATGATGCCTAAGGATAGTCTACTATACTCATCGATTGGTGCCTAGCCTGGTTATCATCAGAAAGTCTTCATCCAGTAACTGGTGAAAACAGAGTCAGAGACCCAGAGCCAAACATTAGGAGGAGCTCAGGAACCATGCAGAAGAGAGGGAGGAAGGATTGTAGAAGCCAGAGGGGTCAGGTCAATGGTACCACAAGAAAAAACACAGAATCAACTATCCTGGACTCATAAGGGGCTCACAGAGACTGAAGAGACAACTAGGGAGCTTGCATGGTACCCACTTTAGGCCCTCTACATTTATACTTCAGTCATATAGCTTAGTCTTTTTTGGAACTCCTAACATTTCGAGCAGCGGCATTTTCTGCCTCTTTTGCTGGCTTTTGGAACCCTATTCCTCACTCTGGGTTGCCATGCCCAGCCTTAGTATGAGGATAGGCACCTAGTCTTATTGTAACTTGATTTACCTATGGTTGATAACTTTTGAGAGGCCTGTCCTTTTTTGAATAGAAAAAGAAAAGGAATAGATGGGGGAGCAAAAGGGAGGTGTAGGGAGGGGGTGGGAGGAGAACAGTCAGGGGAAACTTTTGTAGGGATATAAAACAAATAATAAAATCATTTTTTATAAAAAGGAAAAGAGGTAGGGAGCCATGGATGAGCTTTTATGTTGGTTTTCTGCTCTTCCAGAGGATGGGATTTCTGATCAAGGAACCCTTATCTGGCAGCTAACATCTGCATGTAGCTCTAGCTCTAGGGTACTCACAAGTGGCACACATTTACACAAACATAGCTTACAGATGAACAAATGTAAAAACAAGTCTTTGTAAAACACAAACATCAAATTGAGATAACTTAATGAAAATCCAAACTAAGGTCTTAAAATATGCTTTTTTATGAAAACAAAGGAGACATTAAATGTATCCAGAAACAAAGATAAAAAGAACCTACTTTTGGAAATCTGATAATTTTTGAGAGATGTTTCTTTTATAATTATAAGCATGTATGTCAATATATAGAATATAAACTATCCTGAGCATTTTTAGTGCACGTATGCCAACACCTCTTTATTATCTACCAATAAAATTTCAGTGATTTAATGGAGTAAGTGAACCTAATTTCAAATATGAGAACTGACTTACTTTTTAATAAGTCATAAATTTTGTAAAAATCATCTGACCTCCACATTTTATGTCAAAATATCATAATTTCCTGACATAGTAATTTACATAGTATCAAAGTCTAAATGTCACATCACATTACTTTACTCAAACTTAGTATCTATACAAAAATGCATACAATGAGTATTGTAACCTGCTTATCAGAGACTTAAGAGCTAGCTTTCACATATAAGCAAATACATACTATAATTGTCTATTTGGATCTAAGTTACTTAACTCAGGATGCTTTTTTTCTAGTTCTATCCATTTACATGCAAATTTTGTGATTTGTGTTTTTTTCTTTTAAACAGCTAGTAATATTCTATTATGTACATGTAGTATATTTTCTTTATGCATTATAGACATCTGGGCTATTTCTAATTTCTGGATGTTATAAAAAGAAAGTGGATCACCCAGTTGACGAAGTATGGAAGTGTGGTCTGAATATGTGGAGGTAATGAAAAACAAGGTTTTCCAATTAAATAAAAGTGTCTTTACTCATAGCAGAGTAAGGAATTGTCATTACTCTTATAGACCAAGGAGAACAGGAGAGAAGTCACAAATCTGTTCAACAGTGCTTTGTGAATGCCAATCTGAGTCATTGCAATGTAATTCTTGCAAAAAAAAAAAGGTGAGAAAGGTATTAGCAGACTTGATAGTACATTGCCTCAGATGTTGAAGCCCTAAAGATATAGCAGGATCTGAAAGTTTTCTATATCTCTAAAAAAGATAAAACAACAAGTATGTCTTCAGAATGCCCTTAAACAAAGGTCAGAAGCCCCAGACCAAAGCACCTAAGTTTCAGCATCATGTTCCTTCATATGTGCTTTCACATAAATGCTAATGTTCAGAAAAAGTAATAATAATGAAAAATAAGGAGGGATGTAGCCTGAAGTTTCTCCAGTCTTGCCTGGACGAATCTCTCCCACTCATGGCCCTGCACTCACTTATAAAATAATTACTCAGAGGCTTATATTAATTACAAACTGTATGGCCTATGGCTTTAGGTTCTTGTTAGATAGCTCTTTCACATTAAATTAACCAATTTCTATAAATCTATATGTTGCCATGTAGCGGTGGCATTACCTGTCTGCTGGCATCTTCTTGCTCCATTGGAGGCGGCCAGCATCTCTCCTGACTCTGCCCTCCTTCTCTTTGTATCTCTGCTTGGATTTTCCACCTGGCTGTAAGCTTTTTTTGCCATAAGCCAAAGCAGCATTATTTATTATCCAATAGTTTTCCTTATTAACAAATTCAGAAAAGAAACTCATTAAAGAGGTGTAAAACTAACAAAAGATAGTTTTCGGTTGGTAATACAAGTTAGGATAGAAAGTGAATTAGGTACAACACTTTGGATTCACCAAAATAGGATACATAATGGAGTGTTTTCTCTGAATCTATCAAATGTTTATGGACTGGATATTGTTAATGTAATTCTTGACTGTATATATTGTATATACTTATTGTATATAGTTTTTCTTATATTAGTTATAACCTTTTCTTATTTTAGACAAAAAATGGGAAATGTGGTGATATGTTGTGTACCCTAACAAAATTTGCCCAAAGATCAGAGAACAGAATAAGCCACTAGACTAAACATAGATGTCAGGCAGTGGAGGCACACACCTTTAATCTAAGCACTCAGGAGACAGAGATTTGTCTGAATCTCTGTGAATTCAAAGCCACCCTGGACTACATGAGATTGACTCAGTCTAGGAAAGAAACAGAGCCAGAGAGTGGTGGCACACACTTTTAATCTCAGCACTTGAGATCTCATGCCTTTGCTTGGGAAGCACACATGCCTTTAATCCCAGCTCTAAGAGCGAAGTGATGGCTGGGCAGAGAAAGCTATGTAAGTTGTGAGGAGAGAGGAACTGCAGGATTTTTAGGCTGAGGAGTCCTAGAGGTAAGATGTGGCAGTGGCTTGTTCCTTTGTCTCTTTGATCTTTCAGCATTTACCCCAATGTCTGGCCCAGGGATTTTTATTATAAGACTGATTTAGCAATTTAAGAAACAGAAGAGGAGGAGGATTCAGAATATGAAAACCTTTGGCCAAGAAAAAGAAGGTTGGCAACAAACTTTTGTCCAGAAAAGTTACCAAGTGATGTAGAACATTCTCAATGAAAGCTTTGATTTCCAAGTCTGAATACAGTCAAAAATAAGGTTTTATGAGTAATACAAATGATCAAATCTTGAAATGTCTGTACATATAAATGCCTACCTTACATATATCATAAGAATCTTATTAACAAGTTAATGTCGAATTTAGAAATATTTAGTCTTCTACAACCCTTCCTCCCTGTCTTGCACAGGATTCAGCAAACTCTGCCTAATGTTTAGCTGTGGGTCTTTGCATCTGCTCCTATGAGCTGCAGGATGAAGTCTTTCTGATGACAGTTATTCTGGGGCTCACAGAGACTGAGCCAATAATCAGGGAGCTTTTATAGGCCTGAACTAGATCCTCTGCATATATGTTATGGTTGTATAGATTGGTGTTCTTGTGGGATCCTTAACAGTGGGAGCAGGGGCTGTCTCATTCTTTTTTGCCTATGTTGAAAGATGTAAAACAATATGTCATTTATTACAAAGATGCAAATTAAAACAGTGAAATATTGCTACAAGTTTTAACACAAGCATATTGCTGAGCACTGGCAAAAAAATTCTCTAATAAAAATGTGGAGTGAACATTGTAATGGCAAATTTAAAAGGTAAATTGGGAAGATTTTATTTAACAATATATGTATATTATACATAGGCTTATGTGTAGTATAGAATTTTTAGGTGGATAATTAATGTTATTAGTCGTCATGACTTTTTCAGATATCCTGACTGTTTTATCTTCCTGTTTTGATGTAGGTTATAACAAAGTATGTTTTGGGTTGGCAACTTTGAATGATAACACTGATAAACAGCAGTCTCTAAAGTGATATGAATATGGACTATATATATATATATATATATATATATATATATATATATATATATATATCAGTCACCATGAAGACAGATGTAGCATGCAGGCATTTAAAATGTGAAAAGGGCAGAAACATGACGTCTTTGTTAAGGTTTCTATTGCCATGAATAGGCACCATGACCATGTCAACACTAATAAAAGCAAAACATTTAATTGGGGTGGCTTATATATTTAAAGGTTTAGTTCATTATCATCATAGTGTGATATGGTAGTGTACAGGCAGACATGGTGCTGGAGATAGAGTTGAGAGTCCTAAATCTTGAGTTGCAGGCAACAGGAAGTGTTGTAAGCCACTGGGAAGTATCTTGAGCATAGGAGAACTCAAAGCCCACCCAAACAGTGGCACACCTACCTCAACAATGCCACACTTCCTAATAGTACCACTCGCTTTGCGGACCATTTTCTTTCAAACCACCATGTGTATTAAATCAAGGAAATGTAACATAATTATTATTTATTTTTTAACATGAGGTATGTAGTATGTTTTACCAATAGTATAATTTTTATTTATTTTTTTAAATCTCAATACTATGATATATAAAAGAAATTACCTGCTACTCCTACATAAATGTTTACACATTGCTCTAAATATAATATAATATAATATATCAAATAGGAACATAACTTAATTATCTGCATGGAATTTTATTTGCAAATATGTGTTCATCTAAAATGTATACTACTTTCATATTAAATATAATATTACATATGAAATATTTGTTTATACATTTTTAAACTGTAACTGAATCATAGCTATGCTGAAAGAATATTTATGCAAGCCCCATGTACAGTAAAGTTCATACACAAAATTGTCTAAGTAATTTTCTAATTGAAGAACCCATTTAAATATTATTCAATGAAACGAATTAAAAATCAAGCCTATGTGAGAATATCCAGTTATTTTAATTTTACTGATTCACTGTAATTACTAATAAGACATTTTTATTGTTTTAAATACAAATTGAATTTATAGGTCTGACTATTTGATTATTTAATTGTACTGTTAAATATTTTATAGTGTGTTAAATGGTTTACATGACACCAAGGGATTTTTTTTTTTTTAACTTTTAGAATGATGAAAAGTCAGATACTAACTCGGGGGCTCAGCCTCTGATGCTGTTGTTAGAGGATAACAAAATCCTTTTTTCATGTCTTCACTTGGTGCAGCACATCTGTGTCATGTCAATCGGCACAAAACTATATTGATTTTTCTAAAATTTCTGTCAGTTTCTAAAATGAAACTATAACACAAAATTATTGATTCTGTTACATTAATTTAATAGAGTACCATCAATGTTAAATAAGCAGCCAACAGTCAAAGGAATAACCTACCACACTTGGCTATGAACTTCAAGTCCATCATCTTTTTCTGATGTTCCATGTAAGACTGATGAAGAGACATTGAAAGATCTTTTTCTGCTTAGTAGACAATAAACAGAACAATGTAATGTTGAAACACAAAATCTAGCATAGGAAACTTCACAGGGCGGGAGAAAGGAGACACATGGGAAGGTTTGAAAGTTGAGTTTAGGTGCTATGAATAAACCATATGCTCTCATTGCCAGCATCTGTTATTTATGGTGATCAGGTTAAGCATTCCTCCAATAAATGAAAATATTTTGAATTGCTGCTTTTTCAAGTAGGTGGAGGCCAAAGAATAAACAAAATAGTTTGTTGATTTTTTTCTTTTGGTTTTTGCTTTGTGCAGCTTGGTTAGGCAATCCTGCAATTTCTCTGATATTTATAAATAACGTTTTAAAGAAATTAATGCTTTACACATATTTCTAAAAATTTATTCATATTCTAAGAGAAGTTGATGTGTTGTTTTGTACTTTGTAACACAAAATGGCAAGACTCACAATATCTAACGCACAGGTAGAATGTTAACAAGTTGGCCCCATAAGAATAGAGAAAAGAGTAGTGTTTGCTGGAAGCTGTGAAGGATAGTGGAAAGACTGATCCATAACTACCAAGATAAAGAAAGATAGAGATAAGGATTCAGAACACTACTATATATTTGCAACGATCATGTCAGACTTATAGGAGAGTGGGGCATACAAACTTTCACCAAAATATCATTCATATAAATTGTCCTTGTCAAGACTGTCAGGGTAAAATTTCAGGAGGAAATAAATGATGAGGTAACAGATGAAAATGAGTAAGTTGACTAGGTGCAGGTTTGAGTTGCAAACAGACTGGCATTGGGGGAATTGCTCAGAACAATGGGTGTACAGCAGAGGAGCTGCTGAAAGCTTCATGCCCAGGCCAAGGCCAGTTAACATGTCCAGACCAGACAGCTCCTGGGCCATCGACGAAGAATTTTAGAAACAAAGAGACTAAAGTGATGGCTCAGTGGGTTAAGTACCTATTGTACAGGACTGACGGCCTGAGTTTTTATTTCCAGCACCAACATGAAACTATGAGAGCATGGCTCATATGTAACTCCAGCATATGTGGGTGCAGAGACATGGGCATCTCCAGGGCTTGGTGGTTAGGCTCTGGTTCAATGAGAGAGCAAGTCTCAAAAAACTAGCTGTACAGTAATAGAAGAAGATAAGCAAAACCAATATGAGGTGTTTAAGCATGTAGTCATAGGCAAAGACTCCTGAACACACAAACACACACACACACACACACACACACACACACACACACACACACACACACAGATAGATAGATAGATAGATAGAGAGAGAGAGAGAGAGAGAGAGAGAGAGAGAGAGAGAGAGAGAGAGAGACATCACCACCACTACCACCAATAACAACCAAAGAAACAAACTAAAAACCTTTTAATATCTAAAGTTGAAAGTGGAAATGAGTCACTTGCTTTCTTGTGCAGCCTTGATGTTTTAATCTTCATCCTTCTCCCATGTCCCATTGTATTCTGACTCTATTGCCAGTGTTCTCAGTATCTCACCTGGGAAGCTTCTCTTCAATCAAAGAAGAACCTCTAACTTCTTTGATTTGAGTGAATAGCCTGGAGTTTTCACTGGGTTTTCTAACTATGTATACGTATAAAATAAATATACGTGTTTTTCTTTTCCTATTTTTCGTGTGTGTGTATGTGTGTGTGTGTGTGTGTGTGTGTGTATGTGTGTGTGTGTGTGTGTGTGTGTGTGAATTGTTCCTCTTGTTTTATATTTCCCTTCAAAATCTCTGTAATGTAACTCAAATTCAGATCTGAGAAAACTTAATAAGCACTTGCAATATCAAGTTTTGCTTACTTTCAAGAAGGGCACAAGGGAGGAATGCATGAATATTCCTGGGATGGGGAAATAGAATATAATTTGCAGGTGGACTTGGGGCCAGTAGAGATGGGTACAGGAGGGATGGGGTGGGGACAGAGAGAGTATTGAGAGAGACAACTGGAATTGGGAGGCATTTGGGAGGGGGTGATGTGGAAACCTAGTGCATTAGAAACTCCCTGGAATCTAGGACAGTGACTCTACCAGTCTCCTAGGAATGGGGGATACTGAGCCCAACCTGGCCATCTTATATAACCAGACAAGGCTCCTAGCAATGGAACTGGGACATCAACCCAGCTACCTACAATCTGCCCTGCCTGCAAGATGTGCTTGGAAAAGGGTGGCGCAGAATTTGTGGACATGGCCAACCCATAACTGGTCCAACTTGAGGCTTATGCTGCAAAAGGGAGTTCATGCATAACACTTTCTGGATGATCAGGAGCCAGAAACAGAACAATCCAAAGACCCAGGGTAGAACTAGACAACATGACTGACAAAAACAAACAAAAAAGTCAA
This sequence comes from Peromyscus eremicus, assembly GCF_949786415.1. Taxonomy (NCBI): domain Eukaryota; kingdom Metazoa; phylum Chordata; class Mammalia; order Rodentia; family Cricetidae; genus Peromyscus; species Peromyscus eremicus. The sequence goes on from NC_081425.1 coordinate 31,175,930, forward strand.
TGAAATGATTCCTAATGATATTTTGCTATACTCAAAATTGATGCCTAGCTCAAGTGTCATCCAAAGAGCATCATCCAGCAACTGATAGAAGCAGATGCAGATATCCACAGTCAAACACTAGGCAGAGCTGGTATGGGATAGGGAGGGATAACCCCATAGAAGGATGGGAATTGTAGGAGCCAGAGGGACATAAGATATTAGAATATGAACTAAAACATTGACTAAGCCGGGAGCATAGGATCTCACAGAGACTGAAGCCACAAAAATAGGCCTTGCATGTGTCTGAGTTAGGTCCTCTGCTTATAACTTATGGTTATTTAGCTTGGGATTCTTGTGGACTCCCAACAATAGGAATGTGGGTGTCTCTGACCCTTTTGCTTGTGCTTGGGACCCTTTCCACCTACTGAGTTACCTCATCCAGGCTTGATATGAGGGTTTATGCCTAGTCTTATCGGAACTTGTTATGCCACGTTAGATGGATATTCCTGGGAGGACTGCTCTTGTTTTTTAAGGGAAATGGAGGATGAGTTGATTTGCAGAAGATGGGAGTTGGGGGTGCTTCTAGGAGGAGTGGTGGGAGGGGGAAATGCAGTAGGGAATAATGTATGAGAGAAGAAAAAAAGTTACAAAAAAACTTTACTTACTTCTTAAATTGCAAAATAGAATATCCTCTCTTTTTATTTGATTCATATAAAATCAAACACTCTCTTCTAATTTTTTACAAGTTTGAAAACACGAATCTATGTGGTAAATGGAAAGAATATGAATGTCAACCTGAAATAACAGTATATTTTCTATTGATTTACAGAGTATCATCTTGCCAAAATAACTAACACATAGGTTTTACTTACTTCAGTGTGAACCATATAGCTTTATCTCCCTGTCAATGAACCAAGTCTGCTAAGGAGAGTATATTTTTTTCTTGCTCCACAATGTAATTTAATCAAATAATTTATATTCTAAGATATTTCTATGTCATATACACTGATTGAAGGGAGTTATACCAAAAAACCCTGGAACACCTAAGAATCCTGATCGCTGTGGACCTTCAAAAGTAAGGAAAGAAAGATAACAGGTAATATAGTCTTAAGTGAAATTATACAAACAGAAGTGTACCACATGAGTGACGGATGCTCTTTATATTCTTCAAATCTAGTCATTAGCCCACTGTCATTTTTCATATGACCTTGTTATATGTATCATCATGAAGTAAAGGAATTCATCAGGCTACAGAGGGAGACAACACTAAATTAAGAGTGTCTCTCACACCTATTGACCTGTTAACAAGTTGGATAGGAGTTTTTAAAGTTTCTACAAAAGGAAGAAGTTAAAACTTTGTATATAGTTAGAACTAAATACAATTAGATGAGATGTGATTTATACTGTTAGTCTTTCTTGCATTAGGAAACACCATGAAGTTATATGATTTCTGGGTTAAGATTTTTGCCACATGGAACACGATTACTAGTTGGCATTTATGCAACGTTTGGAAAACAACATTTGTTCTGATTTTTATGACTTGCTTCTAAATAGCCAGAATGCAATATGGTTCTGGTTTGTCTTTGCTAATATCCAATTGCGTTTTTCTTGCCTAAGAATACTTGAATCTATTTTATGACACTAAGAGAATATCGTTCTGCCACCCATGATGAGGTTTAATGTTTTAGTACTTACATGAGAATTACAATAAACTCCACAAACAGTAAGGCAATTCTTAAACATCAAAGGTTGCTCCAAGTGATTTCGACCATCATCATCTATTTCTTTTGAATAATGATACCTTTGTAGGTAGGAGACATAAAGGGAATTTGTGACATGGGACTTTGCTCTTAGTCACTTCACTGTAAGAGTTCATCTTTCTAAACTGTTTCTCATTAAGTAAATCAACCATTTCGGGACATTGCTATAATTATATGTTTCTTAATGTTAAATGTATTCAATCTGCCATTCAATTAACTAGATGGAATTTTGTCTTCAGATATTTAGCATGCATATTGCACATTGTGCTGGGTGAAATGTAAACCCTTCAGTTTTGCTTTACATGATTAACTCTTCAACCCAGCCTAATCTGTATATTTGATTTTAAACTTCTGGGATGGTCTGTGGTACATGCTTTGAATGGGGAGAAAAAAAGAAAAAACAGTCTCCACTCCTAGATGATTTTGTTATGGTCCTAACACCAGAACTGATCCATCTGCTCTCAATTTCTTGCACTTTACAGTTCCCTTGGATGTAAGTACGTATGTGTTTTTATTCACATTTTGACTCCTGCAACAAGTTTGCTTACCTCTCAGACACAGTCAAAAATGCTGTCAGATTTTTCATCTATTTCTTCACAAAGAAAATTGAGAAAGAAAATGGAGAATGTTACTGTGAATTTCTAAAAACACTTGGTATGACTGTGTTCTGAATCACAAAAAACAAATAAGCATAAGGTCAGCCTAAAATCTATCTTGGAACCCATTGACAATATTGTACTCTGTTAATGAGGTCGTGTTTCAAGATCACTCACCATTCTCCTTTTCTCATGCTTTCAATTGATTTTTTTAAAATATTGTATGTTAATGTATATCTATTGTCAGAATATTCCATGCAAATATTAAGCAATAATAAGTGTAATTTTGACCCATTATTGAATGTACCCGAGTGTAAATTTTCTTTGTTTAATTTACTGTGTGGTGTCCGATTGATGATCAATGTAAAGGAGTCTGAACTTCCTGTTCATTTTTATCTGCAAAAATTATGTTATAAATATGACTACATGATAAACAGAATAATGTTCTCTAGCACCATCTAGCTTACTTTTAGAGCAATTCACAGTAATAAAATTTGTCTATTTTTATAGTAATTAGTAAGATAATTTTAGATAGACTATCTGTGAAGGTCTGTGAAGATAGGTCAAAGTGACAAAAAGTATTAATGTCATTAAAAAATCATAATGTGAACAATGTTGCTTTTTCATAGCATTAAATTTGTCTTTTTTGCCATCACTATGTGTTCATAAATCACATGTTTTTATGTGTTAACTGCCAGCATAACTCCATTCAATACAGAAGAATATTCCATGTAATTACCTTTAATCTTTTATAATCTTAAAAACAAAAGTATTTTTAATGATAAAGTTGAGAACAGTCTAAAACAGTATTCATTGATGATCAACATATTTATATTACAAAGTTCCTGTCATTTACATTGACCCGAGAAAAATAACTAAGGTATGCAGAGAATAAAGGATTTTAGTGTATTAATCTACACTTAGTTGATAAACATAGCTGATAATAGAAAACAACAGCTTATGTTTGCCAGACATGTGACTGGGGAAAACATTTGTATCAATTTCTGAGTATGGATGTGCTAGGTCGTTCTGATATCTTCCAGTTGTTTTCCTTTCAGCTTAAATGTGTGTGTGCGTTTCCAGTAGCCATTCCTTATTTTAGTTAATACTAAAGGGAGTGATGCTGTTTAGGCTCTGTTTGCCTCTGGCGTTGCAAACCTGTTCACATAAAGAAGCCCAAGAAGTGCACTTTCTGTACTACTGTCAAGTGTTGGTTAAGAATGCATCATGACTGTTAGCACAATAGCTTAGCACATTAAGCCAGCTGCTACCAAGCTTGACCAATTGAGTTCCTTCCCCAGTTCCTCACATTGGATGGGCAGAACTGAGTTCCTCATGTCCTCTGACTCCTCACATACTTTGTCCCAAGTAATAATAAATTAAAGTAATATTTTTAAGAAAACATGATCAACATTAACTAACACTTAAGCAATGGAGATTTAAGAACTGGTTAATGTTTTCATAATTATTATTGCTTGGGCGTTGGGTATTTAGTGTCCCTTACACAGGTCCATGTGTTTGAAAACTTAATCTGTATGCGATGGCATTTTATGGTGAGACTGAAACATTTTGCACTGTAAGCAAGCTAGTAGGAGTGGATCACATACAATGAGTCCTGTATGTGATGTCCAATCATGGTTCTGTGCTCAGCTCTCTGTTTCTTGAGACAAGACATAAGAATCCTCTGCCACACAGTTCTGGCTTCACAGCAAATCCATGCTTTCCTCAGCATGATGATATCCTCCCAAACCAGAAACCAAAATAAATACACTCTCTCTTAACATCTATCAGGGGTTTTGCGACATTGACACAACAGTTCACTATATTACTTTCTTTTCTATCCCTATAGTTTAACATCTTGACAAAAATTAATTTGGGGAGCTAAGGCTTCCATTCCTGAGGGATAGCATCCTTTACGGTAGGAAACCATGACAACAGGTGAAGAAGCCATTGCTACAGAAGCAGAAAACTGGCTGATACATTTCATCCACATATGGAAAACAGAGAAAGAAGAAGAGGTGGGGCAGGCTAACACTTTAAAACCTGTCCCTAGTGACATACTTCCTCTAGCAAAGATCCACCTCCTAAAACTTTCCAAAGTTTGTTTCTAGCTAGGGACCAATTATTGTAACATATGAACCTATAGGGGACATTTTATACTCAAGTAGAAACTGTGGTGAATACAGATAACCAATAGCAGGAAATGGTTTTGTTGCTGGGACATAACTAATTATGCTGTTTCTAGATGATTTGCACAAGAGCTACTGAAGTATTTTTGGTAGGCAAGAGAAGTCCTAGGTGCTACAGCCAGAGTTTATACTCTGGTGGGTTTTTGGAAAATCAGAAAGTCAACATAATTGTACACATGATAAAGACTTTTCTTATGAAATTTCCGAGAGAAACAAGGACTGCATCAAAATCAGGATGATGGCCATTTATGTTATATTCTAGAAAATAGGCTGCCTATGTTCTTCCTGTGTTGTTTAGTTACAGTGAAAGAGAAATTTATAAATTAATTTCAAAACAGAATTACATTAAGACTGCTACATAGTTGACATTTAATTCTTTTAGCTAATTTATAAAAAAGAATTCCAAGGATAATATGAAATATAAAAATATGAAAATTTAAATGTTTTAGTTAGGGTAGGTACATAAACATATCATAATTATCAGACCAGGTAAGTAAAGACAAAAAGTAGTAAGTGTTAAAGACATCAGGACCACTAAAGAGAAAAAGCACCATGCTCTGCAGTAGAGAACAAGAAAAGTGACTTGAGGGCAAGACCCATGCCATTGAAGTGTCCAAGGCAGTAAAACAAAAATTCATTTGAAATACTTTCTTTTGAAAGGAGTGTACCTGAAAACAGAATGCCTGAAGGACATTCATGCTTAAATGGGTCTCCTAGGAAATGATTTCCAAAGCTCAGCCTGACAAACACTAAAAGGATGCATCAGCTAGGAAAAAAAGACAGCATGGGTGTATGTTGAGCTGGCAGCAGAGTTGGTGTCATCTAGACAATTTTGATTTTTCATGCATCCAAAATTTAAGCATTATGAAGTTGTGGATACTTTGGCTAAGGTTCCAGGAAGTAAACTTACAACAAAACAAAATAAAATGTGAGGAGATCAGGTAACATTCAGCAGGGTGGGTTTCCCTGAACAGGACCCTGATCAATTAATGTTTAAAACAATGAGAATGAAGTTTAAGTAGCAAGGGTGACCACAAGATATCAGAGATGTGTGGAAGGCAGAAGGTCTGTTTTCATAGAAAAGCTGTGGGCACTGTCTGGATACATCTCAAGAGAAAAGACACCTATGTTACAGGATATAGGAGACAGGGATATAGGTTCAGAGTGAACCCATCAATTCAGGCTCAGAGGATGAATCCAGGATGTTGAATATGGAATTAGAAATGTTAATGCTTTCCTTGTTACCTTGATTTGAGCTTTGCTTGCTGTTCTTCAATTATTCTCTTTGGAGTTATGAGTTGTTGTTCCATGTCATTATGGAGATGTGTTGTTTGTTTTAAAGTTGGACTAAATCCACTGTGCATTATATGATAGACACATGTCTCTAGGGTCCAGAGGACACCATTTGTTTTATATGAGAATTATTAAGATCCAGGATTAATTGATATTTAAATTTTTTTTACATTGACCACACGTTTTCATTTTTTCTGTGGAGACAAGAAGAAATGTCCATTTACACTAGATGGAGTACCATTTCATTTATAAATGTCACGCCTGTGTTTGGGTTCAGCAAAACATGAAAATGAAGAGTATGTAATATATTTTGGACGAATCACATACAGCATATATAAGCAGGGAAAGCAGTTTTTCCTTCCCATGCATCCACCTATCCATCCATCCATCCATCTATGCATCCACCCATCTATCCATCATCCATTCATCCATCCATCCATCTATGCATCCACCCTTCCATCTATCATCCATCCATCCATGCATCCACCATTCCATCCATCATCCATCCATCCATGCATCATCCACCCATCCATCCATCATCCATCCATACATGCATTCTTCCCTCCTTCCTTTGTTCTTTCATTCTTTCTTTTGTTCCTCCTTTCTTCTTTCCTTCCTTCCCTCCTTTTTTCCTTTTCTTCTATCTCTCTTTCTTTCAGCCTCCTTTAACTTATTATATATTCATTCTTGGGGAGAGGCAACAGCAGCTTTTCTTGATGTGGTAGTAAAATCCACATTCAGAAATTGTCAGAATTCACACATTTGGAGGTAGTACAATGCTAATGCTAAGTACTCATTAAATAAATTTTTGATTGTTTGACTGGAAAATTAAAATGGAAAGGGTAACACATTTTTTTTAGGTTTGATAATTGGATGGTACTATATTTTTAAAGAATTGGATGTAAGTTTTACATTTTTAAAAACCCTGAGAGATGAGTGAAGGTACAATCAAGTGACAACAGAATCAATAATTTTGTTTTATTTTTTCATTTGTGAGATGTTTATCATATGGAGACATAAAGTAAATACTTGTTGATATAATAGTTAGCTTTTGGAACCTTATAGCATAATCTACTCATTAGAAAACAAAAACTATTATCCAGACCAAAATGTTTAAAATACTTGTATTACTTGGAAGGGGAAATATTTAAGCTTTCCAGGGTAAACTGGGAGGTGAGGGGATAAGGGATGGGAACATGAGGGAGGGAGATGGCCAAGTTGGTGGAGAAGCAGGATGAAGAGGAAGAGCAACGAAAGAGATATCTTGACAGAGGAAGACATGGGGTTAGGGAGAAGCGTGGTGCTAGGGAAATTCCCAGGAATCCACAAGGATGACTAAGACTGCTAGCAATAGTGGAGAGGGTGCTTGAACTGGCTTCCCCTTTAATCAGATTGGTGACTACTCTAATTGTCATCATAGAACCTACATCCAGTAACTGATGGAAGCAGATGCAGAGATTCATACCCAAGCACTGGGCCTAGCTCCTGAAGTTCAGTTGAAGAGAATGAAAAGGGATTATATGAGCAAGGGGAGTCAAGATCATATGGAGAAAACCACAGAGACAGCTGACCCAAGCTAATGGGAGTTCATTGACTCTGGACTGACAGCTGGGAAGCCTGCATGAGACCAAACTGAATGTGGGTGACAGTTGCGGGACTTGATCTGTTTGTAAGAGCCCTGGCAGTGGGACCTGGACTTATCCGTGTGCATGATCTGGGTTTTTGGAGCACATTCCCTATGGTGGGATACCTTGCTCAGCCTTGATGCAGGAGGGAGGAGCTTGGTCCTGCCTGCCTGGTATGCCAGACTTTGTTGACTTCTCAAGGGAGCCTTTACTCCCTCTGAGGTGTGGATGGGGGGGTGAGGTTGGGATATATGGGGAGGGATGGGGAGAAGGGAGGGATGGGGAGAAGGGGAGGGGTGGGTAACTGTGGTTGGTTCGTAAAATGAAAAAAAAAACATTAAAAAAATAAAGGAAAAAGAAAAAATGACAATTTTCTACATTGAAGGACAGCATGTTGATGATATTAAATTTAAAGCAGAAAAGCAATTTTTCTGTTATTTCTTAAGTTGTGCAATGTTAATTATTAAGCAGCACTGTTTACCATACAAGAAAAGCCAGGAGGCACAACAAAACCCACTATATGTGTTTATTAAGGGAAGGGAATAGAAGGGGTGTGCATAGGCCTGTGGAGTGACAGCGCAGGAAGAGAGGATAGGAATAGGTGGAACCCACTTTTATAGGTACCCCACACATATCCGCATATGGTCTTGCACACCTATGCCAGGCATGTGCATTGATTATGTGATCACGCAGCGCACAGAATATGTAGGACTTAAGGCCCTGGGATGACTAAGCATCTTGCCTGGCTACTGGACAGTGCACGTGTGGTCATGTAGCTGGGGCAGCGGTTAGGAATTCTAACAATTTCTAACATGAATTATTATAACGTCTGTGAATTTTGAGATAATCTTGGTAGAAGAAAAAAAGGATAAAGGTGAGAATAATTACTGTACAATATTGGTGTGGCTAAATTATCACAAACTTTTTTGTTTTGGGTAACTAAGTAGTTAAACACATTCTTACACCAGTCATCTTTTCAAAATTCTATTCTCGCTATTCCATTCACTTAGCAGGAACTCAGACAAAATAACCTGGTGCATAGTAAAAATAGAAGTCTGGGTGCGATTACAAAGGGAAATGTGTTTCTGGAAACAGTGTCTAGAAAAACAATAGATAGAGAGCAAAATGTGCAATTTTCAGGCCCCTCTAAACATTTACCATCGTCTACTCTAGCCTGTTTCACAGGGCAGAGCTGCTCCCCAGTACTTAATTTAATTTACACTATTTTGCTGAGAGGCAGGCTCTCACTCCTCACATTGTCCTGTTAGCCTCTGTCCTTCCATTCCCAGATCATTGCCTGTAAGATTAAGAAGTCTTCCTTCTGGAGCCGAGACTTGTTTTTTACCCAATGTTCTGCCAACATAAAAACAGCTCCAGAGTCTTATTTCATATTTATTCAGAATGCCAAATCTTGTTCCCTTAATTGTCTCAGCTGGGGAGCCAAGAGTGCATAAAACAGCTGGTGGTGATCTAGTATATAGCAAATAGGTAGGGTAGACTCCGCTACTGCAAAATGCAATGTGAATCTTTTCAGTTAGGGGTTCTTCCCTCTGGAGGAAAGCGGCACAATTGTTACTGTTAAAACTCATTTACTATACACAACCACCTTCCAGATGGTAGCCCCTGACACCAGAAAGTGCCTGAGGCAGAGCTGTGGCTGTAAAGATGTTCATGTGAATGTGATAGGGTAAGGTTTTTTGTTTTTTGTTTTTTTTTGGTTTTTTTTTTTTTTTTTTTTTAATAAGCAACTGAAGAAGCTTTTAGGAAATAGAGACTTTTTAAACCTGTTTTTTAGACTCAATGACAACATTGTGCTTTAAGAGCTTAGCATGAAAACTGAGTTGGTTTTTTTTCTCTCATATGCCCAATAAAGACTGATGTTAGGTCCTCAAGTTTTTCATAATTGTAGAATATTATTTTAAAAGACAAAATGCTATGAAATGTGTCCATTATTTTTCCTAACACAATCCTTTGTCCAGAGGAACATATTTGTACAGCTATGAGGGTAGAAAGTTAAGGGTTGATAATACCTTTTTCAATTTTCTAGTATTATCTCCAACTATATAATTGGAAATTAACATAAGCTCAAACATATGCAATCAATTAACTGCAAATCTAACACAAGCAATGAGAAAATGGTAGTATTTTTAGTATGTATTCTTTGGAAAGCTAGGTATCCTTATGGAAAGAATGAAAAACCTTAGTTTATACAACATATACAATATTAAAATAAAAATGGATCAAAGGCACAAATTTAAGGCATGACATTGTGAGCTTTAGGGAAAAGCTTCACAACCTTGACCTTTGTGATGATTTTTCTGGGTATTATGTTTAAAAACTCAGATGATAAAAACAAACACTAAAATCAAACACTAAAACGACTAGGACAAGTAGCATCATGTGACGCAAAGGAAGTAAGAGAAAAGTATAAAAGTAGTGTACTTACAAAGAAAACATATACACATATTACATATCCCTGAGGTTCCCATCCAAAATGTACAAGGGACTGAATTTAAGAGCAAAATAAGACAAAAGAGTGAGAGAAAAATACAACAAATAGTAAAGCAAATAATTAAAAATGAGACTCAAATGGATGTTATTCCAATACAAAAAGGAACAATGGAAGTGCCATAAACACCAAGAATGATGAAGAAATAGGAAGAATCATCACTATGAAACCTTTACACTCTAGTAAGAATCACGCCCATCAAGGAGAAAAGAGACAATACGTGTTATAATTGTGGAAAAGGGGGGAATTTTTATACATTGTTGTTAGGAAATAAGGTCGATACAGTTGCTATGGAAAATGCTATGCAGACACCTCAAAAATTAAATTAAGAATAAAGAAAGCAATAATACTTTTGTCAAGTATGTAACGAAAGAAGTTACCTCAGCATCCTGTTGTGACCATTGCTTTCTTGTTCATCGCAACACTGTTTTATAAAGCCCAAAATACAAAAGCTATTTAAGTATCCTTCTGTGGATAAATGTAAGAATAAATTTTGTCAGTGTGTATGTGTGCAGGTGCACACATTTCTGCTACATTTAATTGGATGTTATTCAGCTTTTCCAAGGAGGTGGTATTATCATTTACAATACCACGGATGAACATGGAGAACATTGTGCTATGTTAATTAAATCATGCACATAGTACAAAATTGCATAATCGCACTTGTATACAAAAATTTAAAAATAAAATTGAATTCAGTGAAGATGAATAGAAAAATAGTTGCCAGGGAAGGAAAAGGAAGAAAAAGAGCTCAAGTTCTCAAAGCGAACAATCCTGGATTTCAAGAAAAATCCAACTATAGAAACAGCATATAGCAAGTTACTAAGGTCACTAATATTGAATTATATATCAAAGTTTTGCCAAACAAATGCCTTTGAAGTGCTTTTACCACTTAATTACAATAAGATAATGAAATGATAAAGGTAATGTAGGACAGCAAGGCATATTCGTGTTTGATTACAGTAATCACTTCAGTAGCATATGAAAATGTCAGTGTGCACACCTTACATACACACAATAACATTATAAAGATCTTATTTATTAGTGATCTACATTGTTTTGTGTAAGTGCCTAGTTTATGTTTTATATTGAATAAGTATTTGGAACATATTACGGGGTATTTTAAGATGTGTCTATAAGCATGGCATCCTGTTTTATAAAGGCTCCGATAATGACTTTTTCATGGACAATTTTATTCTTGATTTAAATGTTTGATAATGTTATTATGAATAAAAGCTGAATTCCAAAGGAAGTACGTTTCAGATTTTGATAACTTACATGTAAAATACCTTATATGTACTTTGACTTTTTAAAAGAATTTTACAACCTGGAAGATAATTGTTTAAAATAATATAAAAACTTTTGATGATTGAAAGTAATGATAGTAATGAAATTAAATTGTTAAAAAGAAAGGGGCTCCTAGCAAATGCTTGAAAATAAAAGATAACTTGAGTTTTCTCCTGGACTATAAAAGTATTGATATCAGGGCATCAAGATTTTGACACAAGACAAAAATGTTTTAATACATTTTGCTTTGTGATTAGCTATGTACAAAACAGTGTTGTTTATTTATTCTTTAGTGAATTGGTAATCTACTTTATATCAGAGACTGCTCAACTCACAAGGGCAGGCTGTTAGGCCAATAAGTGAACAGGATAAAATAAAGAATGTATAACTTTATGACCTGGAATATATAAACAGGTAGATGAAATGACTGAAATAAAAGTTTCTCAAAAATTAATTGACTGCTTTTCCCCAACTTCTTGGTAGTGTAAACAATGGGGATGTTAGCAGACCAATTCCACATAGGTTTCCCTAAGAATCTCACTTTCAGGAAAAACAAATATTTTGTCAATATAGAATAAGACAAATAGAAAAATAGCTGAAGCCAGGTTCTTCCAATTCTCAGTGGCAAATTCATTTGCTCTTAAAGTGCATGAAGAGTGTACACCTATCAATTTGCTTTTATTCATCTATACCACTGAGGAGGGTATTGCTGGGCTGTTCTGGAAATTAGATTTCAGACTTATGCATTGCCAGTGTGGAATGCCAAGAATTCATTTTAAAGAGAATGCCTCTGAGATGTTAAAGAAATATCCAATATATACAAACAAAGATAATCTTCAAATCAAATAACAAGAATCTTCTTCATATATATTGTATGACCCTCCTTAGTAATGAAACAATTTATATTTCTCCATATACATTTATTGTACCAGCCAAGATATCTGTTTTGCCCATGTCTCATCAACCCATTTTATATGTTCCACACTGTGGAAAATAGATTATTTTAAAATATGTGTTTATATGTTGAGATAACATATGTCAGAATGAATCACGAAAATATTTCTTACATGTGTTTTTAGAGAAAACAAGATTTCTGAACTAATCTCTTCTTAGCATGCAAAATATAGTCAAGAATGGATAATGTCCACCAAACCAAACTAGTGGGAACTCATGAAATTTAGACCAACACCTGTGGAGCCTCCATGGGACTGGACTAGGCCCTCTGCATAAGTGAGACAATTGTGTAGCTTGATCTGCTTAAGGGGCCCCCTGGCAGTAGGATTAGGATCCATTCCTGGTTCATTAGCTGGCTTTTTGGAGCCCACTGCTTATGGCGTGACACCTTGAACAGCCTTGATGCAGGGGGAGGGCTTGGACCTGCCTCTACTGAATGTACCAGGCTCTGCTGACTCCCCATGGGAGGATTTACCTTCTTGTAAGAAGAAATGTGGGGTGGATGGATGGTGGAAGCCTGGAGGGGTGGGAGGAGGGAAGAGGGGGATCTATGATTGGTATGTAAAATGAATAAAAAATTTCTTAATACAAAAAGAAATGGATAATGTCAGAAAAATCTGTCACAGATACAAAATAGTGTGTGTGTGTGTGTGTGTGTGTGTGTGTGTGTGTGTGTATGTGTGTGTGTGTGTGTGTTTGTATGCCATTTCATCTATCAAGCACTTAGGGGATTATTTAATGTAACTAACACATGTATACAAATTGATATTTATTAAAATATGAAAGTCCTGAAATCAAATCATACTATTAGAGAAATTGTAATTTGAAGCCTTATTTTTCAAAAAAAATATTAAACTCAGCGTAAAATGAAAAGTAAACACAAATTTATACTTCAAATTTTGTCTTTAGTGTATGTCAGCATCTTCCACTCTTCAATTTTTCTTTAATATAAATGTACCCAGATTTGATGATTAATACTGATTGTCAATTTCACATGATCTAGAATAATTCACAAGAAAGAAATATGGGCATACACCAATGAGACTTACCCAGATTACATTAGTCTCTCGCATGCCTGATGGGGATTTTCTGGTTTAAGGTTATTGAAATGAAAAGATCCATGCTAACTATGAGTGCCCACTTTGAGAAGTGTCCCAGATTAAGGGAAGAATGGGGAGGCATTTTTGCCCTTTTAGTCTGATTGCATTTGCTGCTGCTGCTGCTGCTGAGTTTATGTATTCAGCTGCTTTACTCCAGCTGCTATCCTGTGTTCCTACCACAATCTTTACTCTTCAGCATTCGAGCATAACCTGAAGACCAGAAGCTCTCTATGAACCCGAACCCATGGAACCTTCAGCACCAGGTCAGGAATACTAAGGCTTCTGACCTCATGGATTAATCCGGCCTAGCTTCTTCAACGTGAAGACAACCATTTTGGACAACCCAGACTGAATGGTGCAGAACAATCCTATAAATATCTTTTCAATATATTTTCATCCTATTGGTTCTGTTTCTAGAGAAAATCCTGATTAATATGCAGCTAAATTAACATTCAAAGCAATGGAGTAATGACTAGATTGATATAGTTGTGTCCTGGCCTGTCAGTGGACAAATCTCTCCTACTCGTGTCCCCCAAGTAAACACACAGAAGCTTTTATTAATTATAACTACATGACCATGGCTCAAACCTTTTGCTAGCTAGCTTTTACATCTTAAATTAACCTGTAACTATTAATCTATGTATCACCACATGTTCCATGGCTTTACCTGAGTCCCATTACATGTTGTTCCTTGGACGGCTCCCTCGTGTCTCTTCTCTGCCTTCTTCCAGGCTCTCTCTTTGAATTTCCCACCTGCCTCTAAGCTGCCTTACCATAAGCCAAATGGCTTTATTTATCAACCAATCAGAGTAAAACACATTTGCAGCATACAGAAAGACATTCCCCCATCAGATTGACTTATGGACTATTAAATTACAATTGATAACTATTATAGCTAAAACTTGTTGATGGCTTAGAGATATTTATTTATGCTGAGCTTACAAATTATTTTAGTTACTTTTTGTGTTTATTTTTTAAGAATCTCTTTAATATACTTTCATCACTTAATATATAATAATAAATAAATAAATAAATAAATAAATAATCTGATGTTTTACTATAATGCAAGGATGAAAGTGAACTGAAAACATAAATAAAATAATAATTCCTTGTAGACATCCCACAATGTAAGTGCATTAGTGCCCACGTGTAAAATATAAAAATTCATTAACTATATACTCCATATAATTTATGGTTAACAAATGAGTTCATCAAATCCCATAGCATTATAATAAATATGATAATGTATCATTCAGGCAAGTTCACTAGGTGTTTTCTATAACTAGATATTATAGAATGAAAGTCTCACAGATCCAATTGCTACATTTATTCATTTTTAACAAAAGAAATTGCAACATTACGTCATTTTTGAAATTTAATTTGCTATATTGAAGTTCTGTAAATAAACAGTGGCAGGCCCTGCCTGACCTGTCAATTAGTCTTGAGTAGGGAAGTGAGGATTGAAAAATAGTAGGAAAAACAGAGATGTAGACGTAAAAGAAAAAGACAGAGATGCAGGATAGCTTTGGGAGGGCTCTGAGTTAATAATGCAGCAACACTGAGTTTATTCCTCACAGCATTTTTATACCCAAAGCAAGGGGGCAAGAGACCTCCCCATCTCAAGGACATCATGTTTTAAGGTGTAAACAAGTACAATCACTTCCTTAATTCTCAAGACATTTGGTAACTAAGCCTTTGGCAAAACATTCTGTTATCCAGTCTTGAAGAGTAAGCCACCTGATAACCAGGCATTTGGTCGAATATCTTGCTATACAGCCTACAGGTGCAAAAACAAGCTTGAATTCTCTGACTTTGAGTCAAGATGGAATCAAGACACAAACTGAGGTCATTGTGTGCTCCCACAAAACAGTCCCTTAATTGTTAGAAGTGTGAAAATAGAAAGAACTACCATGCAAGGTGATAAAAATATATAATTCTAGTATCTGAGAGACTGAGGTAAGAGGACAAGATGCCTAGGGTCAACTTGGGATACACTGTGAAACTGTAACACCATGTCTCAAAAAGAATAGGGAAAACAAAAGTATGAAACAAAACTGAAATCTTGTGCCAATGAAATAGGAGAACAACTTATCATGAAACCCAGAGGACCTCAATGGGGGAGATGCACAGTGGTAGTTGAGGGAGAAGGAGTGCTGTGACCATTGCTGGGCTAGAAGGAGAAAAATCTAGCTGGGGTTGACAGAAACTATAAGAAAGAATGCATTGGATTAAAATATGGCTTACAGTATATAAGCCTTTGTTATTGATTCTTTCATTTTCTGAGATTATAGTATTATTACATAATTTACCCTTTCCATTTTCTTCCTTCAAAATCATCCATAGACTGTTCCATGCTCTCTTTCAAATTCATGGCTATTTTCCATTAATTGTTATTGCATGCATATATGTGTGTGTCTATATACATATATTCCTAAAAATGTAAATACAATTTCCTCAGTTTGTATATTGTTACATATGTTTATGTTTTCTGGACAGACCATTTGGTATGGGATAATTAGGAACAGAAGAGAATGCTAAATACTGAAGAATGAGATATGAGGGTAAAATAACAGTAAGGATATTTATAAAATCATGAGAAATCATGCTATTAACTAGTTAACTAAAAGTAATATATGTATTTCTGTATATAAATATACATTTATAGTTTAATTGGAGTTTTCCTATCTGGGCTGACAATTCTCCCTCCATGAGTCAAAGACCATCTAAAATAACCCAACACCAGGCATTAGAAGTCCTATCTTGAGTTGTTGTTTAGGATTACTCAAGAGACTCCCAAGCATCATAAACTAATGCTCTTGCCATTGACTTTCCTCCAGTGGCGAAAAGTCCCTATTGCTGAAGATGTCATGCACTTCAGACACAGGATCCAGAGTTTTCTTAGCTGGAACTGATCTGGATCCTATTTCTCTGAGGACTAGGGGTTTTTGTTGTTGTTGTTGTTGTTTGTTGTTGTTTGTTTGTTTGTTTTGTTTGTTTTGTTTTTGCTTGTTTGTTTTTTGTTTTGTTTTTTGTTTTTTGAGACAGGGTTTCTCTATGCAGTTTTGGTCCCTGTCCTGGATCTTACTCTATAGACCAGGCTGGCCTCGAACTCATAGAGATCTGCCTGGCTCTGCCTCCCCAGTGCTGGGATTAAAGGCATGTGCCACCACCGCCCAGCTCTGAGGACTAGTTTTATGGTAAAAAAAAAAAAAATACTATACATGCTTGCAAAGGAGGGAAGCAACCAACAGTTTTACTCAGCCATGATGCCTATGAACTACATCAACAATTAGCATGGCATGGTAACCCTAAGGATGCTGTAGTGGCACATAAATCTTTCCAGTAAATAAAAACTCACTAATTGAACTTAAGACCCACTCAACAGGAGGGAAATTATGCCTGGTGCTGACAACATAGGTTAGAGTTAGTGATGTTATGGGTCCTGTAAGAGATCCTACAACCAACACTTTATCAAACCAGCATAATCACTAACTACATTGTACATTTTAAATATTTTTCCTTTTACAGACAGGTAAGTCTTTACCTCTCATCAAGGACACTTCTCTTTGCTAGTGCAAAGAAGGAAAGACAGAGAGAGAGAGAGAGAGAGAGAGAGAGAGAGAGAGAGAGAGAGAGAGAGAGAGAGAGAGAGAAAGGAGGGGAGGAGGGAGGGAAGGAGAGAAGGAAGGAAAGAAGGAAGGAAGAAAGGAAGAGCGCATCATCAAAATGCAGAGCTGTGGAGTCTAGTCCCAATGGACACATTTACAAAACAACTCTGACATCTAAGGCTCATAGAATATTGGGCAAGAGAGGGTGAAAATAATGTAAGAGCCAGAGTATCAGAGTTTGCCATGAGACTGTGTCTCCTAGGAATGTCAGAAGCTAGACCTGTAAAGTCTTCCCATCATGGCTGCCTAAGCATGAGCTGGAGAAGAGAACAACAGACAGGTCAATGTGGACTGGGGAAATCCCACGAGGCCCTAACTCTACACAAAGAACTGTAGGCAACCAAGTAGTTGAGAGGGTAGCAGACTTCTTTTTTAAGAAATCTACCCTAACAACTGAAACGGAATTAGCTATGTAACTTTCTCAAATTAATGTTTGTCCAGTTTTCTTTCTAATATTGGCTGCTTTGGAATGATGGAAAAAATACAAAAATTAGTTTGCTGTGTTGGAATGAGCCTACTTCTCATACACCACAATTATACTTTATAAAGCCATATTTTAAAAACACAAAGGTTATCAAGGATTTCTCTAAAGCACCCAATAATTTGTAATTTCCTTTGAAGTATATCTAAATACATATTATGACATACAATTTTGAGAACAAGATTTGCTGCCTTATTTCATACTAGAAATATTAAAAATTTTAAACTTTAGCTAGATCACTTTCTACTTACATACATTTAAACTTTTGGACCTTTTTGTGTAATTCTATATTTTGAAGTTCCCCTATTCCCATTTCTACCTAGCAAGTACTTAAAAAAAAAATCTAACCCAAAGTTTTAACTCCTTAAATTTGCTAGGCTTAGAAACCCAATTTGAAAATCACTTACATATTACGTAGTTTTAATACATTAAAATATGAGAACAGCCTTTATATAGTAGCATAGTGGAACTCTGTGGGTTATTTCTGAGTTTAAGCTCAGTTAGAGAAATGTGAAATGTATCATTTTCAAGTACAGTACCAAGCATACTGCATTTTCAATAGTATTCATTAAATTTAGATGAGTTTAAATTTGTATGTTAAAATGTGCAGTACAATCATAATGACAATGCATCATACTATATTTTAAATGTTACAATTTGTGTTTCAACTTTTTATGGACTTATGCCATAAACAGAGTACTTGAGCTGTTTGATTAGCATTTCTAATGTGTAATAATGCATATTTGATCATTCTCTGCTGTCGACTTTCACAGAAGTGGCTGCTCCAAACAGAGATGCAAACATCTTCAAAGTCTCCTGCTGACTTAGCCAACACTGTAAATACTTTCAAATAGGTTAGTGGGTACTTAGGTCTTATTTGTTATCAATGATGATTAAATTAGCAAACATTATTAAAATGTGGATAAACCTAACCTTTAATAGGATAATGACATCCTACTGTAAGAGTGTAGGATCATTATTACTTTCTGTGTTTTAAAGTATGTGTAACAAGTTAATTCCAAATAAATTTTCTAATTAGAAAATCATAGCATGAATCTCAAAAATACGCAATAAAATATTCATTTAAATATATTAATTTGCCCGTGAATATTGATTAAAAATCCCCAGTCATTTTGTTGGATAAATGTAATTTATCAGAAAATAGTGCATAATTATATGTCCTTTGTAGTTTCTATCAGCAGTAAAACTAATTATAATGCCATAAACTTAGACTAAGCCAGAGGCTTATAAAAATGCTATTTTTGTTTATTTTTTATTTCAAAAAAATCATACTTAATATTCTTTATTGCTGTTTTATTTCTATCTTTGTTTTCAAGACAGATTTTTCTCTGTATAGCCTTGGCTATCCTGGAAATTACTTTGTACAGAAGGCTAACCTAGAACACAGATTTCTACTTGCTTGTGCCTCAAGAGTGCTGGAATAAAAGGTGTGTGTCTCTCTACCTAACAAGTACTCATTACTCTTATGATTGTATCTTACAATTATGCATAGTACTATTAGAGTCTCAAATGTGTGCTGCTGACTTAACATTCAAAGTATTAATGAGCATAATAGTAGTAAGCAGGAGTATATATATAGTAAATATCACAAGCATATAAATAGGAAGTATAAATATTTTAAAAGTTAGGAAACTTTGGTAGGCTTTACTTTCTCTCCCTAATTACAAGTTATATGCTTACTGATTTGTTTCTTTAACATCTTCATCTTTTTATTCATTCAGTGTTCCTTAATGTTTACCAATTATCTATATATGAATCTTTGTTGAAATTCTTGGAACACAATGATAGTTAAAACATACACTTAAATTCAAAATTTAAAGACCTGGACACAAGAGACATAATGACATATGTATCT
This sequence comes from Peromyscus eremicus, assembly GCF_949786415.1. Taxonomy (NCBI): domain Eukaryota; kingdom Metazoa; phylum Chordata; class Mammalia; order Rodentia; family Cricetidae; genus Peromyscus; species Peromyscus eremicus. The sequence continues at coordinate 31,195,247 of NC_081425.1, forward strand.
CCAAGTACTTAAGATAATCTAAAGTAAAAATAAAGGAATAATTTACCCTTGTTAGATAGGTAAACAGATGGATAGATTTATGGATTAAAAAATATAAATGACAGATCATGGAGTTGAAAGATGTCAGATTAAAATAGATAGATGATAAATAGATGATAGACAGGTAAATAGACAATGCTTAAATAAAAAATAAAATATTGTAGATTTTAAGTGTTTCTGGTTGTATGCTACCTCACTATGTTACTTATTACCTGAAATTTTCATTTTTCTTTGCAGCTAAATAAACTTTCATTTTGTGTTTTTACCACATTTCCGTTATCTATTCAATAGTTAAAGGGCATCTAAATTGTTTTCTTTTTCTAGCTATTGAGAATATAATAGCTTTCATTTTGGTGTATGTCAAGAAATTATGGTTGGGTCATGTGATAAATCATTTTTTAGACTTTTGAGAATTCTCTGCACTTACTTATATAGTGGTTACTCCGGTTTCCAAGCTCAGAAAGAGTGAGTCAGTCTTTATCACAATCTTTCTGGGATTTGTTTTCATATGTGTCCTTGATCTAAGCCATTGTCACAGGTCTGAGGTGTTCAGGTTTTCTCTTACTTATCAATCCTGGTACCATACCATTGGAGATGTGTGTGTGTGTGTGTGTGTGTGTATGTGTGTGTGTGTGTGTGTGTGTGTGTATGTGTGTGTGTGTGTGTTATTCAAGTGATATATATATATATATATAGTACTATATTATTACATCAACTGAAATATATATATTTCATTTGTATATATACATATATGTATATATACTGAATAAAAGTCAGGAAAGATGAAAATGACTATGAGGAGAGAGTGAAGAAGGAAATCTGGAGAGGAGACAGTAATACTAGGTTTACTGAAGGGGGAAAAGAGAAATGGGGACATAAATGGTTTGGTGAAGTAATTCAGGAAAGGTAGAACTGAGAGAAAAATAATAGTAGAGATGCTTAGAAAACTAATAGAGAAATATAAGCTACAGAGAGGGAGAGACAGAGAGAGATGCATTTGTTACCTTCCTTTGATATTTGTTACTGTCACCATACAGGAGAGATTATGATCTCCTCAACAGGCATAGACCATCTACTAAAACAGAATCACAGGTGCCAGGATTAAGGAAACTTCCTTTGAGTTGTTGTTCAGGGGATTTCACAAAATCCCTAAAACAGTATAGGCTATCAACATCATCCTTCATTATCCTGCAGAACTTACAGTTAAGACCCTCTTGCTTAAGACCACCAATGTCAGACACAGGATTTGGAGAAGTGGAGGTAGGACTGACATGGAATCCTCTTTCCTGTAAACCAACTCTTATAATATCAGGTGTTAGGCAATCGGTGTGAAAAGCAATTAGTGGTCCTAGTAAATTAAATGCTTTCAAAGCACAGAATGATACCCAGGGGAGATATCGCCAAATGTGCAATAGTGGCATTTTTATCTTGGCATAACCAACAGTTGTCTAGTTAGACTTAAGAACCACTCAAAAGGAGGAAATTTCTGCCTGTGAGTGTAAACTCAGACAAACACTCATGGCTGTAGACATCATAGAACCTACAGGAGAACCTAAAATACCATTTAAAAAACTGATATAATTTCTATCTGAATTCTAAATACTATTGCTATTCTCACAGATAAGCACAGCTCTTAGTCATTAAAGAAGCTTCTTTTTGCAGCACATGGAAACTATTACAGAGACCTAAACTGTTCCAAATACAGAGAATTAGAAACTGTGCAGCACCCAACCCTGGTTACTACAAATATGATGGAACTCCTAACACCTAAGGCACAGGTACCCTCACATAAGAGAGGACAGAAAGATTGTAATAGCCAGAAGACCAGGGCATTTGCTGGTATATAGTGTCTTTGAGACATTGCATTGTTGTTGCACTCATGAAATATCCACAGTACACTTGTCTAAATAATGCTTGCCTAATGACAACAGCAGCTGACGTGCTAAAGTAGAAGAATTTCACAAGGTCCCATCTCTAGAAGAAAAACTACAGAAAAACCACTGTTCGTAGAGAGAGGGAGATTCAATTTTCTCCAAGGATAAGCTCCCTCATAGATTATTTAATCCCAGTGTTCAGCCCTAAACTCCATAATTATTGTTATATACATAAACAGATAGATGATAGATAGATAGATAGGTAAATAGATATAAATACATGGATATATGGGAGATGATAGATAAACAACCCATGGAATCCATATAAATATAGCGCTTATGCTTGAAAATCACAAAAAATAAAAGACAAAGGAAAAAATAAAGTACTTAAATAATAGAAATGTTTTGAATCTGAAACGTCACTAGAATTTCCATTTCTTAAAGAATTGGGTCAAAAGATGACTTAGGTGATTTGGACACAACTTGTTCATGGAGACTATATTGATTTTATTCACAGATTCATAATTTCTTGGCATTCTACATCAGTATGTTTGACAGAGTCATGATCTTATAACACTGTTGGGAAATCATGTAGATGAAATGTATAACACTTGGTTAGAGGAATTGGATAAAAAAGATTTGTCTCTGAAGAGCAAACCTTTCAGAATCTGCTTCCTGACTGCCATGAAGTATACATCTGATCTAAGATCCTACAGTCAGTTGTGTAGATTTCACTTTGCCATAGCCTAGTAGGAGTCCAGCCAGCTGGCTTTGTCCTGAGAGCTATGAAACCGTGAAGTAAAGTTAATCATTCTTTCTTCAAGTTGTTTTATTTAAGAATGCTAGAGGGGTACATCTGTATATCATAAAACAGGGAATTGAATGATCAGAAAGGGAAGACTTTGATTTCCTTCATTTTGTTCAATGAGCTAGAAGAAAATCCCCATAAAGTAAAACTCTTAAATTGCAAAGAAAGATGAAGAACTTCATACTGAAATTTTAAATCAGAAATAGAAGATGACTTAGAGGGATTTGTGATTTATGAATTAGCATAGTTATTGTGGGAAAGACTTAACTTTACCATAAAATCCTTAGAATACCATAGTTCTTTAAAACTCATAGAAGAATAATTAGAATGCAAGGTTTATAACTAAAATTTGAAAGAGACAGGCCTTTTGAAGTTTGAGATAGGGTCTATGCAGTAGCCTCACCAGTAAGAGAATATACTGTTCATCCAGAGGACCTGAGTTTTGTTCCCAACACCCATGTTTGGCAGCTCACAGCCCACTGTAACTCTGGCCTCAGAGGTTTCAACAGACAGCTTTCTCTGTCCTCCTTTGGTACGCGCAAATACTTTGCATAGACTAACACAAAAGAAAATTAAAATAAATCTTTACAAAGTGCTCAGATGATACAGGATGAAAAGTGTTAAACTAGGATTATGGCAGTGGGTAGAGGAAGAATCCACAATGAATTTAGTATTTTTATTCAATTTAGATATCTGTAGAGCAGTGAAACTGTAAACAACAGTTACAAAAGAAATGGATAAATAAGATTATGTCAAGGATAATCCCTCACATTGGGAAAAACTAACCTGTTAGATTGAAGTAAGTGTCTTGAAATGGAGATATACAGAGAAACTGAATTGCCTCCCAAAATATTTAGCTCTGGGGAGAAGGTGAAGTTGTGAAAGTAGGAGGTGTACGCACTGGCTAATAAATATGTATGAAACAGGAATTACTGAAAACTCAACCAGATATATTAGACTCAGTCAGGACATGAGAAAACCTATTTAGGACAAATATAACATATGCTTTTAAAGACATAATTATAAATGAATTGACCCGTATATAATATGGACCTAAGAAGACAGGGTTCAAGAAGAATCCTTAAATAAATCTGATATTGACATGGATGTTTAATAATAAATCTTCTGGGAAGGACTGAGAAGAAACATGGACTCTGGTGATTGTCCAATGGTTGTCCAACTATAAAAAAAACAAACAAAATAAAAAACATTCTTTTAGATTAATGTTGCTATGATGGGAAATTTACCGACTACATATGGTAAAAAATAATTTCAATTTAATATTAAGATTATGAATTTCTTTATTTATATTCCATGATAAATGCTATAATTTTCTCATGTATAAGGCCTAAAATTAAAACTGAGTGTTTGAAATATTAATGAGTTACATTGCATCAATAGATTTTAAAATGAAGCCCTAAGAGAAAAATAAAACTACATATGTATTTTCTTATGAAATGAAATTGATCTATAGAATTAATTAAACTTAGGAAATGTTTTAATTTAATCAGTCTTCAGAGAGTATAAAAAAGTAAGAACTACGAAGAGGAAAAATACATAAGTTTTGTAAATCCTATTAAATAAATATGGTATAAATTTTGTTGGCCTTTGATGATCATATTTAGAGATAATGGATTTAAAAGTTAATAGTGACATGAAATGGTTTATAACTGGGCAAATTTCTATAATTTTTCACTTTTAAAAATTGAAGTGATTAAGGATATAATCTTAAGTAATACATAGAACAAAGGAAATATTCTTTTTATTCACAGTCATCACATATTTTGTTTCAACTGCATCTCTGCTTAATACTAATTACTGGAATCAAAGCAAAATTAATCGTTATTTCATCTGTAGTTAAACAACACCTGTTCAGAGTTTGCCAATTCAGAGACAGAGATGTGTGGGTTTCTGTTCCTCCGGCTCCATTATAGCAGTATTCTCTACAAAAGCTCTGGTCTTACCAAAGCAGCTGCTTGTATTTAGTGGTAATCCTCCGTTCTATTAGTTTTGTCTTTGGGGATAGAAAATTGATTACCTGACCTTAGCATAGGGAAGAATCTGTGTGTGCCTTACTTTTTGCCTTAGACTGTAAATCAGTTCTGTAAACACTGAAAAATAATTAAGAATAAAGTGACGCTATAGTTTGATTAGGAAACCTGATAGAAAATGAGAAAGAAAAAAAATTATCTTGGTTTTATATTCTCCAGTAAGTTTCAAATCAAATTGCTGCTGCATTAAATATTGCATTTTATGGTGACCTTTGAATACTTTTCTGAGCGTGTTTAAAAACTTTTAGAAGAGAGGGACCTTTGATAGGCTTACATACCATGATGTTAACACATGGCTCTGTGGGAGTAGTATTCTTCAGTTTCTAAACTCACAGGCAGTTTCTGATCATGAACTAGACTTGTGGTAAAAATTAAAATCTCTTCACATTTGATTAAAAAATTTCACCATTCTTCAAGTAACAAAGAATTAAAATTATGTCAACCTCACTCAAAGTAACAAATACTTTTCTGTCTGTAATTTGATTTATTTGCAAAACAAGATTAAGTCATCTTCCAAATGTAGCCAATAGTCATTGATAATCTACAATTATTTTCCTTCTCTTTATAATAATTTATTTATTTCACATAGGTCTAGCAGCACAGCGTCATGGCATCAGTATGTGAAAGATCATAGCCCTGCAGGAAAGGCAGGATTTTACTCCCATTAAAAGTATAAGGGGCTGGATAGATGGCTCAGCAGCTACTGTTCTACCAGATGACCAAGGTTCAATTCCCAGCACCCAAATGGCAGCTCCCAACTGTCCCTAACTCCAGTTCCAGGAGACCTGACACTCTCACACAGACATACATGCAGGCAAAATCCTAATGCACATAAAATAAAAATAAATAAATCATAAAAAGTTCAAATTCAGCCTTGTCAATGACTCTACTTCCTGTATCATAGAGAGTATAAAAATTGTAAAATGCATACTTCTGGAAGTCATGATTCAGACTATGAATTCTTAGGGATGTGAGTAAACACATTGAACATGTTTTCTGAAGCTGGTAAGTACACACAATGCACAAGCACATTTGGCACGATGATTTCCAGATTTTGACATGATGTATATTTTCCCCAGTAGAACTCTAGCCTTAAAAATGTCCTCACACAGCCTGGCAGTGGTGGTGCACGTCTTTAATACCAGCACTTGGGAGGCAGAAACCCTGTCTTGAAAAGAGAAACCAAAGTGAAACAAAATAAATGTCCTGACACTTGTCTTGTTATTTTCATGTTTCCCTCTTCAGCTGACATACACCAAAATCTCTACTTTCCTAGCCCTTATTGAGCCCATAGAGACAGACGATGTAGTTTCTATAAATACAGACACCTCCTCAAAGTTGGCCCTCTTTAGGCTCAGCAGTAACTTTTAGTATCTGTAGATCCCCATTTCTAATTTGTTTTCTCCACACTTTCTGGTATGGCTTGCATCATCTAGCTTTTTATCTTATACAGTTTTACAAATACTGCTTACCCAAGGTAAATTTCCCAAATTCCCCAGGAGAAGTTTGCTACATTGTTTAAAGTAAAAGTCAAACTACAAATAACAAATACTCTGCTGGCTACTGGAGAATGCCTTGATTTTTTAGAGAACAATTATGGCAACCTAATTACATATATAGTAACTATATTGATAATTATATCATTTAATCTTACATACATATCTATGATTATGGGTTTATAAACATTTTCAATAAAAGAAATCCAAAACACAAAATACACTTTTTACTTCAAACAAATAAAAACATTATATTTATTATTTTGCCTGTGTGTGTGTATATATACAAATGAGTATATAAATGCTCAACTTTGGAGATAAAAAGAAAACTTGTTTTTTAAAAATTCCGTTTGATTGTATATATATAGATAGATAGATAGATAGATAGATAGATAGATAGATATAGATAGATAGGTAGATAGATGTATACTTCATTAATTTTTTGAAGGACAAATGTGTTTAATTAAAACTTTGTAAGAAAATATATATTGCCTTTTCTTATTCCATACTGGAGATGAAATACAGCATCTCACACATACTAAAAATGCACTCTACCAGTGAGCAATACTTTGGCTTCCTATCATTTTAATTTAAAGATGATGCTTAGACAATATATCTGAAAGTGATGTATTTTTTTTCCAAATACATTTCTGCTAAATATCTGCAGAGTAAAGTAAATTAAAATGCTCCAAAATCTGAAATGTGTCTTATATTTGTAAACAAATCAATCTTAAATGCAATTATCAGCTTTGGGATATCATGTCCCCTAACTAAATATTAATTTTAACTTTACTTTTCTAATAATCCTGCAATAAGTTTAAAAAACACCGTAAATTATCTACATCCAGAAAAAGAAATTTTGTATTATTGTTTTAGCTGAAAAAGAAGCAGTTGTTCTAATTTTTTTTAATGCATCAATGTAATTGGGAAGGTTTTAAATAGATGTTAGTTTAAATAGAAGAGGAAATAGTCTCACATTAATATGTAGTATTCAGACATTTGTTAGGAGATACTTAGGAAATGAACATCTCAGCTACACATCACTTCTAATTGCAAGGAGTTGTTAACAAAATGACTCTGATCTGGAACAAGAGTGATTATATTAAGTAATATCCATAATGTCATATATTTCAGATCTAAAATGTAATAATAAAATTAAAAAATGAAAGAGACATGGATTACTTACTCATTGTTTTTTTCCATTCAAAAGTTGTAGTTGAAAGTTTTTCTGTGTTCTGCCTGGTCTGCAGTTGATCAGACCCAAGTAAACACACAGAGGCTTATATTAATTAAAACTGCTTGGTCATTAACTAAGGCTTACTACTGACTAGCTCTTACACTTAAACTCAGCCCATTTCTCTTAATTTATATGTCACCATGTGTTCTGTGGCCTTACTTGTGTGCCATTACATGCTCTTCCTTGGACAGCGGGCTGGCATCTCCTGACAGCCTTCCTCTTCCCAGAATTCTCCTTGTCTGCTTATCCTACCTATACTTCCTGCCTGGCTACTGGCCAATCAGTGTTTTATTAAAGCAGTATACAAAAGGACTATTCTGCAGCAAGAAGTATCTATGGAAAAAGGGAACCCTCATTCACTGTGATTAGATGGCTAATTGATGAAGCTGTTTTAGAAATAAATGTAGAGAACTCTCAAAAGGCTAAAATTAATCAACCATATGACCCAACTATACTAATATTTTGTCTATTTCCAAAGGACTCAACATCCTACTCCAAAAATACTTGCTTGGGCATGTTCATCTTCACTCTATTCACAATAGTTAGGAAATAGAACTTCAGCTGATTAATGGGCAGTAAAAATTTGCTATATATACACCATAGAATACTATTCAGTTGTAAGTAAAATTGAATCATAAAAGTTCAGGTTAAATGATGGAGCTAAAAGTATTGTACAAAATGAGATCACCTAAACCCAGAAAGGCCAACACCTCATGTTCTCTGTCTAGTCTATTAGCCCCTAGTTCCAGAGCTGCAAATATGAGTACATAAACTTGAGTAACTGCATGAACCCAGCAAGTAAAAAGGGGATGTTGAGAGGTGATTGGCAATAGAGAGATAATTACCAGGATCCAAGTGATTTGAAAGTTAAAATTTTGGGGCTTTAATTTGGGGAGTGGTAGGAAACTCAGTACCAGAAGGTAAAATAATGGATGTCTGAAAAATCCACAAGGCATCATATTATTATTCATCTAAAATTATATCTATATAGTCTCCTTATATACATATATACCTTAAATGAAATTATACAAGCCAGCCTGCCAATACTTCCCACAAGAGCCATAGACTATCTAACAGAACCTTAATATCAGACATGAAAAATCCCCTTCTCAGTTGTTAGTCAGGAGAGTCCAAGAGACTCCCAAACATTACAAGCTATTGCTGTTGCACTTGATTGCATCCCAGAGTTTGAAGGTAGCTCCAGATTCCTGAGGATACAATCTACTTCAGACACAAGACCTGAAGATCCAACCAAGATCTCACTTGAATGCTCTTATTCTCTCCAAATAACAGCTTTCCTAGTACTGAAATGTGTTACACAAGCTTCCATCAGAGAGAAACAAACAACTTACCATGCCAATGAATCACAATTTTGATGAGCATGGCACAACAGTTCCAAGGGTTCCGCAGTAGCATACACATCTGGGAATAAGCAACAGCTGTTTAATCAGACATAAGGTCCTCTCAACAGAACCAGTACCGATTCCTAACCAACAACTATTCAGGGCACATGAGGTCACAGGTCTTAGAGAAGAATCTACTAAGGCCAATTTACTAAAGCATCATGAATTATTAACTGTATTTTAAGTATTTGTCCTCACACCCAAAGAAAAACTTGCTCTTATTGTTCATCAAAGAAACTTAACTTTGCCAGAAATGGAATGCATCATAGAAAACTACAACTATTCAAAAACTGAGAACAAATTATTGGAGAATGCCCACCCCAGTTGAAGCATCTATAGCACCATTCCTGAACCTCAGGATTAGGGCAACTCCCAGTCAAGAGTCCTAAAGACTGTCTGAGCCAGAGGAGCAGAAAGTCTTTTGTGAAAATGTGCCTCATAGAAATGTCAAAGAAATGTCACCCTTGAAATCTCAATCATGTCTTTACCTAAACAAGATCTAAAGAAGTACAAAATAAATAGATGTGCTAATATGGCAGGAGGGAATCCTGAGGCCCTACCAATAGCCAAAGACTGCAGGTCACTATGGAATGCTGAGATCTGGAGAAATTGTCTTCCCCTGAGATAAGCATTTTTTTTTTTTAGTTAAGTTGTACCAAGTGGCAAATCCTAAATTCATATACATACACATAGCACTAAAGAGACTCACAGTTGTATTTATATAGTTAAGCATCTGTGCACACACAGATTCAGTTGTAGATATTTCTAAACATATAAAAAATTGTTTTCCACATTTTCACCTTGGCTTTATAACAGCATATAAAATTTTTGAAACTGTATGCGTGTGTGTGTGTGTGTGTGTGTGTGTGTGTGTGTAGGTATGTGTGCGTGTATTTGCATGTTTGTATATATAAACTTTACTGGAATGGGCTAGACATTTAATTTATTTTATCCCTTTTCAAATGCTGTTGTGTGCTTGTTTTTTCTATTTGCAGTTAATCTAGGGAAAAACAGATCACATTTATGATCTTTACTTGCTCATATGAGAATTGCTGATGTTAAAACACCCTGAAAAGAGCATTTCAAATTAAGCCAAAACTGATTTGCCCCATGCTGTTGTCATCTTGCTTGAGACTTAAACAAGAAACAACTGTGAAATAAAAACCACTAGTAATGCCCAGAAAACTGAAGTGAAACATAAAGAAAGTCAACCATGACTGGATAGAACATTTATTTCCCCATGCTTCCCCTAAATGAAAAGAAGATGATAATCTCTGACATAAACGTCCTAAGATGACAAAACAGATAGATTCAAATTCTAAATATAGTAAGAGATGATAAAACGGCTCATTGGTGTACTGTTTGGGCTTTTATGTAGTCTTATTGGCCAATGAGGCAACGACAGTTTGTTAATTGGTCATCCACTCAATATGTCCTTAAACAGTCTTTAAAACTGCAATGGGTACTTTATGAAAACTTGAAATTTTATAACATAAGCATCAGTATTGGTTTCACACTCTGATTGTTTCCGTGAATTTATTACACAGTTATTACTAGATCAAGGACACTAATTTTCTGAACAATATTTTTCCAAATCTTTGCTATAGCAGCCATTCTCTTGACAAGTTTTGTTCTATTTTCTGTGTTTTAAAATTCTAGCCCCTGGGGTAATATTAATGCAGCAATTGATGGAGTGGCAACAACTGAATGTTTTTCAAATTCATCACTGCAATCCGAAGTTCTCTTAAGTTACAGAGAGCACTATGACAATCAATTTATGTAAAATAATTGGGTTCATGTCCAACACTAACTTTTTCAGGAACATCAAACAAAGTTTATAATTAAAGTGACTCCACTAAGCATGGCATTATTTGGAACCCTTTATTATTTTCTATTAAAGAGAGAAAGAATGTACTATATTATTCACACATCTAATCTTCCATGTTGGTAATCTGGAAAATGTAATCATATTTGAAGCAACATTTCTATGCAGAATTATATAAATAATGGTTGGATGCTACAAAAATATCAGTGTTGTTCAATAAAATTGAGTTTTAAAGAAATTTATGTTTAAAATCAGTCCAATGACTTTCTTTAAAGGTGTCCTCAGGAAACATAGAAAAATTGTATTTTTTCTAGTGAATATGATAAAAAACATATAAACCTTCTTTATACTACTATTATAATTACAATCACACAGTTTTAAATTAATATTGTATGAATATTAGAAATTTTAGTATATTATGAACTGAAAAAATTATATATTCTTGGGTCTTTTTTAGATATATTAACACAAATTAAACTTTAAAATAGCTTTAGGTTCTTTCAGAAGTTAGTGTAAGATGAAATATATACTATGACTTGTCAACTGAAATTAAGAACTTTATAGATTCATGTGCATATATTTAATGGGTTTGCTTCATGATAATTTTATTTAATAAATCTTACATGTTTAGAGTAGAAACGTGACATGGAATTTGCTTGAGATCTGAAGGTTAGCAAGTGTAAAAGTCAGAATTGTAGAATAACTTTGTCTGGATCCACATGCTATGTTCTTTCCAATACCAGGGAATATTTTCAAATTAATGCTATGGAATGTTGCAATGTTATTTAAGTGGGTATCAGTAGGGAAATATGTAAAAGAATTTATATGAAGAGACAGTTCATATAACTAAAGGCTAATAAAGGGGAATTTAAATCTATTTTCATATTAAAAAACCCACAATTATCTCATAACTATTAAATGATCTTCTTATTCATGTGTAAGATTTTATTTTTCATTCAATATTATAATAGCTAGACCTTTGTTTCTAAATAGTAATTTTATATTATTATAAATGGATAAATTAACAATTTCATGTGTGTATACTAAACTTTATGTAAGTCTGCAGGATTATTGCTAGGAAAGTAACAATTTTATTTCATTTTCAAGGTTAGAAACATTCAGATAAAATGCTTTCTATCAGTAGTTTTATGATGATAACACTTGATCTCTTCTAATACCTGTAACAGCACTATAGTGGACAGAGTCAATAAAAAAGGGAGGTAGGACAGAAGAAATAAATGGAAGACACTGATAATCAATCATGATGTTCTCTTTCACTAAGTCTGGACAAGACTTCAAAATCCTTCTCTGCAAATGCCACAGGCAGCCCCTGCCAATTGATCAGAACTGGCATATAAATTGAAAACTGATTTAGCATTGCTGCCCACAATTCCATTCTCAACACTGCTTCCAGTCTTCCCCTGCTAACATTCTAGTTCCCTACTAACATCTTTTAGAAAGCTGACAATGCCTTTAGGAGGAAGTACAAATTCTTAAATATATCATAGAATGCCAATACAATCCCTGACCATGCTTTCGGACCTAATATAATCCTGCTTCTGAAATACAGTTTAACACAGAGAAATTGCACACTCACATACACACACACACACACACACACACACACACACACACACATGTCCTGTATGAGCAAGCACACATGTTCAGGCCAATACACAAATATAAATTCAAAGACACATATACATATCTGGGTCTGACTAAAAATATTATGACAATAACAGCTAGCGAAACTCTTCTCTGTCTTGCAATTGTTTCAGACAGCACTGTTCTGTCTTCACTTTCACATTATCCCTTCCATTTTTCAAATCATAGAATATCATGTACACTTTGGAAGAATCTCTCGCACAATCTCTATGACTCAGTTAGATTACTGAAGTGACCCTTTTTGTTATTATTTTAAATTACTAGCATGCTGGGGTACCACACTTGGTTAGATTAGTGACTCTTAATTATCAGCCTCCTCATATAGATTGGATATGCATGATATAGATTGGATAAACTTGACTTCTTTTTAATATAGAAAATACTATACAGTATCGTAAATTCTTAACAATCTGTTTTATTGAATAAAATATGTATTTTACTTCTCCCTTTCCATGCAGTATGTGTCAAACACATAAAATATGATAAATGCTAATTATAATTAGATGTGTTTTTATCCAGTGGCTTTTTGACACTGACAACCTCATTACATTATTTTTAGAAATAGGACAACTGGATTTACTTAATTTCCCCATAAAGGGCCTATAGGATGAAACAGATTGAGCAAAATCATTTGGTATTGAGATCCATTTGTACCCTACTCCAATTACTCTACATTGTATAAAAGAGTGAGTTTCGTTACTGTTTGTGTTTTTGCTACTATCTTTTTTTAAAACTGTGCTTTGCCTTGAAAAAGTAGTGTTGATTCGATTTGAGGAGGATGACTCTACAGCTTTGTGGACATATGAATATTTCTATCTGTCAGGTAATATCGACACAGCAAAGACTAAACTACAACGTGTTCCTGAGAGTAGAAAGTTTCTTCTCTTATAAACTTGTAGAAGTCAATAGTCACTGGACGGACCCAAAGGCATATTCAAATTATATCAGAAAAGTGTGTTTCTGAGAACTTTTCAGATATACCAAACTAAGAAGAAGGTACAATTCTTTGACCAGGTCCACACGCAGAGGAAGGCATCCACACTCTCATTGTGACAGCCTCCAGCAACATGTCATGTGACCCTTCATTGTGTGGAACACAGATTAACAAACAAGAGAACTCTGAACTTTCCCAGGGGCTTTTGGGTAGCTATTTTATCATTGATATGGACTTCTAACATTCTTATCAGCCTGTTGTCCTTCTTACCAACCCGATCTGCTGACCCTTCAACTGCTCGTTGCTCCCTTGGCACCTGCTCCTGTCATTCCATCTCTACAACCAGATGCGACACTGCAGCTTTGTTTTTTTTGTTGTTGTTGTTTTTTTTTTTACAGTCAAATTTATTCATATTTTTAGTAGATTTTTCTTCTATTTTATGTACCAACCACAGTTTCCCCTCCCTCCCCTCGTCTTCACTTTCAATCATGTGACACACACAGTGGTCTGTCTGTCTCATTGCCACAGCTTCTCTGTCTTTCCTTCTAAGCACCATTTAGATCATTAATTATTAACGCGGAGACTCCTCTTCTTTCCACATTAGTTTCCCAGCTTGAACTTCTCAGGCGTTTGTGAAACTCCTTGCCTCCTTAACCCTTTTACAGACTACATATTTACATATGTACAGGTATACTTTCTGTGATGCTTACCATGAAATCTTATAACTTTAGCTTCACTAATATTGTAATTAGTAACAAGTGGCTTTGGACTTCCTGACAAACTATTCCCATAAAAATTATCCTATCTCCTGACTGATGTCACTATTATCCAATAAAATATACTATTTTGAAAGACAGAAAAATGCCATTTCTGTGTCTGATATTGCAAGCTCATATCATAATTCATATACAGAATGTGCTCCCGTGAGAATAGAGTAAGGAATGAAGAAACTAATCTGGGAAGAACAAAGAAACTAAGAGGAGATACAATTGCTTGTTTAATGTGATATTGTGTCAGAGGAAATTATTCCTTACATTTTATCTTTGAGGTAAATGAGCTCAACTTTACATTTGTGTACCATATAGTAATTGGATAGAACTCCCATAATCTCCAGGCACATCCTGGTGGCTACATATTAGAAAAAGGTCTTGATTTTCAAAAGAGAGTCTTCTGAATACAGTCAATGGAGAGCTACGATGGAATAAACAACAGAGAATGGAGTCAAAAATCAAAGGAAACCTAGGAGAGCAATACACTTTTACATCAAGAGTGTTATAACTTTCTAAATCATTTGTAAAAAGATGGTAGAGCTGGTTTTGGAAACTTGTTTTTAGTTCTGTGCTCTTCACTTAAGTACAGTACTTATATTTCTCTTTTACATCAATTTGCAACTTTAGGGCATCAGTACAGGCTCTAAGCAACTGATTGAATTTCCTGTTCAGAGGCATGCATGGAATGTAGCCACTTTCTTTGAACTGAAATATTGCCTCTTGAAGGGAGGAAGTAGAATTATAGGACTTAGAAAGTTATATGATTTAAAGTATCATACCCCAATGTTATAGAAGATGTAAGCAATCACTGGCAGGGCACAAGAAGAGACCCTCTTATAGAGCTAGATTCAAGTTTCTCAGGTACTTGAAAGACTGTAGATTTCAGGACTGGTCACTTATTATGGGGAGGATTTTTGGTGATGCCAAAAATTACATTGAATTGAATTTTTTCTTTGAATGATCCATGCTCCACTGAGTAACTTTCAATTTAAGCACCAATAAGGTCAATAAAATCACATGTTTAGCATGTTAGACATGAGTGGGATTGTTGTTTCGTTCTGTCATTAGTGCCATGTCAGGTGTGGGGATGTTTGTTCTCATGTCCCATGAAAATCTTATGCAACAACAATCTACAATTTAAAAGCACTTATGTGTGGTGATATTGTGTTCCCCAAAATATTGTGCACCCTAATAAACTTATCTGGGGTCAGAGAACAGAACAGCCACTAGATATAGAGGCCAGAAAATGGTGGCACACACGCCTTTACTCCTATCACTTGGGAAGCAGAAATCCATCCGGATCTCTGTGAGTTTAAAGCCACACTGGAAACTGCCAGACATGGTGAGTCACACCTTTAATCCCAGGAAGTGATGGCAGGAGGCAGAAAGGTATATAAGGTGTGAGGACCAGGAACTAGAGCTGGTCAAGCTTTTAGCCTGTTAGCAGCAGTTCAGTTGAGATCCATTCGAATGAGGACTCAGAGGCTTCCAGTCTGAGGAAACAGGATCAGCTGAGGAATTGACCAGGTATGGAAGCTGTGCCTTGTTTTGCTTCTCTGATCTTCCAGCATTCACCCCAATACCTGGCTCCAGGTTTGTTTTTATTAATAAGACCTCCTAACAATTCATGCTACACTTATAGTCTGAACTTATGTGAGGTTTAAATTTTATAAGAAAATAAATAGAATATTGAAAAGAGTTGTAGTCTTGGTCAGATATTGTGATGTTTGATTTAGATTGTCAAGTTTATGGGATTTAGAATCCTCATGAAAGGAGACAGCTGGGCATGTTATCAGGCCTTTTCTAGATTAATGTAACTGGGGGGGGGATACCTCTCTGAAATGTGGGCAACTCACTTCCATGGACTGCTGTATCAGACTGAATACCAAGGTGAAAGGGAACTGAGCACAAACGTTCATCTCTCCCTATTTTCTCACAGTTTAAGTGTGACCACCTACTTCATTTTCCTTCAAACATGTTTTCACTGGAATGACAAAGTATACATATCCAAACATATCCAAACACACCATTTAACTAAGCTGTGTATCTCAGGTATATTGTCACAGAGAAAAGTAACTGATGCAGACATTTATAGATGATATTCTAGATGCATTCTATTTTATTCCAGTTTCTCCAGAGAAACAAACTGAACTTAATTTGTATAAAATATAGAGAAAAACTTAGCTCATATAACTATGGAAGCTAACAAGCCAGGAATTTGCAGCATAGACCAGCAGCTAAAAATCCAAGAAGATACTGTGTTGGTAACTTTTCAAATTTCTGTGACTAAATATCTCATCTCCCCCCACAAAAGAAAAAAAAAAGAAACTTTCATAAGGGAAGTTTATTTGGTTCATAGTTTGAGAGTACAATCCCTAATAATAATGGGATCATGGGGTTACCATGAGGAGACTGAGACAGCTTGTGACATCATGTTTCTAGTTAGGAAGCACAGAGAAATGACTACTGGTGCTCAGCTTGATTTTGCTTTTACGTTTAGTCTGGAACCTCAGACCAACTGATAGTCCAACTCACATCAAATTTTAGTCTTCTTTCCTCAGTTTAACCTTGCTACAAGTACCATGATAGGTGCAAAAGGGTATGTGTCCATGCAATTCTAATTTCAGTCAGCTTGACAATCACTGTTAACCATGATAAAGCTGATTCTGCATTTCAAGTGATTGCAATTTGCTGGTTGCATCCCTCTTTCTCAGAGAAATCCAATCTTTTCTTTTATTTTGGCTTTCTATTATGTAGAGAAGTACTGTGTACCTTAGGGAAGAAAATTATTTCATTTATAATTGACTGATTTAGATGTTAATGTTAGGCAAATACATATTTTCTGAAACTTCCATTTATGTGTGTACCCAAATCTCTTTATGCAGACATGTAAAATTCAGCATTGCACATTTTCCTAACCACCTTGAGAATCTTACTATTAGTTATGACAATATTATTAGCCAAGAATAAAACAGGATATAACATATAAAGTACCAGCAAATAATTGCTCTTTTTATTATTAGGCCATTTATTTTACCTTGTTAGAAAGAGGAGAAAAATATATAAAACTGGGGATTATAGAAGCAGTGATATCATGAACAAAAGACTTTAATTTTAAGAGAACAAGGATGATTTCCTGCTAGAAATGACTCATTGGTAATAACCTAACAATGATGAATTTCTAATTGACTTAGGACATTCAAGAAATGTCTAATGTGTTATTGCTTTCAGCTTTATACATTGCGGCTTGTTTATTTTTATTTTGTTTCTGAGATACTGATAACACTATTAGAAAAGAAATTATGTGCTTATATTATAATATTCAGCGTCTGTTATATTATACAGAATGGAAAAGGCAGAAGTATTTTCTAATAATCAAGATGAAGATGTTTACAGATACATATTTATAGATGGCTTTATTTTTCAGTGCAAATAGTAACAAGAAATTACAATAATATCAATCAAATAGCTGGCAGTCAGATACAAAATATAAATGGGAATAAAACACATAAAATGTAGAATCTATTACTTAAAAACTGAAATTATCATAGTAGCATCACTCGGGATTAAGTCACATGTTTAAAATTCAAATACCTAAAATATTAAACACAAATATGAGTGTTGTTGGTAATTTTTTAACTCTTTAACTCTTTTGGGGAGCCTGCCACCCAGCTCCTAAATAAATCACACAGAGAGGCTTATTCTTAATTAAAAATGCCTGGCCTTAGCTTGGCTTGTTTCTTATCAGCTTTTCTTAACTTTAAATTATACCATCTACCTTTTGCCACTGGGCTTTATCCTTTTATTACTTTTGTATATCTTACTTTCACTCATACTCCTTGGCTGGCTGTGTGGGTGGGTGGCTGGCCCTAGCATCCTCCTCTCCTTGTTCTCTTGCTTTTTCTTTCTTTCTTCCAGATTTCTCCTTCTATTTATTCTCTCTGCCTGCCAGCCCCACCTATCCTTTCTCCTGCCTTGTTATTGGCCATTCACCTCTTTATTAGACCAATCAGGTATTTTAGACCCAGTTTAGCACAGTAACACAGCTCCAAAGAATTAAACAAATGCAACATAAAAGAATGCAACAAAGCTTTGCATCATTAAATGTATTTTCCAGAGCTTAAACAAATGTAATGCATCTTAAAATAATATTCTGCAACACATGAGCATGCATTGTTGCTTTTAATGTATGGGAAATAATTAAAACTTACATATATTACTGCTTTTATTCTTTGCTTAGTTCATGAGAAAGCATACATTTTTCCCATAGTTAATTATTGACCCTAAAATTGAATCCATCTAAAATTATAATTACTTCTAACAAAATTTTAGGTTAAAGTAATATCTGCAGTGGTAATCCTTGCTGATAGTTGGCATTCACAATACTTACCATGAAAATATTTCATATTTTTGTTATAAGTTTGAAAACAATGTAGATTTTAAGTTGTTGTGTTTGCTTATCTTCCTAGCAAGTTTCATGAGGCCATTCTACATCATATGTAACATGATAAGCCCCCAAAATACAGATCTTAGAGATTTCAAAATTAAACTTCATGTACAGGGACTGCCTATGTCTATATTCCTTTCATTTACCAATAAAAATAGATCAAAAGAGTTTGTTTTCTAGGTGTTGTAGCTCATACCTGTAATCCCAGCATGCAGATGACTCAGGCAGGGCAATTGCATGAGTTTCAGGAATGCATGGACTTGATAGCAGGTCTGTGATTCAACCTCCTCTGTGATTGCCTCTCTAACTTTCTACATAGTTTATCAGAGGTAAACCATTTTGGGAAAGATTTTACACTTAAGTCCAGTAGTCAAGAAAAGCCGAAGAGCATGCATTTATATAACTCCAAACACATGAAGATGGTAAGTGCCTTGGACTCAGGCTCATGAACATAATAGCACTTCAGGGGACAGGTGAAAAGTGTAGACCTGCCTTCAGAGTGAAGTAAACTTTCCATGTGGATCATCATAGACCTACCGACCTAATTCTGATGCACAAAGCACAGCAGAACAAGTTATATAAAAACAGAAGACTTTATGTCCATTCTGTAAACTTCCATCTCCTCAGTAAGCACAATAAATAAAATGGTTGAAATGCTGAAAAAGTTTTCTAAAGTCAACTTTACAGAAAAAGATCAGTGTTTCAAAGAGACTCAAGTAAACAGATTGAGTAAAGAAATAATTTCTCATTATCTCAACTAAAATGTTAGCAACATGCATAATAAATTTGGGGAAGAAATTGAGAATCCAAGAAAAATAACAATCCATTTTTAGAAATGGCTCAATGAGTAAAAATAAACAAAACAAAACAAAATTTAAAAAAAAGTTTGAACATATTAACTATAGACTAAGACAGAGAAAGTAACCTAAGATTGATGACAAGGTCAAGTAAATATCACATTCAAATATTAATACAAAATCAGCAATTATGATCTCAGTTTTCAAGAACTCACAAAAACAGTCAAGAATCAAGACCTAAAATCCATAGGGTGAAAAGACTTGAGATTCGGGAAAAAAAAAACAAAAAACAAAAAAACATATAAAACTTACTCAACAGAAGTTTAGCAGAAAATTCCCCAAGCCTGGACCTAACATAACCACAAAAATACTAAAGATGTTAATAACACATCACTAGTCCTGGGTAGCTTGTTAGGTTTTCTGTATCTAGCACTATTTCCCAATTTTTGATTAGATCTTAAGTGTAAAGTGAGAGCTATGGTTACCTCCAACATATGTGTGCCACTATTATCTGTGTAGGTTTATTATACCATGTTGGTATTGTTCACAAGTTTTATAGCTGAGTAGGAATGTTGGTTATTTCCCTCCTTTGGTAGCTTGCTTGACACCTGATACCTTGAAAGATAGTTCAGGGAAGAATCTTTCAGCTCAGTGTGGTAATATTGTGTTCCCCAAAAATATTGTGCACCCTAATAAACTTATCTGGGATCAGAGAACAGAACAGCCACGAGATAGACATAGAGGCCAGAAAATGGTGGCATATCCACCTTTAATCCTAGTATTCTAAAGGCAGAGACCCATGTGGATCTCTGTGAGTTCAAAGCCACACTGGAAACAGTCAGGTGTGGTAACAAGAGTCTTTAATCCCAGGAAGTGATGGCAGGAAGCAGAAAAGTATTTAAGGCCTGAGGATGAGAAACTAGAAATGGTTAAGCTTTTTGGCTTTCGAGAAGCATTTCAGCTGAGATCGATTTGGATGGGGACTCATAGCCTTCCAGTCTAAGGAAACAGGATCAGATGAGGAATTGGCAAGGTGGGGTGGCTGTGGCCTGCTCTCTCTCTCTGCTCTTTCGGCATTCACCCCAATACCTGGCTTCAGGTTTGATTTTATTAATAAGACCCTTTAAGATTCATGCAACAGCTCAGTTCCAATTCCGGGAATTCTTGACCATGCGTTTGAAGTCCATGGCATTTTCAGTAATAGGGAATTCATTTCCACCTCTTGGGGGGCAGGGAAACCAAAGGCAATGAGAATAGCATGGAATATTTTGGAAGACTCAACTCAAATGAGGACTTTCTTGCCTGACGTTTTGGGGCTTTAAGGTACTTGTTGGCACTTGCCAGAAGCAGTGTCAGTACACATTTTGAAGAATTATACACATTACCATTTTTAAAGGTAGATAGTTAGTAATGTGCTTCCTTGTGACTTTCCCAGATATCCTACTGTTATTTTAACCTCCTCCCTACTTTAGATGTTGATGTTTGGGGCTGATATTTTTGTTCTCAGTTGTACTTTTTGTTTTAAAAGTTATGGCTTCTTATTTCACTCCACAGCTTCTCTGCACTGCTCTTTCCTGTCTTTATCCTCAAATATTGCTTTCTATATTTTCTCTATGTTTGGTTAATTGGATATACATTTTTAGGCTGTTTATATTGTATAAAATTTTTCTTTAGCCTTAAATTATGACAAATGGTTTTGCTGGATACATTACTCTAGGCTGGCCACTGTAGTTTTTAGGATTTGTAATGCATTTCTTCAGGGTCATTTGGATTTCAAAGTTTTCGTTCAGAAACCAGTTGCTATTCTAACGAGTTTTCCTTTATATTTGTTTGGATTTTTCTTCCTTTGCAGCTTTTGTTATGCTTTCTTTCTTGTGCATATTCAGTGCCTTCATTGCGTTATGCTATTGGGCTATGGGTGTTTTCTTTTCTTGCTCTGTCCCTTTCCTGTACTGTGTGCTTCTTGTATATGAATGGGTTTGCTTTGCACTTTACTCCAGTTTGAGGACTTTTTTTTTCTGTGATCTTGGTAAAGATCTGGTCTATGTCATTGACTTGGATTCTCTCCCTCAGCTATACTTATAATTTGAAGTTGTTTTACAGATTTCCACATTCCCTATATACAACTTTCTTGTGTATTTTTTAATCTTTCCCACTTCTTGTTCATTCAGTCTTTCTGGAATTCCAATATCCTATATTCTGATGGATTTATTCCTCTTGTAAGGTTTTTCTTTGAGATTTCTAGTTATTTGGTTTTTTTGTTTCCCATCTTCCTTTCAACTTGATTCTTCTTAAATATTTCTATCTCCTCATTGAATTTCATTTTCAAGCCCTGGATTGTCTTCATCATTTACATCAGCCTTATGTTTGGGTTTTCTTGAGCATTTCTTCTTCTTATTTTTTCCCTTAATTTCATTAAGCTGTTTCTTTGTGTTGTCTTTAAGCTCCTTGAATTCTTTGACGAAGTTTGTGATTGCTGGTTTAAATTCTCTGTTCTTGAGGTCATCTTGGTAATTCCCATTGGTAAACATTTCTATAGGCCTAGTAAGTTTTAAGGAAAGATACTGGCTTGACATTTCCTAATGTTTGTTTTTTTGGAAGGAGATCTGAGCATGTAGACATGTTTTGTTAGTTCTAAGTCTGATATGGACAGATAAGTTTAGGATAGAAGGGAGGATGTGCCAACAGGTTGAGCTAGAGGTTGAAAATTGCTTGAGTAAAATGAAGTCATGTGGATAGAAGGGACAGGAAAAGATGAGTCCTGGGGTGTGCAGGTAGACATGCTTCAGTAAAAATGTTGAAGATAGTCTGAAAGGGACTTGTGGATTGGGGGATATATATAATAGACCCTAGCAGACATTGTTGGCACAGAGAGATTGCTTGTGACAGAGGGAAGTGGCCAGACTAAGCAGGGACACTGGATATGTAACCAGATCTCCATCTGGTGCATTGAGAAGTCATGCATGAAGTCAAGGTGACTCCAAGATCTAGACTCTGAAGAAAGATGTGGGAAATCTGGCCGAATAGGGAGCTTGTATGCAGCAAAAAAGGACCTGTGTGTACTGGCAGCTTGTAGATTTGAAAAAATATATTACATGTATTTAGAATTGAGAACAATCAACATAAACTGGGTAGTAAATTGTATTAAATGAGAAGCAGATTTTTACGCCATTTTGGTAAGATTACATATATATTGTACCTTCAATTTTAAATCCTAGAGAAAGCCTTTTTCCCCTGAACATTTTACCAATTTACATAATGTATTTTCATCATATTCATTCTTCATGTCCTTCCCCTAACTCCTCCCAGATCCACCCTCACTGTTTCTACTCTCCCCACACCATCAAATTTCAATGTCTGTTTAAAATTTAATTATTCAGTAACTCCAACTTATATTTCCATCTATTTCTGGATATAGAGCCATCCTCTGGAACAGGGGTAATTTACCAAGAGCCATAAAAACAAATAAACAAACAAACTTATTTTTCCTTCCCTAGAAACCACCAACTTCCCATAGTTCCTCAATTAGAGGTAATGGCTTATGATCCCCTTCCTCTCCCATGTTAAAATCATATATGTATTGACATTGTGCATGCCGAGTACAGGAAACATAACTGTTCAGAATTTATTAGTGTACTAGTTCTATCATGTACAGAAGATACTGCTTTTCTCTGGTCTTCCCTGATGTCTGGTAATTACCATCTGTTTGTCCCTAATTCTGCTAGGGTTACTGAGTCTTCTAGAAGAGATATAATACAGATGTTACGTTCGTAACTGAGCCCTACAGAGACACCCGTTCTCTACACTTTGACTCATTGTGAGTTTCTGTGTTGATTACCATCCACTTCACAAAGAAATTTGTTTGCAAGATTTGAGAGATGCACTACTCTCTATGTAGGAATTGTTAATTTAGAGGGAAGTTTGATAGTATGTCTGTTTAGAAAAAAAATAGTAGGAACTAGAAATTTAACACAGAATAATGGAATATAAATTTTAGTCATAAGTTTTAGCAAAGGACAGATTTTTAGCAAAATGTCAGATTTTACCTGCGAACATTAACTAAACCTTCCCTTAACTCACAGAAATAATTCAAGAAAATTTCATGGCTTTTAAAATAAACATTGTAGTATTGTATTGTTTCAGTGGTTCTATTATTCAATGCATATTCTTTTAAGCATAATTCCTTATAACTTGAACTCAATTTCATATGAAAGAGTTCATCCATCCTGTAAGAAGTGGCTCACCGGTTTCTGTATGTTAGGCATTGTGCTCCATTCTACAAGGTACTGGAAAAAACAAAGCTACCACCCTGAGGGGAAGGGACATATAATGTAGGAGACCTCTTTTTTAAGCCTGATCTTTCTTTGTAAAAACAGAAGTGTTTTGTTCTAATTTTTGTCATGGTTATACCTTTGACTGACAGTTTCTTGAAAGTTATGGGAACATCATTAACAGGAAAACACTTTTGTCTTTATTCAGTTATTGGGTACTAGGCAGTAGGGTAAATGTTCCTCATATGCTGTGACAAACAAATAATGCTCATGAGAGCAGTGTAAATTATATGCTATTTTGTAATCACAGTTTTAAACATAAATTGTCAATGTTAATTTATACTGAAGTCATTGACCAATGGCTTGGAACCAGGAACCGCATCAGTATGTTTAGAAATCTACCTGAAAACACTATTAAGGTTCATTCATTTACTTATGATTAAATACTAAGATGATCATGGTCCAATTCATATTCTTTAGTGCACCACACCTAGTTAGTGCTGATTAATGTACACACACACACACACACACACACACACACACACACACTGCTCACAGAGGTTAAATGTTTGTTGAGTTCTTATCATTGTTCTACTACAGAAAAGTACTAATTCTTTCATAGAAAGATCTCTTTCATTAGGTAATCAAATATTAGCAGCCTTGAAAGAACAGACACCTTACTCAAAATTATCAGCATGTAAAACCAGGAACTGAAGCTAAATCACTTTCATTACTAGTAAAATATGGAATTGACCCTGCGTGTAGACATGGCATTTTACGCTGCTATATTGCTCAAAAGCTCTTCCTGGTAAGCAGTGACACCCTACTGGACCCTCCTTTCTGTGTTGAACTAAATAAGCTGTGGATCATCTGGACGGGAAAATGCCCCTCTAGAGAGATCCATGTTCCATCTTTAAGATAACAAAATTGATAGTGAAATTTGTACTCTGGCAATGTGATCTCTGGCCATGATCCCCTCTCACAAAGGAAAAGAGCTTCACCCTTTAATGATGCATTTGTTTCTGTCTACCAGCCTGTGATGGGGCCTCAGATGGATGTTAGAAACTTTACCAGTGTCTGTCTTCTCTACCATGCTGTGTGTCTACTGTGGATCCATCTGATTGGGAACATAACAAGGAGAAAAGGAGATACCAATGCAAAATTGCCAACCTTTGGCTAATGGTTTTTTTGATATTTGAAGCTTGACTTTTAATAGGAAATATTTTGCAAAATACACAAACATATAGCACATTAGATATAGAATGTGTAACATATTTATTTAAAGGTATACATAATTTATGCAACCATTTGCCAGTCACAGTTGACCTGGACAGATATCCCCTTAAAAAAACAAGGAATAATAACACCATTTGAGGATGAAGATAACTTTGCTGTATCATTTTTAACCTTTTATATTTATACTAGATGGTGTTATAATCTTCGGAAAATTATTTTCCCATAAGATTCTATTTCATTTTCTAATTAAGTGATAAATTATAAGCTAGCCTTTTAATGTAATATCAGAGTAGTAGACCTGGTTCATAAAATAACTAGATGGAAACTAAAAGTCATCATCTTTGGACTCTATAAATAATTCATTTTAAAGATTCATAAAAAAGCATAGAAAGTTGCTGGTAAGTGTTTCGTATTAATTATCAGAGCTGATGATTCGAAGTCTTTCTAAAAATGTAGGACACACCAGCCTAAATCTTTTCATAGTGATAGTGGCTGGCAGAGCAAATAGATAATTGCAAAGAAAAGCACACAGAACAAGGGGAAAGAAAATGGAAAGGTTAACATAAGAAGCAGAACAATTGGAAGCAAGGTGTGATTTTGCTTAAAGAAAGCCAAAGAACGGTAATGAAGCTCGAATACAGTAGCAGTATAGAGGCACAGGAAGTCTTGAAAAATGGTAGAGGATGTAAGAAATTTATGCTGATGACTAAGTAAAAATGAAATGTTTAAAATACAATGTAGATATAGGATCAGCAGTGTTATAAAACTATAAGACAATGTTTAAAATAACATTTATGAAGCAATTTTCATACAAACTTATGCAAATGTTAAGAGCTATATTTACAAAAAAATTGCTTATGGAGAGAATAGTACTAAGAACATGAAAATTTTCAAATAATAAGTTTAATTTAGCAGCTAAATGCATGTTATCATAGTGATGTATTTTATAAATAATCACATGAAACTCAAAGTTGAAAATATCCCATTTCATACAGTGTATGTGTTCTAAAAGTAAAGTCTTTATAAAATGTCATTTGTGTTACTCATTCCTCAGTAATCATTTGCTTTGACAAAGAAAATGTGTTTGTTTGCACAGGAAATAAAAATAAAATATTCTTTTTATGACCACATTCACTTATGGATTTATTGGGATTATCATTAATGTTAGAATGTTGAACCACATGTTATTTTAGTTTTTACATATATGAATTGATACAATGTAAATTTTTTACCATCTGAATTTTAAAGCAAAATTATTACATTTCTTATTTCCACGGATCTTCTTACTCTCATATCCATCAAAAACTTAATACTGTCATGCTGTGGGTATCACTCTATATAAATAAAATGCTGATTGGCCAGTAGCCAGGCAGGAATTAGAAGTGGGACAAGCAGAGAAGAGAATTGTGGGAACAGGAAGGCTGAGGAGGAGATGCAGACTGTCATTCAGGGAGCAGCAAGTAAAGGCAACAGTAAAGCCACGAAACATGTGGCGACATATAGATTAACAGAAATGGGCTGAGTTTAAATGTAAGAGCTAGTCAGTGGTAGGCCTGAGCTAATGGCCGAGCAGTTTAATTAATATAAGCTTCTGAGTTAATATTTAATAAGTGGTTGCAGGAACCATGGAGCTGAGCAGGACTGGAAAAAACTTCAGCTACACCGTCATACTTCACATGAATGTCTGTCTCCTTCATTTTTCTACTTAACTGAAAATCGGAGAAAAGCAGTGGAGCAAGTCTTAAAGAGTCAATGTTTATTCTTTGAAACAGTGTTTGTTCTGCAAAATTCATTTACTGTTTGTAACTGTGAGTGTGTTATTGGAAAGCTAGCTACTGAGGCAAAATTGAGTGAATTAAAAGGTGAATATGTATGAACAAATTTGATACAAAAATTGATGATAGAGCTTGCATCTCACATATGCTTAAACAGTAAAAAATTATATGAGACCAAAACGAAAAAACAATCATATATAGTAAGTACTCAATGTAAACTTAATCAACAGTCACTTTTATACTTTTTTTTTTCTTTTTTGATTTTTTGTTTTGTTTTTATTTTGTTTTGTTTTGTGTTTTTTGAGACAGGATTTCTCTGTGTAGTTTTGGTGCCTGTCCTAGATCTTGCTCTGTAGACCAGGCTGGCCTCCCAAGTGCTGGAATTAAAGGCGTGTGCCACTGCCACCTGGCTACACTTATTTTTTCAATGAAATTCAAATGTTTCTATATTATGCTTCTTGAATATTTCTGAGAATATGTTCACAATTTTGCTCTACTTATGTTCCTAATAATTTAATATATATGATTATAAGAAGTAAATATTTAAGTCAGATATAAACATCTCAGTAAATAAGGCACACACACACACACACACATAAACACACAGTAGTGGGGGTGAGAATATTTTGACTCTAACTTTATTGTTAAAATCCTTTTTTTCCAAAAATCCATTTACAGCTGGTACTGTGTTCGATGAATGTACATGTTGGTGATAGTAAACTCACATAGTGAAAGATTCCCAGGTTTAAAGTTAGCATTTATACATTCACCTAACCTGACTTATCCTCAATTTTCTCACCTAACAAGGCATCTGTGTCCTCTCATAATTATAGTAGTACTGTGGTATCTTTTAAAATTTGAATACTCATGGTTTAATGTATACTTAAAGTGAAAGTAAAGAATATAAAGTGAAATTCAATGAAAAACATACTTTAAAAACAATCAATTCACATATGATATTTGTTTTAATGAATAGTGACACTGACTAAAATAAAAGCTATAATTGGAAGAGTTTAACAGCTAATGTAGCTTACACAATGAATGATTTTGTATAAATCTAGAGTTATCCTTGTAATGAAACTGACCTTTGAACTTTTAATTAGGATCTCAGAATTGCACAGGGTGACACAGGACAAGTGTAGCTGAAATGGTGCACATGTGTTAAGTACTTATGTCTGTCTTTATTACTCTTATGTGATGATATCAAATCTCCATGGTATATAGATGCTGGAGCTTGTGGATGCGTAATTCATAATAGGTCTTCTGAGTCCAGAAGTTTTTCTACCGTTTGGTTTCTGGTTTGTCAGTGTGTGTGTGTGTGTGTGTGTGTGTGTGTGTGTGTGTGTGTGTCACATGTCAGGACTAAAAGAATTACCTTACTTGGCTTAGAGCATGAGAATTCTTGCAGTAGGAAAGACAACATGTAACTGTATGTTATTTTTTTCCTCACTATAGTTGTGATAGTGAATCCAAGATAATAATCTAACAAGATGATGGCTAGTGATTCTTTTTTGTTATTACTTCTCGATTCTTTAGACTAAGTTTCTCTATCAATCCCTTCCTCCCTTCCTTCCCTTTTAATTTTTTTGTGGGAGGGGGTGAAACAGGAGCTAACCTTGTAGCCCAGGCTATCCTAGAGCTCATTATCTAATCCCTACTGGTTTTGAAATTACAAAATAAATCAAAAATAGAAAAATGGTCTTGCTAAATCTTATGAGTGCTGGAAATCTTATGAGTGCAGGGATAACAGACATGAGATCTTATGCCTACCTATTTAAAATTATTATATATATATATGTATATATATATACATACACACACACACACACATATATGTAGTGTGTGTGTGAGTGTGTGTGTGTGTGTGTGTGTATGTTTGTGTGTGGACACGCTTGTTATGATGCGTGTACAAATGACAGAGAATAACTTATATTAGTCAGTTATCAACTTTCACCATATGAGTGCCAGAGATTTAACTCAAGCCAAAATTAGCAACCACAGGCTCACCCACTGAGCCACTTGAACAGCCCATGCCACACTTCTAACAGGGATTACTGGGTCCCTTATGTACTGCAGGAAACAGAATACATAGTCATATTATGTCCACATGAAATTGACACCACTGTCTCACAAATAGGGTGCAAACATGAAGAGTAGGCTTTTGAAAAATTAGTGACGTAGTAATTCTAACAGCACTGGTAGTGATATTTTTATTCTTCAGAACAGAGTAATATGGGCCTAATTGAATGCTAAGAGAGTATCATATCAATTTATTTTCTAATATCCTATCAGGAAAGAAAAGTCAGAAGTAGTTTGCAGTAGCAAAACATATATATGAACATTAATTAAAATTTTTCTCCAAGTTTATATTAAGTGTTATAACTTCTACAAAATATAGTTTAAGAGAAGTTGAATAATATAGATGTCATTATGTCTCCATACTAATTGACAGTGAGCAACACTAAATGGTGTGTTGGAGACTAGTATTAAAGCGTGAGTTCCTTTGGTAGGAAAGACAAAGTACACAAAGTCATTCTGTATTCATGAAATTTAATGGTGATGGCATAAGCATATCAAATATTGACTTTTTGTAAAGAGCAAGCACTCATACTGGTGAAGCTATTGAAGATATAGGAACATCATATCTCACAGTGGGCAGATGAGTTGCCAAAAACAAAAGTTCTAAAAAGTAATTTAAGTGTCATACCAAGAAAATATACCAAGCCACATGGCTAAATATGGATAAGAATTATGGGTTAATTTAAATGTGAGTATGCTAGTAACAAGCCTGAGCTATCAGCTGAGCATTTGTAATTCATATTCAGCCTCTGAGTCTGTTATTTGAGACCAGGAAGTTGGGACAGGAAATATCAGACTGCACTTAAGTATCTTGAATTCATCATATGAATGAGGAATTCTATTCCAAGATTTTTAATAATAAGAAATGACAAGTTTTATTAACACAACAAACATTTGTACACAGTGTATTGCAATCCATTCTATCTATAACTGTACAACATGCTCTGCAAGCTCCCCAAGTGTTCAATTAGTGAACAGATTGTTGGTGAATCTTGCAGTAGAATTTTTAATAAAATGAACTATTGATATATACAAAACCACAAGTTAATACAAAATACATTATTGGAGTGAAAGAAGATAGTTTCCAACTACTGTTTCCTATGTAATTCATTTTACAGGATCTTCACAGAAAAACAATCTACACACAGAGAGAGAAGATCAGTAGTGACTATGGTTGTGAATCAAGAGTACTAGAAATTGTGGAGAGAGTGCCTGAATTGAACTGGCTTGCCCCAGTGATCAGATCAGTGACTACCCTAACTGTCATCACAGAGCTTTTCTACAGCTTACCTCTTAGGGTGAACAATGAATCATTACTTCTGTTTATTGAGTGTTTCTTAAATGTTTGACTGCTTTTTTCCTTAAATTCTTGATAATTTCTAACAGTAAAACATTACTGGTCTTCTTGTTGTTAATTTAGAATAGATGTGACTATAAATTTAAGTTTTCAGTGCATAAAATAAAGCTGATTATATAATTGTTCTTGATATATATTTAATAATGTGTTACACTCATGAGATTGGCTCCAATGTTGTGGAAGTCATGAGTACAGTAGTGTTTGTAATGTTCCTCTGTTATTTTCATACCTATGAGATCAGTACTAACATACAAGAATTTTGTCTTCTTCTACCTTCTTTTGGTATCTAGACAAGGTGTTCATCACCATCATCTTGTTGAATTAGAGGATATTATGAGATTTTCAGGCATTTATGTTAATTTTTAACAGTACTATAGATTTCAGAGTTTTTTATTTCCTTGATAAATGTTGAAACTGAATTCATGGTATTATAAAATCTAATGAGTCTGGATACATAAACCTAAGTGGATACAAACATGAATGACTATTATTGTCTGCCCTAGTGAAAGTTTTATATTTTCTTATTTGACATATAACCAGATATCTTAGCCTAATATACTATGTGGCTGTGTTTCCTTTCTTACCCAATTGGCAAACAGGTATCTACTTTTTCATACACTATATAGTAAATGGTAGAAACATTCCAGAGTAAGTGATCTTTGGCAAATCTCTTCTGATTTGCTAACTGCACTAAAGGGACTTGTGTAGCTCCGGCTGTGAAAAGTAAATGTCATACATTTGATATTTGCAGATTAAACTTCTATAGTATTTTATTTCTTCCTGAGAAATACTGTTTCTCTAACAATGTCATGAGTTTTGGCCTTCATATGAATTCTTGAAATGTTGGACTCTGTAAGATTTGTGTGTCCCCTGTTGACATCTGCTGCTTCTTGTTCATTTGGGCATCCCTTCAGCCAAGCCTCTTGCTTCTAAATTGTGGGCTAAAGTAAACCATATCAACCACCCTCTGCTGTTACCTTGGTGACACCACTTACATGGTCAGGTCATACCTGTACAACTGGACTTTAATTATGAATTGAGTTGCTATTGCTCTTGGAAGGCCTGTTACTTCTGGGTTTTATGTAAATATTGATTGACAGTAAGATTAATGTTAAGAAGTAAATAAATTCTGTAGTCTTCATAAAATGACCTTACTTAGCATTGAGAACATATTTTCAGTGACACTCATAAACAGGCCTTAAAGCCTTAAAATAAAAATAAATCACCTGTCCTTTTTTTAAAAAGTAGCTTTAAAATTTTTAAATCACAACCAAAATTAAAATAAAATAAGTCTCCCTTGCTCCATCCACAATATCTTAACACTTTCTCTACTACTTCCCTTTCATAAAAAAATGTGATATGCATTTCTTCTTTTAATAGTTAATGGAAATGTTTGGTTCTATCCTGGGTCTCTGGGTCATCCAGCCTATGTGTCTTGGTACTCTAGGGAGTATCAAGGGTTAGTTTGCTCTTCTGGCATGAATTTTAAGCTGGACCAGTCATTGGTTGGCCACTCCTTAAATTTCTAGGACACTCTTGCCCAAGCACACACCATAGGCAGGATATACTGTAGGCCAAACTATTATGTGGCTGGGTTGGTTTCCCACTTCCTCCACTTGAAGTCTTTCCTGGTCACAGGAGACAGCCAGTTCAGGCTACATATCTAATATTTCTAGGAGTCTAGCTGGGGTCATCCTTGTAGATACCTGAGAGATTCCCTTGTGCTAGGTTTTCACCTGACTCCAAAATGCCCCGTCTTTCCAGTAGTTTCTTTCATAGCTCTCCCCCTCTACCCCTGCCAACCTGAGCTCTCATATTCCCATCCCCACTGGCCTGTAGTCCACTCATGAAATCTCTTCTATTTTCTCTTCCCAGGAAAATCTGGGATCCCCCACTTTAGTCCCTTTTGTTACTAGTCTCTTTGGATCTGTGGACTGCAGCATAGTTATCCTATATTTTACAACTAATATTCCCTTATGAGTGAGTAAATACCATATTTGTCTTTCACAGTCTGGCTTACATCAGTCCAGATGATTGTTTTCTAGTTCCATCCATTTTCCTTCAAATTTCCTGATGTAATTGATTTTAACAGCTGAGTAATTCTCTGTTGTGAAAATGTACCACATTTTCTTTATCCAGTCCCCAGGTGAGAGGCATCTAAGTTGTCTCTAGGTTCTCCCTATTACAAACAAAGCTGCTTTGAACAGAGTTGACCAAGTGTCCTTGTTCTGTGATTGAGTATCTTTTGTGTATATGCCCAAGTGTTGTATAACTGGGTCTTGAAGTAGATTGATATCCAGTTTTTTGAGAAACTGCCTCACCAATTTTAAAAGTGGCTGTAAAATTTATACTCCAACCAGCAATGGTGGAGTGTTTCTCTTGTTCCACATCCTCTCCAGGATGAGCTGTCACTTATGTTTTTGATCATAGCCATTTTCACAGGGGTACAATGAAATCTCACAGTCATTTTGGTTTGCATTTCCCTGATGGCTAAGGATGTTGAACATCTCCTTATGTGTTTCTTGGTTATTTGAGAATCATCTATTTAGATTTGTACCCCATTTTTAATTGTATTATTTGGTTTGCTGATGTCTACTTTCTTGAGTTATTTATGTATTTTGGAAATCATCCTTCTGTCAGATGTGGAGTTAGTGAAGAACTTTTCCCATTCTGTAAACTGCCATTTTGTTCTATTGATGGTGTCCTGAAGGGTGAACCCACAAAAGTCTATGTAAAAATTTATTAATGGGTACAATGGAAATATAGACTCATGAATACAGAATGAGGTAGACACTACCGCTGATCAAACTGCCACTATCCTGTCCAAGGACGATAAGAACCAACCAAATCTTCCTCAGCTCTTAAGTGGTCATGTTAGGTAGGCAAGATCTTGTCCTAGGGCTTCTTAGCCCAAAGCCATTGGCTGAACAGAGCAAATTCCCACAACAGTGTCCTGTGACTTACAGAAAATTTTAGTTTCATAAGGTCTCATTTTTAAAGTATTGATATATTGATCTTTATGTCTGTGCTATTATTGGTGTCCTGTTCAGGAAGTTGTCTCCTGTCCCCATGCACTAATGGTATTTGTTACTTACTCTACTGTTGGATTTAGTGAATCTGGGTTCATGTTGAGGTCTTTGATCCACTTATACTTGAGTTTTGTGCAGGGTGATATATATGGATCTATTTGCATTCTTCTACATGTTGACATCCAATTAAACCAGCACCATTTTTTGAAGATGCTTTCTTTTTCCATTGTATAATTTTAGCTTCTTTGTCAAAAATCAGGTGTCTGTAGGGGTATGGATTTATGTTTGTGTCTTTGATTAAATTTCTTTGCTTAACATGTTGGTATTTATGCCAATACAATGAGGTTTTTATTGCTCTAGCTGTGTAATGGTGCATGAAATCAAGGATGGTGATACCTCCAGAAGTTATTTTACTGTGAAGGATTGTTTTAACTATCCTGTGGTTTTTGTTTTTTCCGTGTCAAGTTGAATATTGTTCTTCCAATTTCTGTAAAGAATTTTGTTGGAATTTTTATGAAGATTGCACTGAATCTGTAGATTCATGTCTGTCTTTCTGAGTCTGGGTTACTCCTCTCAGGATGATTTTTTCTAGATCCATCCATTTTTACTTTGTTAATCCTGCTGATCCATGAACATGGGATATTTTTCCATCTTCTGATACCTTCTCCAATCTCCCACTACAAAGACTTGAAGTTCTTTTTATACAAGTCTTTCACTTGCTTGGTTAGTTACCCCAAGATATTTTATAATACTTGTGCCTATTGTGAAATATGTTTTTTCCCTGATTTCTTTCTCAGCTTCTTTACTGGTTGTATATAAGAAGGTGACTGATTTTTTTTCTAGTTAGTTTGTATACAGTGACTGCAAAGCTTCCTGGTAGAATATTTTAATCTGGATGGAGGGTAAGACAGCTGGCATATGACATTGTGTGCACAGTAGGAGCACATGGGATTTGCAGATAGGATCAGACACCTCAGCAGATGATCATTGTCTTTTTTCAAAAAGACATATAGATAAAAAGGATCTGGAAGATTTTTCCCCCATGAATGAATGGTTGAGGCTTAATCTGTAAGAGTAGGAGAAGGGTCTCATTCCTTGTTCTCCCTCTCTGTTCTTGATCCAGATGGGATTTCCCACTCCCCTAAGCTCTCTTTCCCTCGTCCCTCACCCTTCATTACCCCCACTCACGTCCAGGTTGTTCATGTAGATTTCATCCATTTCTCTGTCATTTGGTGATCCCTGTATCTTTCTTGGGGTCCTGTTTTCTAAGTAGCCTCCCTGGAGTTGTGAGTAGCAGTCTAATCATCTTTGTTTTACATCTAGTATCCTCCTATGAGTGAGTACATACCATGTCTGTCTTTCTGAGTCTGGGTTACTCCACTCAGGATGATTTTTTCTAGATCCATCCATTTGCCTGCAAACCTCATGATGTCATTGTTTTTCTCTGCTAAGTAATATTCCATTGTGTATGTGTACCACATTTTATTTATCCATTAAATGAAGACCACATGAGAACAGGAAGAAGCAAAGTACTAGAGAGGTCCACAGAAATCCACAAACATACCTCCACAATAGACTACTCGCAATGGTCGAGAGAAAGCCCGAACTGACCTACTCTGGTGATACAATGGCCAAATACGCTAATTGTCATGCTAGAAACCTCATCCAATGACTGAGGGAAGCAGATGCAATGATCCACGGCCAGGCCTTGGCTGGAGCTCCAGGAGCCCCATTGGTGAGAAAGAGGAGGGTTTGTATGAGCTAGAATTGTTGAGACCAAGATTGGAAAAAGCACAGGGACAAATAGCCAAACGAATGGAAACACATGAACTATGAACCAATAGTTGAGGAGCCCCCAACTGGATCAGGCCCTCTGGATAAGTGAGACAGTTGATTAGTTTGAGCTGTTTGGGAGGCATCCAGGCAGTGGGACCTGGATCTGTCCTCAGTGCATGAGCTGGCTTTTTGGAACCTGGGGCTTATGCAGGGACACTTGGCTCAGCCTGGGATGAAGGGAATGGACCTGCCTAGACTGAATCTACCAGGTTGAACTCAATTCCCAGGGGGGTCTTTGCCCTGGAGGAGATGGGAATAGGGGGTGGGCTAGGGGGGGGAAAGGCAGGGGGGCAGGAGGGGGAAAACACGGGAATCTGTGGCTGACGGATAAAATTAAATTAAATTATAAAATAAAATAAAATTTAAAAAACTATGAAAAAAAAAAAGGTTAGGAGAACGGTAGCCTGCTTTGGAACCATTAAAGTCTGTAAGAACGCACTGTTAAAAAAGGACAATGTTTCATTACAATTTCAGACCTTGCATCCTAAGTTGCAATGTAAATTATTAGATGGAAAGGTAAGAAAGGATTCATTTTGCATCAATGGTGCAATTTTTATATGCCATTTTCTTTCTCCAACTAATTTGCCTGGTCCACAGTTTACCATCAGCTAGTTTCTGATTTCCCACTCCCATGGACTTGATGTTGTCATATTTGTTTGTTTTCTTTTTAATTTTTTTTGACTAAATCTGATAAAGCTCGGACAGGAAAGGAAGGCTTTCTCTGTACATCTTCAGGCTGAAGTTTCCTGATTATTTCTAACTTACTGCATCCTGAAGGAGTGAAAAATACTATGCTGTTATACAGAATCAATATAAAGAAAGATTTTTGTAGAGATGCAAAACAGGAACTCATCCTTTTGTTTTGTTTTGTCTTTTATATTTTTCTACTCTATGATTCACATGATACACATTATTTTTTTTCCTCTAGACCACTCGATATGTAATTTCCTTGGCACTTAATTTTGGATAGAGCACAAATTCAAGTGTCCATGACAAGATTGTTTAAAAAAGAATGTAATGATGTTTATAAAGAACTCTGCCATTTTCTCTTGCCACTGAGGTACAAGAAAAGTGATGGGAAAGCAAAATGTAAAATAAAATGATTTTCTACAATTGTCATTATTCTATCTTCATAAGCAGCCCAAATCAGAACAGAAACTTTCCCTACAATAATAAAAGTCATTTTATAAACTTATAGTGGCATGAGAAAAGGTCAGCTTCTTTTCTAATGTAGGCTCCATAGTAGCTAGAATTAAAGAAAATGCTTATTTTATGACCTAGACATATGGCATAGATTTGAAAGTGGTTAGGAATGAGTTCTGATTGGCTGGCTAATATTCTAATGAGACAGATTAATCAATGTAAACCACATAGCTCAGTTAAAACTGTGTCTCTAAACTGCCAATTTCATTTTCTTCCAACAGAGAAAATGCCAATCTTTTCATATGTAGTAAAATCTTCTTGTTATAACAACTAAGCAACTCTAGAGTTACTGTTATTGTGGAACATCTGGTAACTACAAGATGTGGCTCCGTAGAGATCATCACACTGCTAGAAAATAAGAATGTCCTCAACCCAGTTGTATTTCATGTTTTGTTATACTCTGGAGTACGGTTGCCTCATCATGCAGTAATCACTTTCCTTCAGCACCATAAATGAAAGTACAGATGCTACAATTTGCTCTAATTGGAGAAGCTTAGCATAAGTTAATAAGCAAAATAACAATATATACACGAACTGTATACATCTTATAATACTCTTAATAAACCAAAGAGACCATGGCTGTGCTTTTGTTCCTCAAGAAATATGGAGAGTATGGGCTGAGTTCTTTTGATCTCAACATCTCTATAAACTCTAGAAAATTTACTTAAAGAAATAAATTTCAAAGCCTAGACAATGGGACAACTTATTTTCACCCACAGCCAGGTGGCTGATTAATAGATGAACTTCATAGCAGTATAATGATTCACCATGTTTCTACTTCAATAAAATTGAACACGTTGTCTCTTTACCTCATTTTCTTCTCTTTCTAAAATGATAGGTTTTATGTAATGTTCCAATAATTTAACTAATTTTGTTGCTTCTCACAGTACAACATAAATAAAATTATTTCAGTAATTTGTGTCCTAAAATATTCTAAAATTTGAAATAAACATTGTTGTGCATGGATACAACATTAAGAATAAGATGTTAGGCACTTCAGATATTCGACATAAATATAGGGCTAGTTAACTGAGAACAAGAAATACTGTTCAAGAGTATGTAGGTACTATTTATATAATAAATATGTTTTTCACCTTCAGTAGGTAATATCTGAATCATTTATAGCCACTAGAATGTTTGAAATTTATAACTTCTGAAATATAAAGGCAAAATAAAACATATGAATTTTAAAAAATATTTATAAATTAATAGTTTTATTCTCAATATTATTGTATTTATTATGCTTTTGACCTAAATGCATAGGTACAATTACTACTATTCTCTGGTCAAAAATGAGTGAATATTAAGTAATAATTAAATAACAATGCAAATATTTTATTCAAATTTCTATTAGCAAAACTTTCTTAATGAAGGTGTTTACTTGTCAGGATACAAACAAGTGTGATTATGTTTTATGAGTATAGCTGGTGAAGGTTTAGGGCAGATATTTATCTGCAGACTTCTTCCTTTTGCATTGACATTACCACTCTACACATTTTCTTAATGGATTTGTTTTTCTTTTCCTTTTTTGTTACTTTGTATTTTGAGCGAAATGTTCTTGACAGTCCACCTCTTATTGAGTTGTGAGGCTTATCTTGAATAAGATCCCTAATCTCTAAGAATGATCAGAACCACTGCAAATACAGCATAGAACATTCAATTTTTTTCTATATTCTCTACTGACTTGTAATCTTGGCAGCATAGTTGTATGTTTATACAAAAGTATAGTTGAGCAATAAATATGAATAGCTTTAAAGTTTGGAAATTCACCATGCATTAATGATTTTGTACTTTCCACAAGCCAGTCTCTTAGGCACATTTCACAGATGTAACATTCCCCTATAACTTTATAATTTATGGTCCATGCTGAAGGTTTTCAACTGCATTTTGTCTTAATATTTATTCCTGTGATAGGTGGTATCTAAGAGTTTGCATTTGACATATTTCCCTTCGTTTTGACTCTGTTTAGCCTCCTGTGCAATTTTCTCTTACAGAGGGCGCAGCTACTTCCTGATTCTCAACCACATTTCTACGATTGGATTTTCTCAAGTAGAACTCCTCTAGACCATTTGAAAATTGAACAAGTACCTAATTTCCCATATTAAATACATTAGTTGTTGAAATATCTAGGATGCTCCTTTCTCTCAATTGAATGAAGAACCATGCTGAGTATAAAATATTTTTTTTAAAAGTCACTAGGCTCTTTTCCTGGGCTCCTTTGGATTACCCTGTCCTGTGTTCACCATCAACAGAATTCAGATAAGAGACAAAATATAATAGAGAAGTTAAATGAGTTTATTGCAGTAAATATAATTAGAACTCACTCTCAAGAGCTGGCAGTGGATGGACAATGACGAAAAGGTCCATGTTTTAATCTACATCATTTCTAAAGCCTCTAACCCAGGCAGCATTTGCTGAGCAATAATTTCATATTTAAATGTTTACTCACCCCATTAGGGTTGATATAGTCTTGAACTAGTAGTGGTATGACATTGTTCTTGTCAGAAATCTCAAAGTAACTAGTAATATATAAAGTTTAGAAAGATAATGAATGGCCTTCATAGCAGTTCAGAATATTATACATAAAGCCAGAGATGGAACAAAATTTCCATGATTTTCACCAACAATAAAACTTAGGCCAGGTGGTGGAGGCACACTTCTGTAATCCCAGTGTAGCTAGAGTTTTCCTGCCTGGCCCACAATCAGGACAAATCTCTGTCACCCGCCAGTCCCATAGCCGCTCAGACCCAACCAAGTAAACACAGAGACTTATATTGCTTACAAACTGTATGGCCATGGCAGGCTTCTTGATAACTGTTCTTATAGCTTAAATTAATCCATTTCTATAAATCTATACCTTGCCATGTGGCTCATGGCTTACCGGCGTCTTCACATGCTGTTTGTCATGGCGGCCTGTTCTCTCAATTCTCCTCTCTGTTAGTTCCGCCTATACTTCCTGCCTGGCCACTGGCCAATCAGTGTTTTATTTATTGACCAATCAGAGCAATTTGACATACAGACCATCCCACATCCCACAGCACTTCCCCTTTTCTTTTTTTTCTTTTCTTTTTTTTAAGAGGAAGGTTATAACTTTTACACATCTCCAAAGCCAGCTTGGTATATTTGGGAATTTGGGCGTTTGGGCATAGCGTCTCTTACTACTTCCTGCTAGAGGGATGTTCTGTATCTTATGGGGACACAAAGAAAATTTTAGGATCATGGAATAGTCTGTGAGGGTATATCATCTGACCCACTTGCCTTGAAATGGTTCTGGATGTTGGATCATCTGGGCCTTGGTGTCATCGGACATTTTTCAGGAGGTCTTGGCTGGTCAAACCTGATGTATCTTAATCTGGAACAAATCCACAGATACTGGCTTTCTGTGGAAACAAAAGCAGGGCCTCCTTTCCAAAGCAACATATCCTTATATCCAAATTTTGAAGTCAAGGTACCTTTAAAATATACATTTTTGGTATAACTCAACAGCTTTTGCAATCAAATGTTTTTCTTCAGTTACAAATATCAAAGAGAACATAATCCAGATTCTCTGTGTGGTAGCCATCTTTACGTGGCTTATTTTTTATATTACCTTGAGTCTATTGCTTTAAACTGCAGCATTCTAAGACTGAAATGGTGCTGTGGCTACTGGCTCCACCCACTTCAGCTTCCCAACATGGCGATGGTACATTTTCTGCCAGCTCTAGGAGCCATCAACTCTCAGAAATAGTGGATCTATGCTTCTATCAAAGCAGCATGTATCCCAGAAACCTCTTTTTGTTTTGTACTAGCAAAGGCTAAATCCACCACACAGCTTAATGTGCCACTTGCAGAGGCCTCATTCCTGCCATACTGCAGGTTGAGCACACAGGCCAGGAACCCACCATAATAGATAGTAGCTCAAACATGCAGGCTGCCACTAACTTGAAAGAGACAACTAGGAACTGTTTTTAGCCCTGTTTTAGAATCTTTTTACTCAGGTTTTAGGTGGAAACTCTTGCCAACATGTTGGGCACGATTTGTAGCTAGAGTTTTCCTGCCTGGCCCACAGTCAGGACAAATCTCTGTCACCTGCCAGTCCCATAGCCGCTCAGACCCAACCAAGTAAATACAGAGACTTAAATTGCTTACAAACTGTATGGCCATAGCAGGCTTCTTGCTAACTGTTCTTATATCTTAAATTAATCCATTTCTATAAATCTGTACCTTGCCACGTGACTCCTGGCTTAATGGCATCTTCACATGCTGTTTGTCATGGCGGCCACTGGCAGTGTCTCTCCCCTGCTGTAGAGAACAGGAAGGGAAAGGGAGTCACTACCAGCCGCCACCATGACAAACTCTAGCTACACTCCCCTCCTTCCTGTTCTCTCAATTCTCCTCTCTGTTAGTCCTGCCTATACTTCCTGCCTGGCCACTGGCCAATCAATGTTTTATTTATTGACCAATCAGAGCAATTTGACATACAGACCATCCCATAGCATCCCCGCACTCAGGAGGCAGAGCCAGGCAGATCTCTGTGAGTTCAAGGACAGCCTGGGCTACAGAGTGACTTCCAGGAAAGGTGCAAAGCTACACAGAGAAACCCTGTCTAGAAAAACCAAAAATAAAAATAAAAATAAAAAACTTAGAATGCCAATTCTTCGTTTTATAACATGTAGATTGTGAAGGAAGGCCCCATTCCTAGTTACCTGAAAGTTCGCCACAATCTAACTAGATATCAAACAATAATGTAAAATAAGTAATTAGGGTTGCCCACAGTGAGCATGTTCAACACTACGCCCAGTTGGAGGAAGGGATCATATGGCCCAACCCTACCTAGGAACTGTTGACTATTGATGCATGTTGAAGAAAAATAAGTCATTTTCTTCAATTATATACCTTCTGGTTAGCCCAGCATACTTCAAATTATAGTTCCATACTCATGGCTCCTTGTTAAGCTCAGTGGGTTATAAAATAAATTAAAATAAAAAAACCTGAAAAACTAAAAAAAAAAAAAAAAAAAAAAGAAAAAGAAAGAAAAAAAAGAAAACAACAACAACAAACCCACAAACATGGGAAAGATACTTGCATGGAACAGAAGACTAATGGAATTGAAAGAGAGATAGAGAGGGTAGATGTGAGAGTACTAGTAATGTGTTTTATACATGTAAGAAATTGTCAAATAAAAATTTTAATTAATAAAAAGAACTGACTGCTACAGTCCTTCCTTTTTCTCTTCCATGAGGTTTCCAGATCTAAGCCTAATGGTTGATAGCTAGTCTCCACATCTGTTTCTATCAGTTGCTGGATGAGGCCTCTCTGATGGTAACTTGGCTAGACACTGATCTCTGAATACAGCAGAATGTCATTAGGGATCATTTCATTGACTTTCTTTGACAGTCCTAGGTCTCTGGGCTATCCAGGCTCAGGTCCATGGAATCCAGAAAGTATAAGGCATAGGCTCCATCTCATGGTATGTGGCTAAGTTTAGACCAGCCATTGCTTGATCACTCTCATACATATTGTGCCACCATTTCCCAGCATATCTTGAAAGCAGGACAAATTGTAGGTTGAAGATTTTGTGTCTGGGTTGTTTTTACAGGCCCACAACTGGAAGCCATACCTGGTTACAGAAGATAATGGTTCAGGCTCCATATCTTCCATTACTAAGAGTACTTGCTAGGGTCACCTTGGTAGATTCTAGGGATTTTCCACTTCACTAGGTTTCCACATTGCCTTCCTAATGTCCCACAATTACAGTCGTCTCTCCCTTGTTATGTCCCACCACTTCCTTCCCTGGCTGATCCCTCCTGTTCAAATTTTCACCCAGCCCCAGTCCACTCTCCAAATCTATTCCATTTCCCTTCCACAGGCTTATACCCACATATCACTGGTAGAGACCTCCTTGTTGCCTAGCCTCTCTGGGTCTGTGGGTTGTAGCATGGTTATCCTTTACTTAGCAGACCAAATCCAATTATAAGTGAGTAAATATAATGTTTGTCTTTCTGTGTCTGCATTCCCTCACTCAGGGTGATTGTCTTTCTATTTCTATTGATTTGCCTGAAAATTTCATTTCATGATGTCATTTTTAAACATCTGATTAATACTCCATTGTGTAAATATACCACACTTTCTTTATATATTTTTTGATTGAGGGGCATGTAGATTATTTCCAGTTTCTGGCTATTATGAATAACGCTGCTATGGACATAACTGAGCAAGTGTCCTTGTGGTGAGATGGAGCATCCTTTGGGAATATGCCCAGGAGTGGTATAGCTGGGTCTTGAAGTAGCATCCAGAGGGGTGGAGGATACCAGGAGAATAGGGCACACAGAATCAACTAAGCAGGGCTCATAGGAGCTAACAGAGATGAAGCACAAATCAGAGCCTGCATGGTTCTGCATTAGGTCTTCTGCATATATGTTACGGTTGTATAGTTGGTGTTCTTGTGGGATTCCTAACAGTGGGAGTGGAGGGTGTCTCTGACATTCATGCTTTTTCTTCCTATTAAGTTGCCTCATTTGATTGATAATAGGGTTTGTGCCTAGTCTTATTGTAACTTGTCATCCTGAATTCTATTGATATCTCTGGGAGTCATGCTATTTTCTGATGGTACAGTGGATCTGGGGGAAAGTAAAGGTGGAAGAGGCCTGGGAGGAGTGGACAGAGGGGAAAGTGTAGGAGGGATACATTGCATGACAGAAGAATAAATTTAAAAATATAAAATAAAAATAAATAAATAAATGAAAATACTGAATGTAAAATCATGTTTAATATTCTGTCAGCAGTCAACAATATACATAAAAACAATTACTTGGTTGACAAAAACTCTAAAAGTGTCAAGTAAAACAAGATCTAATCTACACTTTGAGTAGGAGTACAAGCTGGCATTCTTTTCGCAAACCAGTTTCCCTGTTCCTGGAATATGAGATGATCTGAGGAGAAACAAGGACTCCACAACCGTCAAATTCCAAATATAAAATGGAATTCCTGAAGACAATGACTGCATCTTCCTTTGAAAATGAGGTAAGTGGTATTAGAATAATAATGGAAGATCTATGTATTGAAGAAATGTACTTTCAGCATGACTAGAGTAGAATATAGTATTGTACAATTATAGTTGTCTCAGAATATTTATGGGATAATAATAGTATTTGATTATGTAACTTCATAATCTTATGTTTTTATTTTATTGAATATAAGATACATATTTTTATAACTTAGAGTCATATAGATTGTTAGTGTTTTACAAGAGAAATAGATATTTATATATTTCTAATTCATGCAACTGTGACTTATTCTTAATTTATATAGGCTATTGATGAATGTAAATGAAATGGAAAAAGTATAGCTCTTCCCAAGAATAGTAAACTTAAAATTTCTCAATGAATAGTACTTCAGCCTCAGTTTTACTTATTTTGTTGTTGTTGTTGTTTTTGAGACATGGTTTCTCTCCATAGCTTTGGAGCCTGTCCTGGAACTTAATCTGTAGACCAGGCTGGCCTCAGACTCACAGAGATCTGCTTGCCTCTACCACCCAAGTGCTGGGATTAAAGGCAATCATCACCACAGCCTGACTAGCGTCAATTTTAAGCAAGTTATTTTCAGTCCATATTCAGGAAAATATCTCAAGATCCACCTTGGGCATCCCCTAACATAGGAGGAAGTGCTTCATCTTCTGAAGCCTTCATTGACTGATATCAGATTTTATCACCTGTATTTTCATGGGTAACTTATTGTCTTCATGGTAAAAAAAAATGATTCATGCATCATTATATTATGCTTAAAGATCCTTAGTAGTTTAGCCTCACTTCTTTTAGAATACTTGGATAATGATGGTCAAATTAGATGAGAATACAAATCAGAAGATTAATGCTTAAAAAAATGAGGATAAGTTTTTCTTACTTAGAAGCTTGCTTAATAAATCTTCTTTAACAATTCTCTTTTGGGGTGGGTGTGTGTGTGTGTGTGTGTAGGTATGAATGTGAATACATATTCCTGCTCATATGTTCACC
This sequence comes from Peromyscus eremicus, assembly GCF_949786415.1. NCBI lineage: Eukaryota > Metazoa > Chordata > Mammalia > Rodentia > Cricetidae > Peromyscus > Peromyscus eremicus. Next base: position 31,239,370 of record NC_081425.1, read on the forward strand.
AGTGCATGTGGGTTGAGGTAAATATGCAGAAGAAAACCTCAGGTATCCTTCTCCAAGAACAATTTATTTTGTTTGGAAACAGTGTCATTCATTGATTTGGAGTTTGCCAATTACAGTAGTCAGCCTAGAAATTCCAGGAGATCTTCCTGTCTCCTTACCATCTCTAGGATTACAAGCATCTGCCACTTGCTCATTTTTAAATAGGTTCTAAGGATAACACTCAGATACTAATTTTTTGCAAGGCAAGCACTTTACCAACTGACTGTCTCCACAGCCCATCTCCTAATTTTTCATATTAACATTTTCCTATTTCACACTCAATATCTGATGAATAACTCCTACACCAGAATATTTATTTTACCATCTTTCTCTAATGCAATTTCCCCATTAAAGTATTCATAGTCAACTTATAAATAAAAATTGTGAGTGTGTATGTATGTATGTATGTATGTATGTATGTATGAATATGAGACCAGTTGAGCCAGTGATAAGAATATTTTCAATTTACCTGTTTGCTTGTTTTGAGGCAGCAGTTCATGTAGTATATATATAGCTGAGAACGACATTAAGCTTTTAATTCTCCTGCCTCCCATGGACTAGAATCATAGGTATATGACACTGTGGTTGAATCTATATAGACTTTGGATGATAGCTGCTTTTGTAGTCAAAACTAAACGAGCTGTGATCACCTATATCTTGACTTAACATCTATCAAATTTGCTCTGTCTCAAGAATGACAAAATAATGACTGACCCACTATAGGTAATATTATTATCTATGAAATTGGAATGGCAGCTCTCATCACATGTTTTTTCTTTACTTACTTATTATATGGAAATGCTATAAGTAAAGAAAATACATCCATTATTCTATAAGCAGGGTTTATTACAGTCTTATAAACATGCCATTTCACTAGTTTTCTCCAAGATGCACAGAAATTTAAAAATTAATATGAATGATAGTTGTAAATTAATTTACTTAATAGTCAAGATTTTATAGAATTCAGTTTGTACTGATAAAAAGGAGTCATATGCAATGACTTTTACAGACACACTTAAAAAGGAAGATATTTAAAAAGAATGATTTCTCTGGTTTATTTTAGTACAATATATTTACTGTAAAATAGGAAAGGATATGCTAGATTTTACCCTTTCTGGTGAAATAACCTGCATTGATACTTTGTAAACAGTTAAAATGCAAGTACAGTGATGAGTTAATGCATGTTATGTGACACGTACCCTAGTAGATACTTTGTCTGAAAAAGAAGATATGTGTGTGTCATTAATACAGTTTACTCAGTCCATATGACATTACTTGTATGTATATGATTTCAGTGACCACTTCATTTTGATTAACCAGCTGAGGGACTCTTTCCTAAAGAAGTCTATTTTTCCCCACTCTCAGTATCTTTGGTTGTCTGTTGTTCTTTGTCTACACGTGGGGCCACATGAGATTCCACTTTCTATGTTCTTTGTCTTCTGGTGTTTTCCTTATTCAGGCCTTGTTTGACAACCATATTGTGAGTAAATTTTTTTTTTATTTCAAATGGCTAATGATACTAACATGTTAGCATAATATAAAGAATCATCATTCATTATGATTGATTTATAAATTGGGAATGATGTAACCTTAGATTTTGAAACTTATATGCTGAAAATAATATTTTCACTTAGCCTTTTGGATTGGATTAAGATACAAAGTAAAATTTTGAGAATTAAAGGTCGTAAACCTTTAAATACACACTAAAGAAAAGTTAAAGGTATATTTGATAAGTTTAACATTATGGTAGTTGAAGCATGAATTTATACGGAAGATAGTTATATATACACATATTTTATAAGATTATTTATGAGATTTTACATTGTCTGTTGTAATTATAAACATAATTTTAGAATTAAGTCACATTACTTCTTTTTTGTTTCTTATTTAATGTTCCAGAATGCAGAGTCTACTGAGTTCCTTGTTTAAAAACTCAAAAGAATTTCCATGATTTGAAGCAGCAGTAAAATTTTCATGAGAACTTTGAAGGGGAAGCGACATTTAGTTTGCTGAGCATATAAATAAGACCTTTCATTTAGCATTAATAACTTTGCAGTTTAAGATAAAACAAAAGGTCAGCAGCAAGATGCATGTAAGGAGTACTTTATGAAAATTAAACCCACGTAATTGCAGCATAGAGCTGGGTATGTTTTAGAGAGCTCAGAAAAAAAAATGCATCCTTTCTGTAGTAGAAATATTTACATTGCCCTGGTTTTTACATTTATAACTAAATCCCATTACAATTATAAAATTAATCTATCATTGACATTCTCCTGGTTTTCAATACATCACATTTTTCCACTTTGGGTTATTAGCCATCCCCAGTGGGATTCATCCACTTCTGAGACTTCTCATTCTTTAAATTTTAGAATTTTCTCATATTTTTAAATTAATAGCCATCCATTTCATCAGAGCAAGTATATACTCCTGTGTCTCCTTTTAATGTTTCTGAATACTCAGTTTATCATGCAAGTAGCCATGAATAACATTTGCAGTTTTTTTAGGAAATTTTTTTTCACTGATAAATGATAAAGTTTTTAACATCCTTGTAAGAAAATGAGTGGCTTTTCTGAATCAGTAGCTTTCATCAAATTGAATTAGTGCTATATTACATCAGTTCTCTTTCCCACTAACACAACATGTGAGTTCTTAATAAGATAATTTTGTACTATATTAGACAAATTTAATATTCATACATTATGAAAAAACACTGCTAATATGATAGAAAACTGCTAGGAGGAGCAAATGATTTCATTAAATTTAAAATAAAGCTCACTTTGAATTTTTCACCTCCTTGAATAGCTGTCTTTACTAATCAGATGGTAGAGAAGGCCGATTGAGCCCTGGAGACTAGATAATACATAATCCATATTCTTAGCACAATCTGATGCCACCTTTCAGGCTTAAAATCATCCTGCTAGAATGTGCTTGGGATATTTTAGTATAGAAATATTTTGGATGTTTTAATTTAAAATGATCATGCCTTGCTCTACTTTGTCTTGGCATTGCTAATTTATGTCTATCATAACTGCATAAAAAGAAATTTGTGAGCAGTATAATAAGTTGGTGAGTCTTCATGAGCTCTGAGTCAATAAGATGATGACATAAATTTCAAATTATTTTAATGCAGCATCTGGTTTGTCAGCTGAAAGAATTACATTTCTTGCTTTAGACGGGGTCATAATGACAGAGAGAAAATCTTAATAGGTAACTAAGATGAACACATTGTTCTATTTCATGGGTAAAGACAACACCATTTTCATCGGAATTGAATTATCAGAAATGTTCATTTTTGTAGAACTTCAAATATCTTATTTGATCTTAATGTAGAAAGATAACATGTAATTGTGAAAGGAAAAAAAATGTTAAAAATGAAAATGAATATGTTAAGTCAAATTGTTCCACACTTGACTATAGAACACAAAGGTCAAATACATTTCCTATTCAAAATATTTTGAAAGAGTTTGTGTGACTTAGATTCTTTCCTGTTTATATACAGAAATAAACCTGTTTATATATAGACATAAACCATTTCCTGAATTCTAGAATAATAAGAAAAGATTGGTCAATATGATCAGGAAATAGGTGTTTTAATGTATTAGTAACCATCAGTCATTTTTCTGCATTGATGTTTTATTTTTCTTGCATTCTTTTGGTTAAGTTTAAAATATTACAACTATTTTTCAAAGTTATATTATCTGTTTTAATTTTTGTAAAGATATTTCTATAATCACAGCACTAAGAACTAAAACAGTATATAAGTTAATATCCTTCACAAGAGTGAAGAAGGACAATTTCAAGATGTAATTTTTGGATATTTTATTATGTTATGTACTCAAATTTATGTAAATTTTAAATTATTAAATAGATTTATAATCATTAGTTTTAATCATATACTTATCACTATCTTTGGGATTTTTTTTCATCTTTTTTTTAAACTGAGAACCTAACCCAGGGCATTGTAAGTTTTATTATTAGTCAAAATCGTGGAAATTTTGTTCTACTTCTGGCCTTTCTATTTTTCGTTGTACATTTCTTCAAATGTGCATTGAGTATTTAAGATGTATCCTCCTTTCAATCTGAAAATTTGTGCTTACACATACACATGAGCAGAGAAGTGTTGTGAAGTCAGGCAAACGGGGCATTGACACTGTAAAATTGGGAAAATATTTTTGTGCTAAATTAGAACTCATCTCAGTATTTGATGCATCTTCTATATTATCTTATGGCTCTGCTGTGATTATCAACAATTATCATCCATTGTTGATTTCACATCATGCAACTTGATCCCACTCATCTCCCAGATCTCCCAGTCTCTTCTCATCCTCCTTGTACCATTTCAACCTTCCACACCCAGGATAAAACAAAATAATATTTAAAAGGAAAGAGAAAAAAGAAAAGAGAAGAAAATCACATCGAAGAAGCTGTAGTGTGACACAGTGAGTCACACAGTATATCTTTGATTCCATGTATCATTACCAGCAACTGTTCATTGTAACGAGTCATTGATCTGGTTTGAGGCCTTTGGTTTCGGCTATACCATCAACACTGGGCCTTCCTTGGAGTTCCTCTTAGACATCTTTGTGTTGTCCTGTGTCATGGAGATCCTGAAACTTGAGGTCTGCAGAACCGACCCCTTCAAGGACCCTAACAGATCATAGATAAAGTGGATGATGGCATGGTCCAAACTCATAGCTCTGGTCCAGGGTTTGGGTGGTTGCTGGGTTGATCACCACCACCCCCTAGCTCTCCCTCATGCTTACCACCTGCACTCTAGCACCACCCTGGCTATGACTCTTCTGCCCATGTGAGATACAGGGCTCACTCTCCAGATTGCTGCAGCTGGCGAGGGGTAAGACCAGTCCTTCTACTCATGACCAAGGGGCCTTGCCTTCTGCCTGATACAGGTAGTGAGGGGCAAGGGGCAAGAAAGTATATCTCTCTCCTGCCCACGATGCCATACCACATGACAGATGACGTGAGGCTAGCTCTCCCACATTCACACCCTCAGGGTCAGGTCACTCCCTCATTAATGTGGTGGTATTGTGTTCCCCAAAATATTGTGCACACTAATAAACCTATCTGAGGTCAGAGAACAGGACAGCCACAATGTTAAACATAGAGGATAGGCAGTGGTAGCACACGCCTTCAATTCTAGCATTTCAGAGGCAGAAATCCAAGTGTTCAAGGATACAGCCAGGCATGGTGACACACGCCTTTAATCCCAAGAAGTGAGCCTTTAATCCCAGAGAGTGATGGCAGATAGCAGAAGGTATATAAGGCATAAAGACCAGGAACTAGCAGCATTGGCTCGTTAAGCTATTAGGCTTTGAGCAGCACAGTTCAGCAGAGATTCATTCTGGATGAGGACTCAGAGGCTTCCAATCTGAGGAAACAGGACCAGCTGAGGAACTGGTGAGGTGAGGTAGCTGTGTCTTGTTCTGCTTCTCTGATCTTCCAGGATTCACCCCAATACCTGGCTCCAGGTTTGATTTTATTAGTAAGACCTTCTAAGATTCTTGCTACACTCATTTCCAGCAGGGTCAGCTCTACTGTGTTGTCCAGGTGGTGCAGTGCCTGCTCTCCCTAATGCTGCAGCTGGTGAGATGCTGGAGAAGTTCACAGGTTCTTATTACCTCAGGGCCAGCTCTCCCACCTGCCGTAGTTGTGGGGGGATATCTCCCCCTAGAGCACACTACCTTATAGCAGTTGAGTGCCTGGGCCAGATCTCCCAGTTCATATTTTCAGATATGCTCCCTCATGCACCTGTCAATAGGTTCCATTCCACTGTGGTGCCTAGGTAAGGTGCAGGGCCTGTTCTCCTTAGTGCTCCAGTTAGTGAGGGGCTAGGTCACCTCTCCTACCTGCCATAGGTAGTGAGGGGCAGAGAGTAGGAGGACATCTTTCCCTACCCCATACCACCACAGGGCAGATAAAGGAGGTAGGGACAGCCCAACCACACTCATGCCTTTAGCACTAGCTTGCCTAGACCCTCCACACCCCTGATCCCCTACCTCTGCCAACAGAATCAGTTTTGTCATGCTGCCCAGTCGAGGTGCAGGACCGGCTTTCTGGAATGCTGGAGCCAGTAAGGGGCAGGAAAAATGCTCAGTGTTGCAGGCATTGAGGGGTGGTTCCAACTCTGAGCAGCCCTATCCTCTCGGTCTTAGGTGGTAACAGAAGCCACAGATATCAACACTAACCATGGCTGAGACATGGTCATAGGCACAGACATGGTCCTTGGCCATATCTCAGGCCCATCGTTTTTTTTAAGCCCTTTCTTTGTTTTGTCAGTGTTTTTACTATTGCTCAGAAGTCTTAGGACTAGCCAGGATTGTAGGCCTATGCCACAGAAATAAACTTTCAGTTTGCTTAACTGCATTAGTTAAAGGTATTTGGAACAAATTAAGGTATGATTAATGCCTTCACACTTGTCATTCCTTTTTATTTTATTTTATTTTTATTTATTTTTTCTTTCTTTTTTCTTTTGTTTTAGTCATTCTTTTCTGCATAATAATTTGAATGACTTTTAGAAGCTTCTCTTTTTTCCTCTACAAATCCTTAGCTACTCATCCATTTAAAAATTTGTATTGGTTTTTTAGTAACATGCAAACGATTAGATACCATTTTAGCACTTTCAGCAAAAAATTCATTTAGTTTTTTTTCTCTTCTGCCCCAGTCTCCTTTTCTCTTTCCTAACATATGTGGCCTTTTCCCTTTTCTCTCCTCTCCTCTTTATCTCTTAACTTTTTTTTATCATGTTCTCCTTAAATTTTAGGTATTTCTCCCATCTATTTATAACAAGCTAGGATCCCATATGAGAACAAACTGGCAGTTTATAACATTCTGAGTTTAGTTAAACTTGCTTAGATAATATTCACATAATATTTTCCAGATTATCCATTTTTCTCCAAGTCTTGCAATCCTAGTTTTCTTTATAGATGAATATATTTCATTTTTACATATTTACTACATGTTTCTAATCCATTTATCTGTTGATGGACAGCTAGGCTGGTTCCACTTCTTTGTTACTGTGAATAAAGCTTCAATAAAGTTGGATGTGTATCTCTATGATGAGATAGTGGGTCTTTTGTGGATATGTAGGGTCATAATTCTTTTAATTTTAGAGATATCACCATAATAATTTTCATAATTTTATTAGTTTACATTTCTACCAGCAGCAAATAAGAGTTATTTTTACCCTACTTCGTAAGCATTTGCTCTCAATTTTCTTGATGATAGCTATTAGTTAAAAAAATCATTATTTAAATACAATTTGATCATATAAAAATCCCTAAAAACATATAACTTTCTGAGCAATGAATAAATACCATAAATATTTAAATGTCTCAAATTTTTGGGTTGTAGATGCCAGCATTTGAGAGTAAATCAATGGTTATTATATTCAATCTTATTTTCAAAATAATACATGAGAGAAAATATAATAAAGTAAATGTTTTATTATTAAATTTGTTAGACAGTATGATCAATGATGCTCGAAGTTTAGTTATCATAATTAAGTACTACAAACCTTATAGAAAAAAATATTCTTCATTATTATTGGTCTTACAACCTTTGGTTTGAAAATGCTTATGACAGATGTAAAAGTACTTTTGTATATTTAGGTCTTTTCTTTTTATTGGAGTATTCTATACAGATTGACACACTAATTCTATGTAATGTTAGCATGGACAATGCAATAACACAAAAAAATCCTATGTAAAATTTTTATAATTGAATATACTATTCTGATACACAATTTATTTTGTTCAATTGTTTAGTCACATACAGCTCATATGTTTTCAGTGAAGTTTAAGTCTCTTAACTATAACATCACCTTAGAAGAAGAGTCAGTGGATGACACAGAGTTGGGCCGCCAGGAATCAATTTTGAGATAAAATACTATTCACTCCAGATAGTTACATTGCAGCTGGGAATATATTTTCTCTATTTTACATCTAGTTCTTTGTATATTTTCCTTCAGTCTCATCGATAAACTGAGTTATTTGTAACACTGTGAGTTTAATTGAGACTTCTGATTTATTTCTTCTGTTTATTACTTAATGTTGTACAGAAATGTCTAATTTTGATCTCTGTCTAAGGATTTTTTATAATAGTAACATTATCATATATGCCTGTATATAAATATCTGCATCACAGAAGATAATTGTCTGAAAGTTAGCATGTGTTGATTGATACTTTCACTGTGGTAAATATACTAGCAAAATATGTTCTAGTTCAACTTTATGTTTTACGTTTTTATCAGTAACATGGTAAATCTACTAGCTTTTCCCCATGGTTTTCCTTCATTGAACTCCTCCCCTCAGGGATCAGGGAACCTTGTAGAAGAGGAGGCAGAAAGAGTGTAAGGTCCAGCCAGAGTGAATGGAAGACACCAAGGAAACGAGACTCTCTAACTCAGCAGGATCGATGCACATAAGAGCTCACAGAGACTGGGGCAGCAAGCACAAGGTTTGCGCAGGTCAGCACCAGATGGGACCCTTGAGCTGAAAGAAGCAGTAATAGTCCTCTGCAAAAACAAAAAGAAAACAAAAAAGAAATCAGTCATAGGGTTATTAAACTCTTTTCCTTTTACTAATTTATATTTTTATTTCAGACAGTTTCTTTTAATTGTAAGGAACATAGGGTAAAATACTCAAGTTATAACAAACAAAGGCAGGAAACATGACCAATGACAAACTTAAGGTACATAATAATACTTAGACTGTACAAACATTAGAACGGCCCCTAAGCAGGTATGATTGGCAAGTTAATGAAATGTTCCATAACTATGAGAGACACATAAGACTTTCTGTCCTCGGGGTACAGGACTTCAGCTTTTTCTTGCTTCTTTTCCAGGAATGAGGGTGACATAATTATTAAACCCATTTTGTTACAAATAAAGAGAAGAAAAGAGAAGAGAATGGGAGAGAAAGAGAGAGAGGGGGGGGAGGGAGAGGGAGGGAGGGAGGGAGGGAGAGAGAGAGAGAGAGAATAGATATTATTTTTTTCAAGTATGATTATGGTTTCTCATTCTCCAACCATTCCACAATACTCCTTACCTCTCCTCCTAGCCAGATCCACACACTTTCCTTTTAAATGTCCTTTGAACAAAAACAGGAACACAAAATAAAGATAAAATAATATAGGACAAAAACATACAAATGGGACTAGGATGAAACAAACAATAGGAAAAGGCACAAGAAATCCATATTGACACAAACACACATTTGCACACACAAAGTCCCATAAAAACACCAAACTTAGTTTAATTATGCAATGCTGCATAAAAATCAGAATAATTATGAGAGTAGATTGAAATCTCATAGGTGCATATCAATGTAAGCCCATCTATTATAGTTTCTGGAATGGTCCTTCAAAAATAATAGATTATGAAAAACTATACTTACCAAAAAACAGTTCAAATATCCAGAAATAATTTAAATATGATTATAATTCTAACATGAGAGATTTCCAATTTGTAACAATAGATATGTATATAATTCAGCATAAGTATTCATATTTAAATGCTTTATGATTTAAGATAAGAGATATTTGTGATGAATGATGTTGATTCTTGAGTCACTGAAAATCAAATGAATTGAAACTTATGAAGTGATAAAATAATGGAGAAATATTGCATAAGAAAAGAATCAGAGCATGATGATTGGTGAAGGAAAGAAAGGGTTCTCTTGGGTTCCTGAGAAAATGTGTCAGAAACCTTCGTTGAAAACTATCTATTAATTTTGCTTGGAAGTGAAATATAAAATGAAGGACTAAGAAAGTAATGGTTAGACATTTAATGTTTTATTCTGAATTTATAGGATACAGGATTCTCTCATTTGAATTGTAAGAGTTGAAATAATATTTTTAAAGTTAATCTGTTACCAGTGACAAAAGAAACATAAAGAGTTCAAGTATGGTTGATCATATAGAATGCTCATGAATAAATATGTATCTGATGAAATCTGTGTTTAAGTATTAAGGTATTAATTTTCAATAACTTTCAATGCTTAACTATTTTACTTTCAAATTCATCACATTAAAATTCTTGTTCCAAATAAGGTAGTTATTTTGCTGGACAGTGGTGGTGCATACCTTTAATCCCAGCTTGTGAGATAGAGGCAGGTAGATCTCAGAGTGAGTTCCAGGATAGCCATATCTGTTACACAGAGAAACCATGTCTCAAAAATGCAAATAAACAAACAAAAGATAATTATTGTCTCTGTCTTATTATGCCTATACAGTCTAGGAAGAGTAATTAGCACAACTACATCAGGCACTATTAAAAGTAAAAATTAATGTGATAAATAATAGGAAAAGAAAATATCATCATTTAGCATTCAAAGTACTGTGAACAAAAATCTTGAGTTTACCAAGTTTACCCATGTGGCCCATCTCCATGTCAAATGCATTGGGTTCATGAAATTCAGAAGTTATTTTAACACAGACATAAATAGCTCAAAGTGAAGCTTAATACTTGTGCCCTAAAAGAACTTACTACCATCACTTTACTAAATCACCATAATTCCTAAATACTTTCTAAATGTCTGTCCTTAGACAAACAGATAACTGTAGTCATCATCCCTCACCAAGGAAACTTCTCCTAGCAACAGGAGGCCATTACAGAAAGTTCCACTCAGCCAAACTGAAGAATTGTAAAACCTAGAACCAACAGATATATTACAACACAAGATTTGTACCTATTAGTCTGGTATCATTGTGAAAGAGGGGGTGGAAAGATAGTAAAAGCCACAATATCAGGCAATTGGCTGTGAGACTAGGTCTCCTAAAATAGTCAGAAATTAAATCCATGAAATTTTACTGAGATGCTTCAACTTGAGCTGAACAAGAAGTATATTGCAGCCCTGGACAAAGTTTTGCATGCAATTAAAGAATGCTGAGAATGATGAGAACAGAAGAAATAGTCTTCCCAAGGGAAGAACACACAGATTGGTTATCCAATACCAAATGGTCATTCCTGCAAACATACACATACAAGTAACATAATCATACTGAGCAGACCAAACACACACACACATACAAAAAAAAAAAAAAACCAAAAACCAAAAAACAAAACAAAAAACATTATTGTGGTGGTATTGTGTTCCCCAAAATATTGTGTACCCTAATAAATTTATCTGGGCTCAGAGAACAGAAAAGCCACTAGATACTTAGGATAGGCAGTGGTAGCACACGCCTTTAATCCTAGCATTCCAGAGGCAGAAATCCATCTGTTCAAGGATACAGCCAAGCATGGTGACTCACGCCTTTAATCCCAGAAAGCGAGCCTTTAATCCCAGGGAGTGGTGGCAGAAAGCAGAAAGGTATATAAGGCGTGAGGACCAGAAACTAGAAGCTTTTAGCTGGTTAAACTTCAGGCTTTCGAGCAGCAGTTCAGCTGAGAGCCATTCAGATATGAGGACACAAGATCAGCTGAGAAGTTAGCCAGGTGAAGTAGCTGTGGCTTGTTCTGTCTCTCTGATCTTCCAGTGTTCACCCCAATAACTGGCCTCAGGTTTGATGTTATTAATAAGAACTTTTAAGATTCATGCTACACATTATTCATAGATACATATATGTGAAAATTAAAGAAATAGGGGCTATTAACCTGGTTTTCTTATTAAATTTGTTTATGTATTTTGCATTCCAGCTGTAGTTTCTCCTCCTCTCCTTCTAGTCCCTCCCCCAACTACTCCTCCATTATTGTTTAAGAAAGGACAAGTCTTCAATGAATATCAACAGAACAGTGCATATCAAGTTGGGGTAAGACTAAGCACCTTCCCATGGTGGGCAAGGTGACCCAGTATGAGGACTAGGTTCCCAAAAGCGAGTAAAAGAGCCAGAGACAGCTGTTCTCATTGTTAGTGGCACCACAAGAGGGTCACTCCATAAAAATGTAACATATTGCAGAGTTCCTAGGTTAGTTTCATGCAGGTTCCTTGGTTGGCAGTTCAGACTCTGTAAGCTCCTATGTGACCAGATTAGTTGATTCTGTGAGTTTTCTTGAGGTGTCCTTGACCCCTCTGGCTCCTATTATAATGCAACTTTCTTCATACCACTAGCTATTGAATAATGATGTGGGAATTTTTTATTAACTATGAAAGCTTGATTTTAGCTTAGGCTTGTTCCCAACTAGCTCTTAAAACTTAAATTAACCCATTTATATTAATCTATGTTCTGCCATGTGGCTCATTACCTCTCCTCAGTACCATACATCGGACTTCCTCCACACATTGCTGGTAAATCTCTTGCCTCAGATTCTTTTCCAGAGTTTTTGTCTCTGCCTGGAAGTACCATCTATCCTCTTCTGACTAGCTATTGACAGCTCAGGTCTTTATTAAACCAATCAGAAGATGCCTTAGACAAGTGAGGTAAAACAGACACATCATTACACAGTGTAGAAAAAGATTATCCCAATATCCTACAGTACTTTCTCCCCCACTTCTGCAAGATTTAACAATTTCTACCTATTATTTGGCTGCAGATATGCATCTGTTTCCATCAACTGCTGGATAAAGCCCCTCTGGGGACAAATGGGATAGGCACCAATCTATGAGGAGAGGAGAATTCCATTAGAAATCATTACACACTGAATTTTTTTCCTCCAGGAATATTTGGTTCTATCCTAGGTCTCTGGGTCATCTAGCCTGTAGGTCCTTGAGATCGAAGTAGTGTCAGGGGTAGGCTTGCTCTCCTGGCATGGGATTTAGGCTAGACTGGTCATTAGTTGGCAACTCCCTCAATCTCTAGGCCACTCTTACCCTAGCACATCCCTTAGGCTGAACAGACTGTAGGTTGAAGGTTCTGCGGCTGGGTTGGTTTCCAAATCCCTCCACTTGAAGACTTGCTCAGTCACAAGAAATGGCTAGTTAAGGCTACATATCCACTATTGCTTGGAGTATTTGCTGGAATCATCCTTGTAGATTCTTGGGAGAGTCCCTGGTGCCAGGGTTTTACTTGACCCTGAAATGCCCATCTACTTTTTAGTTGTCTCTTTCAATACTCTCCCCTGCCCATTCCCCAAGCCTGATCTCTCATGTTCCCATCCCCAATCACCTTCAGTGCACTCATGAAATCTCTTTTATGTCCACTTCTCAGGGAGATTCTTTCTGGGTCTAAGGATTTTAGCATGGTTTTTCTTTATTTTAGAGCTAATATCCCATTATGAGTGAGTACATACCATGTTTGTCTTTCTCATCTGGCTTACCTCAGTCAGGATGATTTTTTTTCTAGTTCCATTTGTGTGCTTCCAAATTTCCTTATGTGATTGTTTTTTAACAGCTGAGTAACACTTCATTTTCTACATTTTCTTTATCTGTTCCTTTGTTGAGGGACATCTAGGTTGTTTCCAGGTTCTGGCTATGACAAATAAAGCTGCTATGAACATAGCTGACCCAGTATCCTCGTGGTATGATTGAGCATCCTTTGGGTATATGACCAAGAGTGGTATAGCTGGGTTTTGAAGTAGACTAATATCCAGTTTTCCAAGAAAGCACCACAATGATTTTCAAAGTGGTTGTACAATTTGCACTCCCACCAACAATGGAGGAGTGTTCCCGCTGTTCCACATCCTCTCCAGCATAAGCGGCCACTTGTGTTTTTGATCTTATCCATTTTCACAGGTATGAGATAGAATCTCAGAGTTCTTTTGATTTTCTTTTTCCTAATGGCTAAAGATGTTGTACATCTCCTTAAGTGGTTATTGGACACTTGAGATTCTTCTGTTGAGAATTCTCTGTTTAGTTCTATACTCCATTTTTAATTGGATTATTTGGCTTGTTGATGTCTACTTCCTTGAGTTGTTTATATACTTTGGAAATCAGCTGTTTGTCAGATGTGGGTTGCTGAAGATCTTTTTCCATTCTGTATGCTGCCATTTTGTCCTATTGATGGTATTATTTACCTTACAGAAACTTTTCAGTTTCATGAGTTTCCATTTGCTAAGTCTTGATCTTGGTGTGTGTGCTGTTGGTGTTCTGTTCTGGAAGTTGTCTCCTGTCCCAATGTGTTAATGTTATTCTCCACCTTCTCTTCTATAGGTTCAGTATATCTGGATTTATGTTGAGATCTTTGATACCCTTGGACTTGATATCTGTGCAGTGTGATAGATATGCATCTATTTGCATTCTTCTACATGCCCACATCCTGATAGACCAGCCAGCATAATTTGTTAAAGATATTTTCTTTTTTTCTATTCCATAATTTTGGCAGCTTTGTCAAAAACCAAGTATCCATAGGGGTATGGATTTATGTCTCAGTCTTCTATTCAATTCCATTGATACACATGTCTGTTTTTTGCCAGTACCACATATCATTTTACTACTATAGCTCTCTATAGTAGAGCTAGAAATCAGGGATGGTGATACCTATGGCAGTTCTTTTACTGTACAGAATTGTTTTAGCTATCTTGGATTTTTTTTGTTTATCTGTTTTGTTTTTGTTTTTCCATGTGAAGTTGTGTCTTGTTCTTTCAAGTTCTGTAAAGAACTGTGTTGGGATTTTAACGGAAATTGCATTGAATCTGTTGATTGCTTTTGATAAGATATCCATTTCTATTTGTTAATCTTACTGATCCATGATTATAAGAGATCTTTCCATCTTCTGATATCTTCTCCAATTTCTTTCTTCTAAGACTTGAAGTTCTTGTGATACAGAATTTAAAAGAAGAGCAAGGAATGATATATGTGCAGATTTGAAGGGAAAAGGGAAAAGAAAAATCATATAATCATATTGTCATATCAAAAATTAGAAAAGCATATTAAAATAGAAGGAACAAGAAAGCAAATTTGTTGTAGTGTACACATCTATTATTGATGTACTCAGGAGAACTATGAAAGAAAATTACCATTTCAAGGCTAATCATGACTCTACAGTGAGACCCTATCTCAAAACAAGATAGATAGAGAGGGAGGGAGAGAGAAGGAATCTTAGAGGAAGCATGCATTTTTCTCATACATTTATTAATTTAACAAGTTCATTTATCTGTCCCTAGTTCACAAAAATTGTTTGGGATGAGTCTCAAATGTCTAAAGATGATATATCCCTCTGTTCATTCTGATAAAATATGATCCCCCAACCAATCTGAGGCAAATCTCTGGTTTCTAGTGTACTTGAAGTGGGGAGGAGGTATTGAAGTTTGTTTTCTAGAAACACAAAGAACATAGATGATTACAAAAAAGTGAGGGAATCAGAAAAATTGCCAGGAAGTTTTTAGATGTTACATATTCAGGAGTTATAAATCTAAGGAAGAAGTCTGAAAATAAGCAATCTCTTTTGTCAGAGTTTGGTACTGAAAATCTGGCCAAGAATGTATTTTGGGAAACTTGCAGACCCCAGGGATGAACATATTTTGTCCTCTAATACGTTGTTCACCCTAATAAATTTATCTGGGGGTCAGAGAACAGAACAGCCACTATATTAAACGTAGATGTTAGGCAGTGGTAGCACATGCCATTAATCCTAGCATTCTGGCGGCAGAGATCATTCTGATCTCTGTGAGTTCAAGGCATTGTGACACACACCTTTAATCCCAGCACTTGAGATCTCATGTCTTGCTTGGGAAAGACACATGCCTTTAATCCCAGGAAGTAATGGCAGGAGGTGAAAGACATATAAGGCATGAGGACCAGGGACTTTGGCTTTTTAGTTTTTAGTCTTTTAGACTTTTAGCAGCAGTTCAGCTGAGATCCATTTGGATGACGACTCAGAGGCATCCAGTTGGCGGAAACAAGATCAGCTGAGGAACTGGTGAGATGAGGTTGGACGTGGCTTGTTCTGTTTCTCTGATCTTTCAGAATTTACCTCAATACCTGGCTCCAATTATTTCATTTATAAGCCATTTAGCAATTCGTCTACACCTATTGCTAGTATTTTGGTAACTTCATAGTCCTGTCAACATGAGGTGGAATTTTATTTTTCCACATAAAACCAGTACACTTCTTGTACAACACTGGAAAAGTTTCTTTGTGTAGTACATGGTGGTTAAGACAGAAACCCACATCTGGTTGCAGTACAGACAGATGTGATGAAGGATTGATTAGTCAGCAACGAATCGATCATCTATATCACAACCCCTTTCTAAGTTTAAGGGACAACTGTGCAGTAGGTAGAGATTGTAAGAATCAGGGCCTGGTGAATACTGAAGCAAAACATTGTTTTCTAGGACCAATATACCCATGAACACATAATAGCTGTGGTTGCTTACTCAAAGTCAAGCCTTCAAACAATTTTCATATGAAGAGAAACTCATAGTACTCCCCTCCCTAATTGAGGCACTGTGGACAGTTGATGTCCACTTTAGAAGGAAGAATCGGTATTCTGCAAGAGTGGGATTCCTTGTAAGTAGATCACCCCTCAGTGGGTAACACACCCAGAATTATGTGAATAGCATATATTGAAGTCAATGGATTATAAAATAAAAGAAGAAACAGGAGGACACTAAGTTAAGGCAAGTAGGAAGATTACTACATATCTGGGATGAGTTAAGGGGTGGAAGTCAGGTGAATATAACCAAAATAAAATGTATAAAATTCTCAAAGAGTTAATAAAATATTTGAAGAGCAGAACTACTTTCTTATACCATTACAAAACTAAATTTCCCCTATTTCTATATTCCATCAGTAATGGGGTGTTAATTGAATATTTTATGTTTTAAATTTTAGTAATGATGATTTGTATTCTTCAAAAGAGATGAAAATGATAAATATTTTAAAGATTATATTTAATTCAAAGATATTGGGAAATTAAAATATTTTTCATTGACCTTTAGCATGACATGTTTCAGCAAATGATGATAAAATTATGTAAAATGAGAACAAAGCTGACATTAATATAAAGTAAGTGTTAGCCATCATAACAGTCATATGAGGTATATAATCATAGGAAGATGACTTCAAGAGAATAAGAGAATATTTATTTCTTTAAAATTCTTATCATATTTGGGGTGTGTTCTATCATCAGGATACTGGCTCAAAAAGAACATTTATTACCATACTACATAAGGGGCTCACAGAGATTGAGTCAACAACCAGCAAGCCTGCATGAATCTGAACTAGGCACACTGTGCATGTATGTGACAGTTGTATAGTTTAGTCTTCTTGTTGAACTCTTAACTGTGGAGGCAGGGACTGTCTCTGACTCTTTTACTGGTTTGAGGGACTCTATTCCTCTCAGTGTTGCTTTGCCCAGCCTTAATACAAGGGGAGGTGCTTAGTCTTTTTACAACTTGATGTGACATGTTTGGTTGATATCCAAGGGAGGGCTGTCCTTTTCTGAATAGAAACAGGTGGGGTGTACTAGGGGATGGAGGGGAAGTTGGTGGGAGGGAATGGGAGGAAGGGAGGGAAGGGAAATTACATTTGGAATGTAAAATAAATAAATAAATAAATTTATTTTTAAAAAATTATTAAACCAATGTAAAAGATGATGCTGATACATAATAGTACAATTTCAAGTATTTTTAATTATTTATTTATTGATTCATTGATTCATTTATATATTTATTTATTTTGTTTTTTCATGACAGGGTTTCTCTGTGTAGCTTTTTGCCTATCCTGGAACTCACTCTGTAGCTCAGGTTGGCTTTGAACTCACAGAGATCCGTCTGCCTCTGCCTCCTGAGTGCTGGGACTAAAGGCATGTGCCTCCACCATCCGATCTTCAAGTATTTAAATTACAGCTTCTTTCAAAATTACTAAGCATAAATTGTTCCATACCAAATAAGTACTAGAAAAGGATGTTGAACAATTCTTTAAGTGATCTCTAGCATTTGAGATTCCTCTGCTGAGAATTCTCTGTTTAGGATTGTACCCCATTTTTTAATTAGATTATTTGGTTTGTTGATGTCTACTTTCTTGAGTTCTTTATGTATTCTGGAAATCGGTCCTCTGTTAGATGTGGGGTTGGTGAAGATCTTTTCCCATTCTCTAGGCTGCTGTTTTGTCATTTGATGGTCTCCTTTGTCCTATAGAGAAGTTTTTCAGTTTCATGAGGTCTCATTTATTAATTGTTGATCTTAGTGCCACATGACTGGTGTTCTGTTCAGGAAGTTGTTTCTTGTGCCCATGTGTTCAAGGATATTTCCCATTTTCTCTTCTGTCAGGTTCAGTGTATCTGGTTTTATGTTGAGGTCTTTGATCCCCTTGAATCCAGAGGGACCAAAGACATGCCAAGAAAAATCACTTAACCTACTAACTTAGGCTCATAGGGACTCACAGAGACTAGACTGTCAACCAGAGAGCTCGCATGGGACTAACCTAAGCCCTCTGCACATATGTTACAGTTGTATAGCTTGGTTTTCTTGTCGGACTCCTAATAGTGGAAGTGGGGACTCTGACGCTGTAATCTGGTTTCAGGACCCTTTTCTCCTACAGGGTTGCCTCATCCAGCCTTAATAAGATAGGAGGGTCCTAGACTTACTGCAGCTTGAAATGCCATGACTGGCTGATATTCATGAGGGCCTGCTCTTTTCTGAAAATAAAGGAGGAGCAGATGGGGGTGAGAGGGGAGGTTGAGAGAAGAGACTGGGAGGAGAGGAGGGAGAGAGGGGGAAAATGGTGTGAAGCTTGGAAAAAAAATAAATAGATAGAAAATGAATAAATAAGAACCTACTGGAGAGATGGCTCTATAGTTAAGAGCACATACTGCTTTTTTAGAAGAACTGAGTAAGTATCTCTGTAACTTCTGCAATTTACTGTAACTCCACTTCTAGGGATCCATCACCCTTTCTTGGACTCTGAAGGTATTGCACTCATTTGCAAATATGTAGTCACACATAGTCACACATTTATACACATAACCTAAAATCTAAAATAAATCTTTATAACAAATGCAATGGTAAAGTAAATAATTCTGAAATAAGAGATATAAATGTTTAAATAATCAGTTGAAGTTGAGCAGAGAATATCAGGATATATGTTGACAATTATTAAAGAATCCATCATAAGTAGTTCTGATTAAAACTGCAAAACAACAGCTTTAATTGAATAAAATGTCCTTTGTAAAGCAAATGTAGATTATGAAACTTTTCATAGGAGTCACTGTAGTTACCTTCAGAAAATGTAGTTTAGAAATACCTTAATGAAGCCGGGCGGTGGTGGCGCACGCCTTTAATCCCAGCATGCGGGAGGCAGAGCCAGGCGGATCTCTGTGAGTTCGAGGCCAGCCTGGGCTACCAAGTGAGTTCCAGGTAAGGCGCAAAGCTACACAGAGAAACCCTGTCTCGAAAAATGACTCTGTAAGGTTCTCTTATGTAGAACTCATTACTCTTAAATAAGTAATTGGACCTAATTATAATAAAATCCCCCATTACTCAGAGAACAAATGGAATCAGTAGGATGACAACAGATATTATATTATCTTAATCAATTGCATAACTTAGGGAAACTATATTCCTCAAAAAGGGTCAAGGGCACATATTATTAGGCATATCCAGGAAATTATAAACACTTGAGTGACCAAGCTAATAGTTTAAATGTCCAAATTAGATCACATAACTCTTTCTAACAGCATTTGCCATTATAGTGTTAGACACCTATGAATATCTTATGCATGTCATGTAATGACAACAACAACTGTGGGTTTTAGTATTATTTGTATTTCTCTCATATTCACAATTTTATAACAAACTTGGCTAACAATCAAGAATGAGTTTTTGTGAAAAACCTAGCTTTTCTAAAGTTCTGGTTCACAGAAATTATTCTTATAAACAATGGCAATAACATCTGTATTTATAATATTTTTTGAAAAAATAATAAAATAATGGATAATGAATCTTTATAGTTACACTGTTGTCTAAAGTGTCCAGTAGCTAACTAAAAGAATTTTGAATGTACTATAATTAGAAGCAAGTAGATTGTGACTTGAATGCAAAAGCTCGTGAAATCTCAAAGTATATTAAAGATTTAGGTTCTATGTTCATTTCTTCTTGTTTTTTTTTGTGTTATTTCTTGTAATTTTGACCAACAGTTAATGACTGAAGTGGTGTCTCCACAGATATAGTGAGCATATAAATACACAAGAGGATTTAGTTCTCAAAAACTTGTTTGTTTAGGTGTCACTGAAAGCCATAGGCATATCCCCTACCTAAAATCATCCATCATTTTGAAAGTTATGCTGGAGGAGAAATGTAATCCTCAGCCTCAAACCCTGCAATCTACCATGGCGACCCGTCTAGATAAAATGCTGATGCAATATTGGTTCAAATGATATGAAAATAACCAGTATTTTTTTGATTGAGTTAAGACACATTACATGAGCTAGAATCCATACCTGACAATGCTTAATTGTCAAAGAACCTGAGAACAGATAGGTTATAGGCCTGGGGGAAACCTATTACTATTTTTTGCCTGAAACCAAATAAGCTTATTATTATTTGGCTACAGCCAAATATTTTACAATCAGTAAAATGACTCCTAGTGACTTACTACTTTATTCACAGATAAATACCTCACTCAAAACACATCAGAGAAGTTTCCTCAGGTCATAGATGAGAATGAGTACAGAGATCCAAAAGTGGACAGTGAATCAAAAGCAAAAGACTTTGGAACATGCAGTATTAAATAGAATGCGCTTATCAATCCCTTTTCCTCACAAATCAGGGATGCACATGAAACAGGAGGCTGAAAGACTGTAAGAGCAAGAGGTGATGGATAACTTTGAGAAACCTGTCTTCAAACACACAGTACAACTGATGCAATAAGAACTCATGGAGACTATAGCAGCATACACAAGACCTGAAAAGGGTCATGACACATGGTGTCTCAGCACTGAGATGAGAATGTAGGCACTGGATCCCACACCTAACCAAGAAGCTACCTACAAGTGATATCCACTGGCACAGGGAAAAATGCGTTTTCTCTAAAGGAATTTCTCTGGGTATAACAGCCACATTCCAGGGGTAGGCTGTTCCTTGGTTTGTTTATTTGTTTTCTTTCTTATATTTTGTTTGTTTGAAGGAGAGAGGAAGAAAAAGAACATAAATTTGTGTTTGTAAGTATATGAAGAGAATCATGGAGAAGTTGTGGGGAAGGAAAACATAATAAAATTGTGATGTATGAAAAAATATTTTCAATTAAAATTAAAAATTCAAGTTTTATTAGGCATGGTTGTATATTCCTTTATTTCCAGCTATCAGGAGACTGATGGAAGAGAACAACATATTAGACTAGCCTATGTAATAAGAATATTTTAAAAATACAGAGTGAAAATAAGGGTATAAATAAAATTAAGTATTGATAAAATTTGTAAATCAAATGGAAGAATGACAAAAAGATCAAGTAAAGCATATTAGCTAATGCTCTCAATAGTATTCTTTTCTAATAATTGGTGCTGTGTAGAGAAGTTACTACTGTCAGAACTTCAAGGGAAATAAAGAACATTCACAGAGTAAAGTTTACAACTTCACTGATCCTAAATCCACAACCTCGAGTTTATTTGCTGGCTTGTGTATTTCTCCCAGTTACCGGAAATTCTCACTGGCATACACTGTCTCACTACATGAAGTTAATTTTTATATGCCTTCTTCTTTCAGATTCTGAGTCTGTTATGCTTATTGTATCTTACTAGGTTAATACAGCATTGTATAGTGGGTAAGTGTCTTTTTGAACTAGAAGGAATATTTCATTTAGCTGGACTGCATTGTGGACGCTGACATCTGTGTTTGACGGTGTGTTACTGGAGCTGAAGAAATCAAACATGTCCTGGTAACTCTGTGAGATTTTTAAAACATAAGTGTTATCAGCCTTTTGTAACTAAGCTAATTCAACTTCTGAGCTTACAATTGAACCAGATTTATTCCTAAGGAAATGGCCCAGAAGACAGGTTCTGAAAAGACTCCATTTATCTTAGCCTAAGAGAGGCTTTCAGAGTAAAGTTTAGTCGAAAAGGAAATTATAGTAGACTTTAATTTCTTTGATTTTAAACTCAGATAGGAACGAACATTGAATTTGGACTTTAATGCCTTCATCTTTGGCATGGGCATCTTTTTTATTAGGAAGATCACTGAGTTATTGAATTTTAGACTCTTCAGGATTTTTCATATGTCTTTTGCATTAAAATATAAGGATAGGTGATGATTGGCATTTCAATATTAGAATATTTTTAACATTGTGTTTTAAGTTTTGTGAATTCCTTAATAAAAATTATCAATCTTGTTTGTAATATTTGGATGAGAAAAAACAAAGGCCTAGTTTAGATATTGGAAATATATTAACTGAGAAGAAAAGCACAGTAATTTTTAACAATTTTGGTGACATTTCTCTGGATATAGGTAGGTTTAATTGGAAATATAAAATAATATTTAAAGTATGTAGAAAATCCCTTAATGGACATATATAAATGACTGTCTTATGCACACCTGTCTCCTCAAGAAAGGCAGCCATGCTTCTAGCTACATAATACCACAAACTCAGGTCATTTGACTTTTCCATCTTTCATTCAGCAAATTACTCAACAAAGCTTGTAGAAACAAGACAATTTAGTTGATTGCATGAATACAATTATAATTATAGAGTTACAAGTTCATAAGTAAAAATAATAAGTTATATGAATGCCAATTAAGGAGTATTATGGGAAGACTCAACAAGGAGTCTTAGATGCATGAGGATATATACCGAGAGTCACTTTGAAAAATGTGCTTTTGGCCGGGCGGTGGTGGCGCACACCTTTAATCCCAGCACTCGGGAGGCAGAGGCAGGCGGATCTCTGTGAGTTCAAGGCCAGCCTGGTCTCCAAAGCGAGTTCCAGGAAAGGCGCAAAGCTATACAGAGAAACTCTGTCTCGAACCCCCCCCCCAAAAAAAAAGAAAAGAAAAGAAAAATGTGCTTTTAAGAGAGACCATTGGGTTGAGTAACCTATTATTTTTTTTGTTTTGTTTTTGTTTTTTTGTTTTTGTTTGGTTTTTCGAGACAGGGTTTCTCTGTGTAGCTTTGCGCCTTTCCTGGGACTCACTTGGTAGTCCAGGCTGGCCTCGAACTCACAGAGATCCGCCTGGCTCTGCCTCCCGAGTGCTGGGATTAAAGGCGTGCGCCACCACCGCCCGGCTTTTACACGAATTGGTTTTTTTTTTTTGTTTTTTGAGTAACCTATTATTTTTAAAGCTGTGAATTCCACCTGTGAGATATAGAGATGAGATATAATAGCTTAGTCATAGAGAGTACCTGGTAGGGTGTAAGACAAAGCAGGAACAATCAGGGAGGGTTTCACAGCATTTGGAGATTTCAGTTCTACTTTGGGAAAATATAGAAACTGTTATTTATCATTAACTACCTATAGTTATGAATTTTTCAGATAAAGCCTCAATAAGAAATCATAAACAACTGACAACTTCACTTATAAGCAAAAGTGATCTTATAGCTATATATGAGCTAGTAGAAGTAAAAACAAACTTGTGTGTAAAGTGTATAAACCATGTTTAAAATGACATGCCTCAGTTCTGCAGGTCATTGATTCTTTCATCAACTGTTAGAATAGCTATATGTCGTGTATTGGGGTACAGCCAAGGCACTGTGCATCATGAAGTATTTTAAGGAAGTCAGTCCTTGCTGAAGATGGCAATCTGTTGAGAAGAATCCAGGCTTTCCAAGGCACCACATTGTTAGCAAATCAGATTTTATTTCTTTCACTTCAAAATTTATTTTGTTTGGGGAAAATTAAATTGTATTTCATTTTGGACATGAAAGTCCTTCTTTCTCTGTCTATATGTGCTGAAAACCGATTTTTAGGGAAATACTAATCATCAAGAGAAAGAAGAAAGTGAGAGCACTGAGATGAATGAATTAGAGAGTAGATATCCCTGGCCTAGAAACACTAGAGTGAAGTGAGAACTGATGTAAGGAACTGGTCACCAGGACTGTGCATTAGAAAATATAAGAAACCAATATAAAGTGGGTTAGAGGGGGTTGGGGTCCTGTTTATGCTGCCATCGCCTCTTTGAGTATAGATGTTCATCTGCCATCTTGTGTCTAGAAAATCATTGAAGTCATCTACCACCTCTGGCCCTTACCATTTTTCTGATCTTTTTTTTCTGTATAATTCCCTGAGTCTTGAAGGAAGGGACATTATAGAGACATTTCATTTAGGCTTCAACATTTCAAGGCCTCTTAAGTCTTTACACAAATCGAGTTGTAGGTTTCTGTATTAATTCCTAGTTACTGGAAGAAGTAACTTCTCGGATCAGGGCTGAGCACTGTGCTGGTTTGCGGATATAGCATTGTGATTAGTGGGTTAGCGGAGGTTGCAGAGGAGAGGGTGAAACCAGGATATCTTTAAATTGAGTTGAATTGAATCCCTTTCTGTTGTAAGACAATTTTTTAAAACAAATCCTGACACAAAATCCATACTAAATTACTTGAAGAAATGAATCATTTTCATTTAATTTACATATTTTACAAAGGCAGTGTATTGCACACCTTAATATGATTTTAATCTTATATTTAAACTTGCAAAGTATTTTGAGAATTTTATTCTCAAATGAAATATGAAATGTTTCCTAGTAGAAATGAAATGTGAAATATGAAATGAAACCTAGTAGAATTATTGTACTGTCGTATAGAAAATAACTAGAATATTTAGTCAGGTTATTATTAAAATAAATGTTGTTTAAAGATTTTTATTAAATATCAACAATGTTTACTTCATGTGTATGTATGGATACTGAAAATATAACCTAAATCCTCTTGAAGAATAACCATACACTTCACCTTAGAGTCATCTCTCTAAATCTTCTTCTAAAAACTTTTGCTAGGCATACCTAAAATGAAATGATATCTCCTTTAAAATATACTCATATAAATTTAATAGAAGAAATAAGCAAATACCATGCACAAAAATATTTTGCTTTTTGCCATCCTATCTTTTCTAATGATATGCATCATAAAGGAGAGGCAAATTAAAGTGTTATTAAAGTCAGGAACTGTGAAATGATTCAGTGTTTAAAGATACTTTGTGCTAAGACTTGCGATCTGAGGTCAATTTATGGGACCCACAGAGTGAGAAACTGAATTGTCTTCCACTAGTTATTCTCCAACCTCTGTAACTGAATAGTGACACACACACACACACACACACACACACACACACCCTTAAGGAAATAAATATAGTGTAATCCAAGGACAAGGTAATAAAGTACAATCAAAATCTCAAATTTTTAAAGACAAAAAACCAAACTTATTAACTATAATGATCAACTACAGATTTTGCTACATTTACACTATATTCATACAAATCTGTGAAGATATTTTTCCAACAACATATCCATTATCAATATAAATGATGGTTAATAATAGTGAAAATAATATTGAATTTACATCCTTTGTGGTATTGCAGACCCTTAAATCCCTAGCACAAATTCTGAAAACTGCTGATGAAGTGATACATTACAGAGAGAAGTGCTAAGGTAATTTAAAAACTGAATACATAAATGAGATAGAGGAATAGAAACTAGCCAAATGTTTAGAAAAATATGTACAAAGCCTGAAAAGTATTCATAAAATTGTTATGAATAGCTGGGTAAATGATAATGTCTAAGACACTTTATTTTTATAATAAGCATTATGAAAAGAACATTATAACATCACTTTTGAAACACTTGAGAATAACATGTAATAACATGTGAAATGAACTTCAGGATTTGAATGATGCAATTTCAAGGCAGAATGTCAACATAGCATTGTAACTGAAGTTTTCCTGTGCCCGCCCAGCTCTCACGGCTCTTAGTCCCATAGCCGCTCAGACCCAAATGAACACACAGAGGCTTATATTAATTAAAACTGCTTGGCCATTAGGTCAGGCTTATTATTGACTAGCTCTTACACTTAAATTAACCCATAATTCTTATTTATGTTTAGCCATGTGACTTGGTACCTTTCCTCAGTTCTGCCTTGACATCTTGCTTCCTCTGTGTCTGGCTGGCAATTCCTGACTCTTCCTAGAATTCTTTTAGTCTGCTTGCCCCACCTATACTTCATGCCTGGCTACTGGCCAATCGGCATTTTATTAAACCAGTGTACAAAAGCATTATCCCACAGCATAGCATATAACCAGGTCCATAATAGGAGATAACTGAAGAAAGTGAAACACTAAGGAAAAATGGGTAAGATTGCAAGTACAACTTCGAAAAGTGTGAAGCTCAAGACTCTCTAAACAGGGAGAACCAAACTTATCTTTTGTTATCACTATTTTCCAAGAATAAAACAATGCTTGTTTTATTTGTGGATCATACTCCAATCTTTAGATGAGAGAATCTTACTAGGAGTAACCACAGAAACCAGGAAAGTAGAAAGGGTGCATGGTGGAAGTTGTCGTAGCCATTCATGGGAATAGGAGCTCTAGAGTGAGGGTAGTAGGGCACAGATGCTTTGAAAGAGGAACTGGGAAAATTTGGGGTAGAATATTAACTGAGACTGGGGGGATGAGGACGATGCCAGAGAAGGAGTAGTAAAGAACATTAAAAATGATTAAAAGTTAATGGGAGAGGAACATTGTTTTATCTTCACTTTAAAATGAATATATCATACATATGAGTGTATGTACACATAACAAACAATTTAAATTCTTACCTGACTTGTGGTGATACTGCTCTCTGAAAAGGTATAAACTATCTAACAAAACCCTACTGTCAGACAACTGAAACCTCTTTTCAAACCATTGGTTAAAGTATTCTAAGTAACTCACAAAATAACCTAGGCAATTTGACTTGCCCTTGATCATTTCCCAGGTCTTGAAGGAAAGGTCCCTGAAGAAACCTTATAGTTTAGAGACACATTTTAATGGAATCCAGTTGACAATCGACTGAAGTTTCCTCCCTGACAACTAGGTCTCATACTGTTGGAATATGCTATTCAAGCTCTCACTGGAAAAACTCTGTTAAAATTCATACTCAGCTGAAAAATCTGTAAACCACACAATGATCACCATGGGAAAATACAATAAAGGGGTCAATAGTGGCACCTCTGTCATGGAAGCAATCAAAGGCACATAATTAAACTTCGCAGTAACAGCAAAATCATGCCTGGTGCTGTAAACTTAGCCAACTACCTGAGGCTGGTAGGATCAGGGACTCTAGGAGAGAATTTATCAGTGCCATTTTCATAAAACTGTTGTAATTCCCAACTGCACCTTAAATCTATTTACCTTTGGATTACATCCAAAGATAAGTTTGACTCTCATCCTTCATTAAAAAAGCCTTTTTTCCTCTATGATTTTTTTTGCACTGTGATAAAGTGCCTTCCATACAGCACAAGGACTTGCACCCATAAAATTTTAATGATACAGTCATCTAAACAAGACACACACAATGACAATATGTGTAGATGCTAACATAAATTAGGAAAAGAGCAAAATTCCTCAGCCATAAATAAGAGCTATAAGCAATTAACATCTGTTAAGAGAGGAAAAAGTTGGTATTCTCTAGAACAGAAGGCCCTGATATGTTATCTAAACTCAAGTGGTCATCAGTAAATACATATTATTTATTTTATGTATTTATTATTAATATACATAGATAGACCATAGATTGTATTTGTCAAATTATGTGTGCATGTGTCATCGTAACAATAATAATTAAAGAAGTTTCATTAAGTTGGGAGAAGTTAAAAAGGGATATTATGGACTGCTAATGATATAAATACTGTATTAATACGTGAATTTCCCAAAAACAATAATATAAAAACTTTCTTTATCACATTTAACCTCTCTACCCAGGCATATCTCTGATATCCATTTCCATCCAGGGTCTAGATCATTGTGGCTCCCTTACCCTCTCCATCCACTTCTCATCAGAGAAAATTTTCAGCTATACCTCTAACACTAACAGAGCATTCATTACTATTCAGAACATATAAAGAACTCATTAAATAGAGACGTTTTAAGAAGTCCCACTCAAAAAAAAAAATGGCCCAGGGATCTGACCGAAGAGTAACCACAGGGAAAAAAAAGTGGCTAAGAGATATCTCAAAAAATGTTCATCTCTAGAAACTAGGCAAATGCAAATCCAAACAACTTTGAAAACCCATCTTAACCCAGCAAGAATGTCAAAGTACATCAAAAGAACCCACAACAAATGCAGAAGAGGATTTGGAAAAAAAGGGACCCCTCATTTATGGTGGTAAGATTGCAAACTGGTGCTGATATTGTGGGTATCAGTGTGGAGAATTCTCAAAAAGCTAAAAGTAAATTTATTTTTGACTCAGCTATACCATTCTTTGACATATGCCCAAAGGAAGCAACAGCCTACCCCACAGATACTTGCTCAGACATATTTATTGCTGCCCTATTCATAATAACTAGGAAATGGAAACAACATAAATGTCCATTAACTAGTAAAAACATGGTACTTATGTAACAAAGTATAAATAAAAATGAAATAGTGAACTTTGCTGGTAAATGGATGGGAACCCAAAAATCTCATATTGAGTGAAGTCACCTGGACCAGTATAGATAAACATCACATGTAATCACCAAACCTTCAGATGTAAGTACATATCCTGGAGTAACTGCCGAAACCAGGAAAGTAAAAAGGGGCCATCACCTGAGTATGTTGGAAATAGGGGCAATATAATGGAGAAAAGCAGGGTGTAAGTGATCTTATGGAGGAAATGGAAGGAAGGAAAAGGGAGGTAATACAGAAGGAAAAGGAATCAATGTAATATAACAGTAATGCTGTCTAAAAGTTATAAGGGATCATACTATTAACTATCTACCTAAAAAATAGAGTACAATTAACTCTCTATATAAATATATGCTTATTTTAAGGGAGAATTTCTAATCTTGGCTGCTCTCTACTACAGCCAAAGGCTACCTAATAGAAGCCCCAGCATCAAGCAAGAGAAGCCCTTATTTCAGATGTTAGTCAGGGGTTTCCTGAATACAAGAGACTCCGAAAGTATTATAGGCTATTGCAGTTGATTTTAGATGACTCCTAGAGTTAGAGGGTAAGTCCCTACTGCTGAATATACCATGTACTTCAGATGCAAGGTCCAGAGGCCTCTGAGCTGGAACTGACCTGAATGTCTCCTACCATAGGACTAGACTTCGTGGTATCAGAAGTTTCCACACAAGCTTCCAAAGGAGTAAGGGAGCAACCAATATTCCTACCCAGCTATGATACCTCTGAAGCACAAGAATCTACATGGAACAAATAACACCAAAGCTGCAGTAGTGGTATATGTAAATTGACTGTAATCAAGGGCTTTCTGATTTGACTTAAGATCCACTCAACAAGACAGAAAGTATTCCTGGTACTAGAAAACTAACCAACGACCTAGAGCTAGGGAAACCATGGACCTTGGAGGACCTACAGCTACTACTTTACTAAAGAAGTATATAACTACACTCTAAATACTTGTCCATAAAACCACAGAAAAGTGTAGTCACCACCCCTCATAAAAACAAACAAACAACTTCTATTTGCAGAAGATGGAGAGTATTTTGGAAAACTATTACCCATTAAAATGCAGAGCTGTAGAACACAAACTTGTGGATACCTCTAAAAATACTTCTCTCATACCTAAGGCCCAGGAAAGGTTACAGCAGAGTGTTGTAAAATTGGAGATCAGGGAATTTACTTTTAGACTGCATTTTTTAGTAATGTCAGAAGCTCTACCCATGAAGCCTCAACTTGATTGCTCAAACATGAGCTGAACAAACACAACAATAGGCATGACAGTTTTTTGAATAAAGATCAAGAAGCCTCAACCACAGACAAAGAACTGTAGGCAATTAATGAATGTTGAGAGAGGTAGAAAGAGTCCTCTGCAGGGGAGAAACTAAGAATTTTTTATCCAATAACAAATTGCCATCCTTCAAAACATACATATACATAACATTATATGGACTAAGCAAGTTATTTTTAGCAACATATAGGTACAAATATAGTTTACATAGATACATGTAACAACAAGTAACAAAAAAAGTCCATGAATTTGTAAGAGAGGTATATGGGAAGGTTTTGAGGGAGAAAAACAAAGCAAGACATGATGTAATTATAGTCTAAAACATTAAGAAAGAATAAATAAGGCACATACTGATACAAAAAATAGGGTTTCTCAGTGTGGGATAAAATTATAGGCAGAGTCCATTCACAAGGCTTACATACAATTTCCTGTGTTAGTACTTTTGAACATGTTAAAAAAATATAATGTCTCAAATCAAATAAACTCAAGTGAACTTGAGGGCATTGTCTCAGTAGAATTATATGCAATGTCTATACATCCAGAAGCAGTCATAATTTTCAATTAATGTATTATTCTTGACACATAAATGCTGTGGAATAATCCTCTTGTTTGCTGTAAAGATTTTTCACTCAAATTGGTTTAATAAATTACTGATTGACCAGCAGCCAGGAAGAAGGATAGGTGGGGCAACCAAAATAAGGGTGGTGAGAGGAAGAAGAGTAGAGTCAGTCATAAAGAGACAACAAGTCAGACACACAAAATGGGATAGAGGTAAAAGCCACCAGCCTTGGGGCAGCACATAGATTAATAGAAATGGATTAGTTTAAATTGTAAGAGCTAGTAATTAACAAGCCTGAGACATTGGCTGAGCATTTACAATTAATATTAAGTCTCCATATCGCTTACTTGGGAACAGGTAGTAGGAATCTGAAAGTTCCACCTTCATAAATAATGGAGTAAATTTAGTTGTACTGGAACTTGCAGTTTCAAAGAGGCTCTGTTAGCAAAATTGCTCTGGATTTGAACTAAAATTTAAGGGCAATTCTATTTCTAGGAAGAAAGTTAAATGACATTTTCTACTTGATTTGAAATGAGCATCACTATGTGAAATAAATTCTTCTCCTAGTTAGAATTTAGTCTATATACGACATTGCAATTATGCTACAACAACACATATATTTATATTACCCTTTAGGGAAAAAAGTATCAAAATATGTCTTAGAAATAAAATCACCCTGAATTCTAAATGTCAGTTGAAATACAATACATAAAAACAAACAAACAAAAATACCTGTGGAATGCAACATACTATTGAAAATATAATTGTATAATTCCATTTATAGCAATTGTAAAGAACAAACTAATTAGTATATGTTGGTACATGTTCATTTGAAAAACTATAAAAATGTTGCATGATTACAGTGGCAAGGGAGGAATGGTAATGTTTATCTGGTGCCTTCATGTCTTATAGTATAAAAGGTATTTTATACCTCTTTTCAAAAAAGGTATCTGTTGTAGTAATTAGTAGTTCATTCAGTGATTGAAATTTCACACAGTATCATTTAATTCTAAAAGAGAATAAGAGTATAAAAGGCACATTTCTGTGATGTAAATATATTTTTTTTCAAATATGTTTGAATTCAGAAGGCAGCCCATGTGTACCAAATCACAGATATATATTTAGGATACAGTTTCTTGTAATTATATGTTGTCTTGCAAAAAAAAAGTGTGTACAGGAGGTGAGTGCAGTCATTATCAGTATTCTGATTACAACCTTTATTATCCATCTTCCTGATGAACAGTGCTCCCCCTTTTTTTCTTACCACATTAATTACTTTGCCTCCAATAATCCAGATGTTTTGTTTATGTAATTTCTCCCTTCCTGTTGACTTTTTAGTAATGAGATTAATCGGTCTGGTTTCCCTCTTTCTAGCTCAATATTGGGCATTGCAATGATTCTGTTTAAAATGAGACTGAAATCCTCAATCTACCAGTTTTTATTTTCCTCTTTGTACACTGAAAGTTTTTTTCCTACAGATAAAGGTCAGTTGCTGTTTTTATGTTTTTTTACAGTATTCCCATCTTACAATTTCACAACAGAAATAGCAAAAAGAAAAGAAAAAAAAGATTATTTTACTATTTTGTAAAATATTAGATATTCTGTACGACATTATTAAATAATGATGAAATATATAACATTAATGGTCATGTATGTTAATCCATTGAAATTCTAGAACAAATATGCATTTTTTATATTTCACACATTCTTTTCCTTTCACATACCTATCTTTTGTCTATAAATATACATTTTTGAGGGACCAAGATCACAGCTAAAAAGCTAACTTGGATATTCCAACACATTCACATATGATACATTGTCTTACTGCAGCTATGATTTTCAAGGTACATGTAGTGCTAGTGTACTTCCAGAAAATTTCCTAATCTATGCTTATTAATAGTACTATACATAAAGTGATTATAGAAAACAAACAAACAAAAACATGTAACAAAGAGACGTTATTTAGGTTGGAGTATGTTCATTAAAGGTTTACAAGATGTATATCTCTACAATGATGTGAAAAGCAACCATCAAAGTTATTTTCTGGCATTCAACATATATATATATATATATATATATATATATATATACATATATATATATATATATATATGTAACATTAGAATGCAGTTTTTCCCCTGATTTGAAGCTAATTCAGCAGAACAATAAAAATAATGAAATAGCAATTTCTTAGTTCACTTATCCTCATGTTTTTCAAAAATAATACACATAATTTAAAAAGGTAGACTTTCTTTTCTATAAATTTTAAAAATTCATTGCACCAACTCTACTTTCTTTTAATAATTTTTGCTGTAGAATTCATTTAGAGGTAACAGAGATGTAACTATTTATAATCCTTAAATATTAATACCCTTTAGATGCAAGCCTCAGTGTATTTTCCAGGAAACAAAAATGTTGCATAGTTTTTCTTTAATTTTCAGAAAAATCTTTAAGATTTTATTGGGAGTAATAAAGAATAATACTCATTTTGGAAAGCAAAACATATATTATTCTAATATATTTACTAAATACTGTATTATATAGCTCATAATATTGAATATCTTATCATATATTTTACATTATTTGTGATGAATCATAATCATATATGATATTAAATATATAATGATCACTACAATAGAGTTTCTTACAGAGCATTAATAGATATAGACAGATCAATTAAGTGGTAGATTTATGAAGAGGAATTGGTTAATGTAACTATGAAGTACCACAGGTCTTATGATGTATAATTAGCAAGCCAAAGACTGAACGATACAGTTATATAGTTTGGTCTAAAGATCAGGGAAAATGGGTAACCTATGCAGAGACACAGAGATTTCATCCAACCTTTTGGAAAATTAGCTTTTACTACTCATTTGTTCACCTAATGCAGAAGACATAATCACATTAGGGAGGAAAATCAAGGAGGGAAATATAAGTGATTTATTTAATGTTAAACAACACAAACATCTGTACAAATTACCCAGAGTATTTGTACATTGTAAGCTATAACCAACTTGGAACATAAAAGATTAACATCCATACTCCCAATATTATTGTATTATACTACAATTTGTAAATATAAATTTGTAAATTTATACAGTTGCCGCGACCCGCACGGCCTGGGACCCAGAACTGGGGAGGGACGTTGAGGTTAAGCAGCACTCAGGACAAACCAGGGTTCGTCATTCAAAGAGAGCCCCTTTATTGACTATCCATCAGCCTTCTATACCCTGCTACTTCCTACTCTCCATGGGGTCAGGGTACGGTCCTCAGGTTCCCATTCTCGTCCCAGCAGGTCAGCCAAACAGGAAGACAGCAAGCAGAGAGCTGATTCTTGAAACAATGTTCCAGCAATAGCTATATCGTAAACATCCTGTGACTTACTGACCACAAGAAAAGAAGAAGGACAAAAGGGCAACTTAGGGCAATATAGGGCAAGCAAACAGGCTATGCACAAGTCCTGTTCAGCGTCTGCTGCCAACATACAGTAATATAAATGTATTTATCTTTTGCTTGACAAATCTCCTCTCTCTCTCTCTCTCTCTCTCTCTCTCTCTCTCTCTCTCTCTCTCTCTCTCTCTCTCTCACACACACACACACACACACACACAACACACACATCAAAAAGTTTGAAGTTTTCCCCCAGTTTTGTATTTCTATTCTACTTTCTTGAAAAGAAGATGATTGCAATGGAATATAACTTATAACTTATGATTTGTATATCTGCGTGAATGAGTGAAAAAAGAAAAAGAAAAAGCAGATATATTGTGATGCTCACTGGACACAACTAGTGTGCTACACAAGTAGCCTATTTGGTCTAATACTAGTTTCATATACTCTTATGGAAACTACAGAAAATTATTTGGTTTTTTGAGACAAGGTTTCTCTGTGTAGCTTTGCACCTTTCCTGGAACTCACTCTATAGCCCAGGCTGGCCTTCAACTCAGAGAGATCCGCCTGCCTTTGCCTCCCGAATGCTGGAATTAAAGGCTTGCCCAACCACCGCCCAGTTTTTTTATAGTTTTTCAAGACCAGGTTTCTCTGTCTGACAGCCCTGGCTGTCTTAGATCCTGACTTGTAGTCCAGGCTGGCCTCAGACTCACAGATATCGGCCTGGCTCTGCCTCCCGAACGCTGGGATTAAAAGTGTGTGCTACCACCCCCGCTCCCCAGCGTCTTGCTCTGTTTACATGATCTAAGATAGTGGTCTGAAGACTTCAGGGTTAACTGAAGTTATTGGCTACTGAGTAGATTTAAAATTATCAGGAATGCCAGTGTCCACACTTAAATAAACCAAATAGATTTATGTTATACTCTTGCTTCTGGTTAATACTCTCATACACTAAAGCCAGAGAGAAAACTGTGAGGTTTCTGTTTTGGCTGGCTTATTATTATAAAGAAAAACGCAAATGAATAGTATAGCTTATGGGTATTAAGAAAAATAAACACTTTGAAACAGTAAGGCAAAGCTTATTCATGAAACATAAAGGAATTGTGTATTTAAATAAGGTTAGATAAATGGGTTTGATTTCTCAGAAATTTATTATTTTAATAATTAATACAAGTATTGCAATTTTAGAATGTGTATGCTGTTTGCTTGTGTGACTGTCAGAGCAGCATCACTGAGGAGGAGAAAATACTCTTGGAAGGTGTGAGGTCTAATACTACAACATAGAAAATGAAGAGGTAGAAATGTATAGTACATATAAAAAACCCAGCTGTGTCTCACATAAAACACTTTATCCTTATATTTTGTGTCACAGAATTCAACCTTCTGTCTCTAAATGTTTATGAAAAAAATACTATTTATTTTTTCTTTACATATTTTATTATATTTCTTTATTTCTAGAGTCAGAGGTGTAAATGCCAAGGTGTGTGGGGGGAGGTTTGAGAACAATTTTCAATAGTACTTTCCTTCCGCTGTGTGCATACAGGAAACTAAAATCTGAGCCTCAGGATTGGTCACAAGCACCTTTCTCTAATTACCTAACTTACTGGTCCTCATTCTTGTGTCTTGTGTTGTATCTCACTCTTGTATTATGTGGCTTCAGGATTATCATTTTTTTCTTTTAACTTATATCCACACAAGTCTTACAAGAGTCATCTCATCTCTGAAGTTTCACTTAATCCTAATTTTTAGACACTGATTGTATTTTTCAAGTCAGTTTTAAACATATGAGGTAGGAAGCTAACATGTTCTCAAATACATTTTCAAGTTTTATTTTCATCTTACCAAATTATTTAAATATATGTGTGGACTTATAATTTAGTGATTTTTATTTATTTTTGAAATTGTATTGTAATTAAAATGTATTCCCCTTCTCTTTCCTCCCTCTAAATTCTCTCATATAGCCATCTCTGCTCTCCTTCAGATTTATGAACTAATTTTTGTCAATGGCCTTTGAATGCATGTATGCACTTTTATACACACACATAATACATATATTTTATACATTTACTATATGTTGTGTATACAAATTCAAATTTATCAGAAAACTATAAATAATTTCCTTTAGAATAGTAATACCTTTCATAAAATTGCATACTCATGATATTTATTTAGATTTTATTGAAATTCTTTACAATTATTTTAAATGAGTTGAAATGCTATTTCTGATGTTAGACAAACATGTCAGCATTGTGATTTCCAAAATTGACAATAATACTTCAAAAACAATGTCAATTAAAATTTAAATGTCTAAATCATGAAGGACTCTTCTTTCAAATGATAATTATTTAACAGTACTTTAATAATACCAAAATGTCTTATCTAAAAGAAATGTTTAAAAGCAATTGCCTGAAATGCAAACCAACATGAAGAATGCCTGCTTTTAGTGAAACAAACTGTGTAGAAATTAAAATAATGTTTCATAATAACCATTGTTCTCCTCACTGTTTCCAAGTAAGAAGAAAGTAAAAAATGAATCTCAGTAAAGTACTTACAAACTGGACTTATAATAGGAAATATAATCAAGGAGACCCTGCAGCTATCTGTAAAACAGTGATCACAGTAAATAATTGAGAATCTGAATTAAAACATAGTTTGGATACAGAATGGAATGGTAGAATGATCCAGTTTTCCATTGGAACCTTGCAAAGAAACATTTCATAACTTATGTTGACCAGAGAATAGTTAAATTCTAAAAGTATACTCCATATTTTAGTCATTCAGGTCCCAGAGGAAATCCAAACAACTGGAAAAGGGGTTTCTTAGCAAAAAGTTGTATGCGAATACTCTAGGTGGAACATGAGTCATTCAAACTATACAATTCTGTAAATAAAGCATGAAAAGATATACAGTATTTCCAGACACAAACAGGAAATTAAAAGGAGGAATACAGAACAATGGATTGTGTAAATGTAAGTAAACAAATAGCATTGACTAGGGAAAAATAAAATTAATAATGTAATATTAAATATAATATAAATGCAAAATTAAAGAATGAAATAATGTTTAGATTAGAGTAAAAATCATAATATTATTCTTTAACAAATTAATATTATGACATCTAAAAATACTAACTGCCTGAAATAATTTGAATCCACAGCAAGGTTGGTTGTAATACAACAAAATAATGTATGCTTCCCAGTCATCATTAATTTTGAAATCACTGAAATATATGCATAACTTCTTCATAAAAATTAATATTATTAGCAATTTTTAAAAAGATTAGAACTTTTAAAAATCTATTGCAAACTTTCTGAGTGCATATATTATTCGTTCTTGACCATGAATGTATGACAATCAAATTTTCTCATCTATAACTTTGGCTAAGAACTTTTCACTTTAGAAGTCTATTTTAATAATATAAATTACCTTTTGATACAACTGATTCCCTTTTTATATCTTTTTAACTAAATTGTTATCTGTATTAGAATGAATAGCTAAAATGGATCCTATTATCACAAGTTTTCAGAAAATCTGACAGTTGATAACTAGGGAAAGATTATATTAATTTACTTGCCTTAGATTTTTGGCGTAACTATTTTTTTTAGCATTTGAACTATTATTAAAGTGAGGAAGGCAGAGTTGAAAAATGGTACTTTCATTGATTTTTTTTCCCCCTCCAAGACCAATGACAATTGCTGGTGATAACTTCTCTAAATTTTAAAGCTGAAATACTGAACTTGATTTTATCCCCCTTGGGAATATTATACCCTTAGACAGAGAAATGTCAATTTTACAGCATACTAATAACACTGTATTCATTTGTCAGATTATGTCTAGAGAACCAAAATTTTTGTTATTAAACTTCAATATTCTAACTTTTTTTCTGTTTTCTTTTAAATTTGTTTTTTATTTTTAAAATGTTTTTGAAGTGTATGTTTTGTGTTGAACAAATTTATCCCCATTTCTTTTACTCTTTATTTCCTTAACTTTCACTCATTCTGTCTCTCACCTTTGTTCCCACAGTTAGTTTGACATGTAGATTTACATAGATGTATACGGTTTTATATATCTACATAAGACACTGGACCAAAAGTCAGAGCATACCTGATATTTGTGCTTTTGAGACTGGCTTAACTCACTCATTGTGATTATCTCCAATTTCTTTTTTCTTGCAAATGGCATTACTTTATTATTCTTTATCACTTAAAAATATATATTCCACATTTTTTAACCTTCTCTTTGTTACTGGACACTTATATTGGTTCTATAAATTAACAGTTTTGAATAACACTGCAAAAAAATTGATTTGCAGGTATATTCAGGAGTTTATAGCTGGTGTAGAGGTTTGAACAGTAAATTTGCCCTATAGTCTATCATATTTGAATGCTTGTTTCTCAGTTGGTTGTGCTCTTTCAGAAAGCTTAGGAGGTGTGGCTTGCTGGAGGAAATGTGTCACGAGGGTAAGTTTCAAGAGCTTAATATCATATCATTTCAAGTTTGCTCCATTTTTTTCCAATTTGTCAATGGAGAGCTAGTTCAGAATAAGCCTTGTTAGAAGAAGTGTGACACTGTGAAAGCTGACTTTGAGGTCTCATGTATGCCCAAACCTCAGTCCCAATGCATTTCCTGTTGCCTGAAAGACATGGAATTCTTACCTCCTTCTCTATCACTGCGTTTGCTTGCATGCTGTCATGTCCCAGCATGATGATAATGGACTAAACCTCTGAAGATATAAGCCAATGATGTTCCTTTATAAGAGTTGCAGTGTTCATGGTGTCTCTTCACAGCAATAGAAATCCTAAGAAAGAAGTATACTTTTAAAATTTTGATTATGAAAAATTGAATACATGAGTAAAGTGGATTAAATTTACAACATACTTACATGGCAGAAAGTACTTGAGCCAGCTCTATGCTTTGCTTTAATTGCAGAACTACTCCCTCTCCCTTCCCAGGGGGGAAAAAAAAACAACTTTAATACCCTTGAGCCGCATATTTTTTATAGCTTCTCAGAATTAGGAATGATAGTTTCCTGCTGACAAACTACACTTCCCAGCCTCCATTGTGGACTGTGGAAGTCATTTCCGCCCATGTCTGCCACTATAAGAAGCCATAGTCCATTTTCTTCTGTAGGCATTTTGGCTACCTGTATAAGTGGGAGACAAAGAAGCCACCTTATTGTGAAACACCCATTTGTACAGTGTACTGTGGATGTTTAGCCCACCAAAGTCAGACCAAGACATTCTTTCTCTCCTCCTTCCACCCCTCTACAGCTGCCTCCTTTAATAATCTAACACATACATATAAAGAGAAAAAGTGTGTGATTGAAAACGTTTATTTCTAATTCCAATTGGTCTGTATATGAGTGTAAATGTTATATTTAAGAAGGAATTGGACCTTCTACAAATTGAGATGATTTAGATGACTGTATCAGATTCTAATTCAAACTATGGAATAAAAATCATAGGTCAGTCACATGTCCAAAAAATTTTAAAATTTCAACTAAATCCCAAACTAATTCAATTGAGAAGACCATCATTTAAATTTAAGAAAACATATATTAAAATATAAATTTACAATTTTAAAATAAGGAACTCATAAAAAAGAAAATATCTAGAAAGAAGGGGAAAAAAGACTACAGTCAATGAAGATCAGCATCATGACCGGTGCTAGTAGCCTTTTCCAAAGAAGCCAGCAAAATATGTTCCCCAAATATCCTTAAAAGTAAAAGAAGAAAAGCAAATGAATCCAATATAGAATTACACACTTGTGTTTTGTATCTCAAATAAGTCCTAAATAAATACATTTGTTGATTACAGTTTGAAGTACAGAAAATACTACTAGAGATTATGATTTCTATATACTGACTTAGAGGTAAAAGAGTATATCAATTATCGTGGTGCTCCAAGTGTCTTTCAAACTGCAAAGAACTTACAGGACTGTGTTATATGGTATCTCTATTTTTTATTTTTGGAGAAAATACAACCGGTTGAAATAGCGCTAAAAAGCATGTAGTGCTGAAGATGTTAGTTGTTCAACCTAAGACAAAATAAAACAATAGAGAAATTTTGGAATTATTACTGAGCTATATTTGAATATGTAATTTTTCAAATTATATTCA
This sequence comes from Peromyscus eremicus, assembly GCF_949786415.1. Taxonomy (NCBI): domain Eukaryota; kingdom Metazoa; phylum Chordata; class Mammalia; order Rodentia; family Cricetidae; genus Peromyscus; species Peromyscus eremicus. The sequence goes on from NC_081425.1 coordinate 31,279,148, forward strand.
ATCTTGAATATATCAATAATATAGAGAGAATATATTGTGTTTGTTTGAAATTATTTTTAAAAAATATATAATTGTTCATACTACAACAAAATAAAAGGAGATAAAAAAGTTGAAATAGTATACTTTATTTTTGTATTTTAAAAAATAAACATGGAATTGGTCACTAGCTAGTATGTATTACTATAAACCAATAAACAACTTTAAAAACAACTGTCATTATAAAATAATTTTAAAAATAAAATAATCTCTTCAGAAAAAAGCCAATAAAAATAAGCTTGACAGATTTAATAAATCATTAGCTACAATCACATAAAATGTAAATAAGCCAATGCTCTGTCTATTGTATAGAAAATTGATTTCTTGAATTAATTTGGAACAAAAGAGTTATTCTTTAGAGCTGGAATGATAATGCTTATGATTATGGTAAAAAATTCAGAACATGCAAAACTTATTGAAAGAAACCTGGATTTGATATTTTACAGTAGGCAAATACAACTTAGTGATCAGTGAGACCTTAATGAAGAAGATGTCTCAGATACCCAGGTTTCTTTCAATAAGTTTTGCATGTTCTGAAGGCTGACAAAATAGCTTAGTGGGTATGAGTACCTGTTTTCAATGCTGATGAACCTGAGAACTTGAGATCAGTGCTGGGGATTCACATGAGGGAAGGAGTAGACCATCTCCAAGCATGTGCTATAGAAACACAAACACACACACACACACACACACATTCAGATAGATAGATAGATAGATAGATAGATAGATAGATAGATAGAGAACAAATTAAAAGTAAAATAAATTTTAAGTGACCTAGAAAATATTCTTTAAATGTAAATTTGTATGTTTGTATTGCTTATTTAATCGACATTTCTAATTATCCAAAAACAATTACAAAAATTCAATCGTAGTATTTCATATTGTAAAAGAATTCTGAAATTTTTATCTAAGTCACAGTCAATAGTAAAAGCTACTCTTCATATTTCCAATCCTTAATTGCTGGACCATAGACCACGTGTCAATTTTTAAAACAATATGGTCATATGCAGTTGCTCTGTGACTTTAATGGGATTTAAGCAGCAAACTAAGATGAATATCAGTAGGCTTTCGGAGCTACCATATGTGGAAATGAAACAGTACTCGTCAGTATACTGACTTGTTTGAGAAATCTGGAGTGAATTTAGAAAATAATTGATGATGTGTTGAAATTATAAAGAGATCATAACTTATCAAAAGTATGGAAAACAGCCAATACACTCTCCAAGAAAAATCTATGGTTCTAGAAGAAAATGATAGTAAAATGTTCCCAAATTCAGGTCTAAATTAAATAAAATTAAGTAGCTATATGATAAAAGGAGCATTAAATAAAGGGGGAAAATCTAAGAAAATTTCAGCAAATCAATTTTTCATCTCATATGGAAAATAAATATAATTGATAACTTTCTATAAAGACTGATTAAAAACACAAGAAAATAGAAAATAAAAGTAGGTAGAGGAATTAAAAGGTATTGTTATAACATAGGTCATAGAAATACAGATAAAAGAGATTACATCAACTCTATAATAGATCAACAAAATTGAAAATGCAGATTTAGATGATTCAATAGACTTAGATATTTGTAGTTCTGAATATTCCCAACCTTTTAGGAAGAAATAACACCATTTTCCCAAACTGCTCAGATTTGTAAGAAAAGGGGGTACAAAATCTTTAAGCCCCAACATGAATTTATATTAAAAATCACATAAAATGCAGTCAAAAATGAAAATCACACGACACTTTCATTTTTAAATGCCTCACAAATTTGTGTGAGCATGAAGACATAAAATTGTCATTACTTTTAAATCACAATATGGTAATATGAGTATTTTAAACTGAAAAGAATGGAATAGTTAACCATGGTTGCTAGGATGAAGATAAGTGTAAAAATAACAGCAACAAACACATCAAGAATACATATTATAGGACATTCAGAAATCACATACTCAGGAAAGCACAAAATTTTAAATAGAAATAAAGAAGCAAAATTTATACACAAATTTATATGTGTGCATTTATTATATGAAAGATATGTTCACATTAAAAATAGAAGAACCCATTTCAAATATATGACACTTATCTGAATATATGAAATTACACGTATATCTGGAAAAAATAGGTCAAACAAGAAAGGGGAAAATATTTTCATATAAATCTCACAGAAATATAATTTAAGATAAGTATTACAATAAGTACAGAGAACATAAAATATATTGTTCACAAGTATTTGATTTCATGAATATTTGAAAGCTAAATGGCATATTCTCATATTAAACATATCAGAATATCTACTGAAAGCACACTATAAAATGATAAAATATTGGGATTTGTATTCATTCCTCTCAGGGTGGGTGTTATTTTCATAAAAAATATTTTTATTAATCAAACAGACACATTTTTTTTGTTTTTTTGAGACAAGGTTTCTCTGTGTAGTTTTAATGCCTGACCTGGATCTTGCTCTGTAGACCAGGCTGGCCTCGAACTCATAGAGATCTGCCTGGCTCTGCCTCCCAAGTGCTGAGATTAAAGGTGTGCGCCACCACTGCCCAGCTCTCAGACACACACATTTTAAATTAATTTCATATAATAATTCTTGTACTTAGAGGCATGTAGAGAAATTCAAAATATGAATATAAAAATACAAGCTGCAATATAGCATTGAATTTACAAAGTAATGTAGAAAATATTTTTGAACATAATAATTAGAGGTAAAAGAAAGCTTGAGTGTGAATATGATAGCATTAAAATGACCTTCAAATTCTAAGCAACATTAACAGAAATTATATTTAAATTGTCTAAAATAAAAGAGAAAATTAAGTAAGAAAAGGCTATATTTATATAATATTTATTAAATAAATGTCTATGTAGAAGTTCACCATAAGATGTAATGTAGTAGAATTGTATAACAGAATATTGTGTTATATTATATACTATATATAGCTATAGAATGACTAAAATATAGAAGAGTGTGAGGCAACCTCTTTTTTCTCTTTACTATTTTTAAAACATTAATGAATTTATTGTTGATTATTTATTGTTTATTATTCAGAAGGCAATAAAGAAGCTGGAATCTAATTCAGACTGATTGGGTAGTAACTTAAAATTTACTTTTCAATAGGAGGCCACACCTAAAATCATTGTGAACAGATGATTGTAAAATAAGCGAAAATCAAAAGGAGTTAACAAACTAATAAAAAAAAAAAAACGCTTGACATGACTGAAGAATAGAAAAGATAAATTTCCTTTTTTTTTTTTTTTTTTTTTTTTTGCCTGAATCTTGTTTGAAAGGAATCAGAACCTGCCAATTATGTTCAGGAATTATCTTTCTTATACTGAGGCATGAAAGCATAGAGAATTCTTTCAGTAATTTGCTGCCTTTTCACATCTTACTTGATTAATAAAGTGATCTGTTTCTATCCAAAGAATTTTGCAATATGTAATCTTATATCAAAATAGATTTTTTTCAATTTCAAACATTCATGACAACATGTTTTCTCAAATGGTTAGGAAAATCACATGGTAAAATATTGTAGTAGCTTAAGTGAGAAATGTCCCAATGGTCTCGGGTATTTCTTTTTTTTTTTTTAACATTAAAAACAATGGAACTTTATTCAGTCATAAAGAAAAGGAAAGACATGACATTTACATGAAAAAGGTACAGAAACAGAGATCCGTCTATGGTAAGTGGAATAAGCCAGATTCAGGCAAACAGCTATTGTATGTTTTCCTTCATATGAAGAATCTAGAAATAAAAAAGTGTGTGTGTGTGTCTGTGTGTGTGTGTGTGTATGTGCCTGTGTGTGCAGGATGTATAAAAGGGCATTGAGAGAGGAAAGGAAGAGCTCATCTGGCAAGAGGGAAAGAAAGGGTCTTAGGATGCACGTGACGTAAACGAAACAGGATCGATTTATTTGGAAGCAGCAAGAGAGGGACAATAGCACAGAATGGTTCTAGTTTCATCCCTGTTGCTTCAACAAAACACTCTGACTGCAACAGTTAGGGGAGAAAAGAGCTCCAGTCTCCACTGGTTACAGTCCATCATTGAGGGAAGTCAGGCCAAGAACTCAAGCAAGAACTTGAAGTAGAACCTTTGGAGGAATGCTGCTTGCTGGCTTGCTCACCTGGGCTCATGCTTAGCTAGCTTGCTTGCTTTCTTATACTTAATTTTAAAAAATAAATATTTTTATCTTCATGATATATGATCATGGAAGCTATAATTATTACCCTGTGTTTTTAAATCTATTTACTGTTTGAGAATTTCACACACAAATACAAGTTATTTTTATTATACCCACCCCTCCTTCATGTCCTCCAACTTCCAAAACCTCTCACACACAACTTCATATTCTCTTCTTTGTTTATATACAACTTACTTACACCAATTAAAGCTGTCGCAATGCATATAGGTGTAAAAGCAATTTCTTTCTCCTGTCTAATTGCATTGGTTAGTACTTTGAAACAAAGTTATACATTGATGGTGATAATGGACATCATAATTTGTTTCCTAAAAGTGTTTCTAGATTTCTCTCCAGTAAATATGACAGTGGATTGGGGAATAATTACATGTTCCTTATTAGGTTAAGAAAATACTTACCTATTAATATTGCATTTGCATCTTCCTATTTAAATCAAGTGTAAACTTTAAATTTTGTTAAATGCCTTTTACATACCTTAATAGACTCACTTGTTCTTCTTAAGTATAATATTAACAGATTTCCTTTTATTGAACAATTATTTAGGATCCTGAAACAAACACCCTTAATCAGGATGTTTCTTTTTTGTTGTTGTTGTTGTTTTGTTTTTCGAGACAGGGTTTCTCTGTGTAGCTTTGTGCCTTTCCTGGAACTCACTCTGAGCCCAGGGTGGCCTCGAACGCACAGAGATCCTCCTGCCTCTGCCTCCCGAGTTCTGGGATTAAAAGCGTGTGCCACCACTGCCTGACTTTCATTTTTTTAAATATGTACTAAACTCTGTAGATCAATATTTCACTTAGGACATTGGAAGTTTTTGCAAGAATTATGAATATGAATGTCCTAAAATTGTCTCTTTTTCATTAGTTTTTTTTACAAGTTTTTTTCTTTTTATTAAGAAATTTTCTATTCATTTTACATATCAACCATGGATTCCCCTGTCCTCCCTCCTCCCATCCCCCAGACTTCACCCCCAACCCACCCCCCATTCCCACCTCCTCCAAGGTAAGGTCTCCCCTGGGGAGTCAGCTCAGTCTGGTACATTCAGTTGAGGTAGGTCCAGTCCCCTCCTCCCTGCAACAAGGCTGAGCAAAGTGTCCCAGCATAGGCACTAGGTCCCGAAAAGCCGGCTCATGCACTAAAGACAGGTCCCGTTCTCACTGCCTGGAGGCCCCCTAAACAGTTCAAGCAAATCGACTGTCTCACTTATCCAGAGGGCCTCGTCCAGTTCCATGGGGGCTCCTTAGCTATTAGTTCACAGTTCATGTGTTTCCACTAGTTTGGCTAGTTGTCTCTGTACTTTTTCCAATCATGGTCTCGATATCTCTTGCTCATACAATTCCTCCTCTCTCTGCTCGATTGGACTCCTGGAGCTCCGCCTGGGGCTTGGCCATGGATCTCTGCATCTGCTTCCATCAGTCACTGGATGAGGGTTCTATCATGATAGTTAGGGTGTTTGGCCATCCTATTACCAGAGTAGGTCAGCTCAGGCACTCTCTTGCCCATTGCCAGTAGTCTATACTGGAGTCATCTTTGTGGATTTCTGGGGGACTCTCTAGTACTCTGCTTCTTCCTGTTCCCATGGGGTCTTCATTTATCATGGTATTTCTTTCTTTGTTCTCCCACTCTGTTCCTGAACTAGCAAGGAGCTCTCACTCTCCTAAGCTCTCTTTCCCCGACCCTTGCCCTCCATTACCCTCCTTCACCCCTATTTGCTCATGTAGATCTCATCCATTTCTCTGTCACTGCTGGGTGATCCCTGTGTCTTTCCTAGGGTCCTCTTTACTAGTGAGCCTCCCTGGGGCTGTGAGTTGCTATACCACTCTTGGACATATACCCAAGGAATTCTCAATCATACCACAAGGACACATGCTCAACTATGTAATAGCATAATATACAAATAACAACATTTTTTGTAATAGCCAGAACCTGAAAAAACCTAGGTGCCCATCAACTGAAATGGATAAAGAAAATGTGGTACATATACACAGTGGAGTACTGCTCAGCAGAAAAAAAGAAAAAGAAAAAAAGAAAAAAACAACAACAACAATGAAATCATGAGGTTTGCAGGCAAATGGATAGAACTAGAAAATATCATCCTGAGTGAGGTAACCCAGACTCAGAAGGACAAACATGGTATGTACTCACTCATAAGTGGATACTAGATGTAAAGCAAAGGATAACCAGAGTGCAATTCATTAGTTTTTTAAAGTTAGCATTCAATGTAGTGAATTTCTTTATGGTATCTTCACATGTGTGTGTCATTATGTGTCCTTTTTACCTTTAATTGTCAACTTGACACATCTGAGAGGAAAACCTAGTTGAGGAATTGTCTAGATCAGATTTGCATGTGAACATGTCTGGCAGTCAGGATGGCAGGGGTAGGGGATGGGGAACAGTGTCCATTGACATATGAGGGCCCAATACATTATTAGCTAAGACCATACATAGGCAGGTAATCGTCAGCATAGAAAAGCTATGGTCAACAGGGAAAATCAGCTTTCTCTTTTGGGGTCTCACTGATTATATTAACCAAATTTTGTGGCACACTTCACTCCCAGGGGTACTTAGATAGACAAAACGCACTCAATGGTATTTTTGTAGACTTTCTGTCTCATTTTGTTTTGTTTGGGCATTTTTTTGTCTTATTGATCTTTTGTTTGTTTATTTTTATTTTCATTTTTGTTGAGGGGAAGGGGTATTTCTTATTTTCTTGTTTGTGTGTTTTAAAGAGAAAAATATAAATTGGGGTGGGTAGGGAGGTTGGGGATCTGGGATGAATTCGGGGAGGGGAAGGTCTCGGTATTTCAGCAATTGGCATTCTTTGATACTATTATGGAACCACTAGGAGAGGTTCCTTGCTGGAGGAAGTATGTCACTGGGGGTGGGCTTTAAGAGTTTATATTCTTGCTCTCTTCCAGGTCACCCTTTCTGTTTTGTGCTTGCAGTTGAAGAAATAATCTCTCAGCTTCCTGCCTCAGGCGTCTGCTGCCATGCCTTCTGGTCATTATGTATTCTAACCTCTGAAACCATAAATCAAAATATACTTTCTTCCTTCTATTGCTTTTAGTCATGGTGTTTTATCAAAGCAACAACTAATACAAAAGTTGGCATGTTTTAGTGTGATGAATCGGACCATACTTTTTTAGTGGGAAACTTTTGAACCTTGGACTAGAAAAGCCATGGACTTCTGAGGTAGAACTTAGAGGGTAATGGTACTAGGGGCCCGAGCCTGGCACACAACAGTACTGAGAAGAGCGTGGGATATGAAGGCTAAACTTACAAAGTTTTAGAGAAGAACAAAGTCTCTATTTGCAGCTAGTTTTTTTATACTATGATATGTTGGCAACAACAATAAATCTGTCTTTTGTTCCTGTTCTAAGAACTGCTCTGAGGCTGAACTGGGAAGTAATTTCATTACTGGAGGAAATTTCACTATAATAATATTTTTGTAATTGTTACTAATGATTCCTTTGCAGGTCTACACTGTAGTAGAGCACATAGGAACACCTCAATATTTTGAACATGTCAGAGCCATGAAACATCTGCAAAAAGAACTACATACAGAGAGTAGAACAAGCCGAAGACAGGGGTTAGTGATACAGAAAGCAACCTGGAGGAGCAGAGATATTTAAGCCCTTTGAAACTAAAATCTCAGACACCATATATGATACTGCAAGATCTGATATTGACTCTGCTAGGTTTTGGTCTTACTTTGGTGTGGTATTTCCTCACAATGCACCCATTCTTCCCTTTGGAATTTCAACATGTATGTGTGTGTGTGTGTGTGTGTGTGTGTGTGTGTGTAGTGTGTGTTTTTGTGTATATAAATATATATATATATATGTTTGTGTATGTTTTTGCATGTATATATGGATACATGTATATAATATTCTATGTTAAAAGTATATAATTTGCCTTTTGATTTAAAGGAAATCACAGTTAAGAAACTGTCTTACTTCTCTGAAGTGACACTAAACTTTTAAAAATGTTGAGACTGAAAGATTGTTGAGACTTTTGCAGCTTATCTAAATGCTTTTTTGCATCGTGTTATGGCCATAAGGCTTTGGGCTCAAGGAATGGAGTGTGGTGATTTGATTAAGTAATGTTCCATGTAGGCTCAGGCAGTTCTACACTTGTTTCCCAGGTGGTGGCACTGTTTTGGGGATGCTATAGAATGACCAGAAAGTAACTCTTTGTTGGAGTAAGAACATCACTATGGTGGGCTTAAAGACATTATATCCTGGGCCCAGTTCCAGTTAACTCTTTATCTTATAATTGTCACTGAGATGTGTTCTCACAGCTTTTAGCTCTATCTACATACTCTCATGCATCTCCTGTCATTTATGAACTCTAACCATCTAGAAGAAGAATTCTAAACCTGGGGTCATGACCCCTTTTGGGGGTGAAATGACCCTTTCAGAGGGACATATGTCAGATATATCAGGTATTTACATTACAATTCCTAAGAGTAACAAAATCACAGTTATGAAGTAGCAACAAAAAAAAAACACTTTGGGGTCACCACATCATGAGGAACTGTATTAGAGCATCAGAGCATTAGGAAGGTTGAGAACCACTGAACTAGAAATGTAATTCGAACTATAGTTTCTTCCTTAAGTTGCTTTTTCTCCTGGTGTTGTATCACACCATAAAAAAATAACAAATACAGATATTATAATATGCATTATAAGTAGCCTAAAGTAGCTTTAAAATATAATGGACTCATATGCTATTAATAATCAAAAGCAAACAAATTTGAAATGTAGTAGTTTGATATACACAGTTTTCCATAAGAAGAAATCACTTTTAATTTGCCAACATTATGGTTTCTTTAAGAGAAAACACAGTTAACAATAGGGCCCTCTGTTAAAAATAAATAAAAATAAAGAAAAAGAAGAAAGACAGAAAGAAAGGAAAGAGGAAATAAAAAAAAGAAAAGAAGGAAGGATCTAAATGGATGTTTTCCTGTCCTGAATGCTTGCCTCCATATACTGACATGGAGGTTTAATATTACTAATAAATGCCCAGCAGATAGCTCAGGCCTGTTGTAGCTAACTCTTAAACTAACCCATATTTCTATGCTTTTCCATGTGACTCATGGCTTGTTATCTTATTTTTATATGTCCTGCTTGTTTGGAGGCTGGCTGGGGTTTCTCTTGACTTCACACTCTTTCCCATTATTCTCAGTTTGGCTTTCCTGCCTAAATTCCTGCCCAGCTACTGGCCTATGAGCTTTTTTTTTTATTTTAATTTTTATTTTTATTTTATTTTTCGAGACAGGGTTTCTCTGTGTAGCTTTGCGCCTTTCCTGGAACTCACTTGGTAGCCCAGGCTGGCCTCGAACTCACAGAGATCCGCCTGGCTCTGCCTCCCGAGTGCTGGGATTAAAGGCGTGCGCCACCACCGCCCGGCGAGCTTTTTATTAACCAATGAGAGTAATACATAGGCATACTGCAGAAAAGGATTGTTCCACAGCAGAAGGAAGAAAGGAAGGAAGAAGGAAAGAAAGGAAGGAAGGAAGGAAAGAGAGAGAGAGAGAGAGAGAGAGAGAGAGAGAGAGAGAGAGAGAAGAAAGAAAGAAAGAAAGAAAGAAAGAAAGAAAGAAAGAAAGAAAGAAAGAAAGAAAGGAAAGAAAAAAGAGAGAGAGAAAGAAAGAATAGGATTTGGGGCTAGGGATGTAACTAACTTGGTACAATGCTTAGCTAAAATATACAATGACCTCAGTTGATCATCAGTAATGAACAGTGTAGATAAAACAACTGATGGTATGTGAACTAAGCTAGGAGATAAAAAAGTAGGTCACTCTCAGCTTTTTGACCCTTTAATTCCAGCATGTAAAACATGAATGTTTGCCTAAAAAATGACAATGAAACAGATCTTTACTCTGTGGATAATGTAACACATTTTTTTAAATGTTAACTCTTATCTCCTTCTAATTAAGAATCTGAAATGACCACATTGAGGCCCTCAAGACACTAATTTTCTTGTTGATATAACATTTCAGTTTCAAGGACATAAAACAGGAAAACTGTTCAAACAATAACACAAATACCTTGGCTGGGAAATGGTTTTGAGAAAGTTGCCTGCCTTTGATAGATTTGATAGATTATCCATTCGTTGTTTTAGAACTTTGTTCATCTATAATTGACCAAGGAAGTGATGAGCTGCAGATGGCGAAAGTTCTTCTAATGGCACAGAAACAGAATGCAACAGTGTCTTTCCTTTTGCACATATAAGCAGTTAAGTTTCACAAGTAAAGCGTAAAAATAACTTCTGTGCAGAGATAACACAGTTCATCTGTCAAGATGCAGGGCAAAACTGAATCCAAAGAGCCTTTTGGTAGAACAAACACAGAATTATAATGAGCAATGTTGCTACACCATAACAGATGTCGGACAATGACAGTCAGGCTGACACAGAAAACAAAAATGTCTCAGAGAGGAAGCCACAGGGCATCATTCAGCTCCCATTATTAAAATGCATCTAAAATCAATTTTGTGATACTTCAGAATTGATTCTCTGTTTGTGCACATGTCTCTCTGTATGTTGATTGTGGTAAAAGCACATGGTATAAAATTAATCATCTAAACTATTTTGAGTGAAACGAGTTACTAATTTTAAATATAATTATGTACATCTTTCAGACATCCTCAGAAATTCTTCACCTGGGGTGTATGAATCTCAATATTTCATAAGCAAAAGTTCCCTCTTTTTCTTTCCCCTCTATCTACTGTAACATAGTTGTGTTTCACCATTTCATTATTTTTTTAACTTTAGATAGAACAAAAGACATTCTGAAAAGGGAAATTTTGTCTTTCTAATAAAATGGAGTAATCTAATATTTATGGTAAATTTATATGAATATATAACATGTAATATATAAAACACATTTGAAAAATTGCTTCAAAGCCATTGAATAGAGATGCAATATTTTGGTGATTCTATGATATTATTTAATATATTGTCATAAACATATTTTCTAAGAAAAAGGGGGATTAAGTAATGGAAATAACACTGAGTACTTATTTTGTCTTATTAACACTTACAATCTGTGTACTTGGTATTGTGTCTAAGAATTTAACAATTACTTTTGTTTTAAATAGATATGAGGAGTATATTGTAAGCACTCAATGTGTATGCGTCTGTGTGTATTTACACGCATGTGTGTGTATCCTTGAAGTGGTTAGAAGATATTGTTAGATTTCCTGAATTTGGAGTTATGCTGGTTTTAAATACCCAAAATAGATGCTGAGTGATGAACCTGGGTCCTCATTGAGAGCAGAACATACTCTTAATCACTGAGCCCTTTGTTCAGTCCCAACTATTATGATATAAAAAAAGAAACATAAAAATGAATATGAATTATGAGCCTTATAAAAAGTAATATGTAAAGAGAAAATTAATAAATAATAAACATCTTGAAGTTAAATTTATTTCCAGTTTGTGGAAATGAAGAATAATTATTTTCCTACCACATTATTATCAGGTTTTAAATTCCTATAAAAATTATATTAGTATATATGTTTTAAAAATGTGTTATGAAATATACTCTCCATTCATTATCCCTCAGAGAAGCTATTTTATAATTTACATTAAATATTTTATACTTTTCTAATCACAGTAATTTGATTTTATATGATTTGCATGAAACATCTGTCACCATGCACAAAACTTAAGTCCAAGTGGATCAAAGACCTCAACATAAATCCAGTTACTCTGAACCTGATAGAAGAGAAAGCAGGAAGTAGTCTTGAATGCATTGGCACAGCAGATCACTTCCTAAATATAACACCAGTAGCACAGACACTGAGAGAAACAATCAATCAATGGGACCTTTTGAAACTGAGAAGCTTTTGTAGAACAAAGGTTATGGTCAACAAGACAGAGCAACAGCCTACAGAATGGGAAAAGATCTTCACCAACCCCACATCTGACAGAGGGCTGATATACAGAATATATAAAGAACTCAAGAAATGAGACATCAAAATGCCCAACAGTCCAATTAAGAAATGGGCTATAGAGCTAAACAGAGAATTCTCAACAGAGGAAGCTCAAATGGCTGAAAGACATTTAAAGAATTGCTCAACATCTGTAATCATTAGACTCTGATGCAAATCAAAATGACTCTGAGATACCACCTTACACCTGTCAGAATGGCTAAGATAAAAAACACTGAAGACAGCTTATGCTGGAGAGTATGTGGAGCAAGGGGAACTCTCCTCCACTGTTGGTGGGAATGCAAGCTTGTACAGCCACTTTGGAAATCAACATGGCACTTTCTTAGAATATTGGGAATCAATCTGCCCCAAGACCCAGCTATACCACTCTTGGGTATATTCCCAAGGAATGCTCAATCATACCACAAGGACACATGCTCAGCTATGTTCATAGCAGCATTATTTGTAATAGCCAGAACCTGGAAACAACCTAGATGTCCTTTAACTGAAGAATGGATAAATAAAATGTGGTAAATATACACAATGGAGTACTACTCAGCAGAGAAAAACAATGACATCATGAGATTTGCAAGCAAATGGATAGATCTAGAAAAAAATCATCCTGAGTGAGGTAACCCAGACTCAGAAAGACAAACATGGTATGTACTCACTCATAGGTGGATACTAGATGTAAAACAAAGGATGACTAGACTGCTACTCACAACTCCAGGGAGGCTACCTAGAAAACAGGACCCTAAGAAAGACACAGGGATCACCCTATGACAGGGAAATGGATGAGATCTACATGAACAACCTGGTTGTGAGTGGGGGTAATGAAGTGCAAGGGTCGAGGGAAAGAGAACTTAGGGGAGCGGGAGATGCCAGCTGGATCAAGAACAGAAAGGGAGAACAAGGAATAAGAGACCATGGTAAATGAAGACCACATGGGAGTAGGAAGAAGCAAAGTACTAGAGAGGTCCCCAGAAATCCACAAAGATACCTCCACAATAGACTAATGGCAATTGTCGAAAGAGAGCCCGAACTGACCTACTCTGGTGATCGGAGGGCCAAACACCCTGTCGTGGTAGAACTCTCATCCAATGGCTGATGGAAGCAGATGCAGAGAACCACAGCCAGGCCCCAGGTGGAGCTCCAGGAGTCCAATCGGCGAGAAAGAGGAGAGATTGTATGAGCAAGAATTGTTGAGACCATGATTAGAAAAAGCACAAGGACAAATAGTCAAAATAGTGGAAACACATGTACTATGAACCAATAGCTGAGGAGCCCCCAACTGGATGAGGCCCTCTGGATAAGTGAGGCAGTTGATTAGCTTGAACGGTTTTGGAGGCCCCCAGGCAGTGGGACCAGGACCTGTCCTTAGTATATGAGCTGGCTGTTTGGAGCCTGGGGTCTATGCAGGGACACTTTGCTCAGCCTGGGTGAATGGAGGAGAAGACTGGACCTCCCTTGACTGAATCTACCAGGCTGAGCTGAATCCCCAGGGGAGTCCTTGCCCTGGAGGAAATGGGAATGAGGGGTGGGCTGGGGGAAGGGCAGGGGGGCGGGAGAAGGGAGGACAGGGCAATCAGTGGCTGATATGTAAAATTAAATTAAATTATAAAATAAAAATAAAAAAAGAATGAAGAAAAAGAAACCTATATTATACGTAAAATATACAGAAATATTAAAAACAGTCATATATTTCAAAATATAAAGAGAATCTGAAAATAACTTTATCACATTAAATTAAATATATTTATTCAATTTTAATTTACACTACTTTATTAAATATTAAAAAACAACCATGTGTTTACTTTTATTTTCTATTAAAACAGAGATTTATTAATCTTTTGATTATTCAAATGAGACAGTGGACAAAATTTCTTAGAACTCATGGTGCTCAGAATTCAATGGGTTAAGTCCTCTAGCACAGGGATGAAGCTCTGCCTCTGAATTTCAAAAACCCATGTAAAGCTGGGTGTAGTAGCAATCATCTTTAATGCCAGCACTCCTACAATGAAACTGCAGACAAAACAGAAGTATGCTTAAAAGTCCAAGGCCCAACTAGCCTGGTATACTCAATGGAGAAAAAGCAAGTAACCTGTCTCAAATGGTAATAGATGAGTACCAAGCTAGAAGTTGTCATCCAACTTCCACATCAACCAGATGTCACATGATTTCTCACACACATCAAACACACACACACACACACACACACACACACACATGCACACACAGTAATACACACACTATTTTATTCTCTTTCAGCACACTATAAAATATTGGCCACATTGACTTAAAAGAATGTGTCTTTTGGCTATTTCTTGACAGTAGTCATTTTTTTGTTCATGTGACCTCCTTTTTTTAAAACTAGAGTTGCCCTAAAACTGAAGCATAAATTCCAAAACATGGTAACCTGAGTCATTTCAAAGTGAATTCTTAAAAGAGTAGAGCATGGTGATACTTTTAAGCAAAGACCCTTTGCCCTCTGGATTTTTAATTCACATACTCATTTAATAAACCTATATTAATGCCTTATTATGTCTTGTGGAGTCTGCAGATGTAAAAACACCCATAGGAAATGAACCTGAAGACTTGGTTTCTTAAGTGCATTTCTGTAATTAGCTGAGCTCTTCCAGACAAATTCACAAATATAATGTACAGACATACTCACACTGAGATCACCCACAGAGGGTACAGATCCATTTATAATTTATATATTCAAATATAAAGTCACTGTTAGCAAGTATACATCATGCACTTAAATATATCCCATGAGTGAGAAGTTTCCCAGCCATCATAGAGCCCAGGCACCATCAGCATCTGCAATTTCTGGGCCCATTACCAATTTACTTAGTGAGTAGTTTCAGGAGATATATTGCCTGGCCAACTCAGAAAATGCTCAGACCACAGCACTTAGTACCCACAGTCAGGAAAGGCAATTGAGACAAAATCCTTCAGGCTCTCAAACCTATTTTCATCAGCCAATGCTGAACTTTAAGCCCTACCTCCTCTAATGCACACCTATACTTTAACTTACCATCACCCACGTATTGGTAAGTGCTTCCTTATGTCAGACTTCTTATTCTCCTCTAAACTCAAATCAACCAGATTTGTCATCTAGAATCTTAATCCAATAATTAGTTAAGTTTCTTGTATTCCCAAGATCTTCTCTAAATTTTCCCATTGACTTTTGGTCTTCTGAAATTGATTCACTGTCGACATGGTGCTTTTTATGAGATTCTTCCCTTTTTTGTATTTTTTTTTAAGAAATCCAATTGCATTGAGATCTAAGCAATTGTGACAGTTTGGTCCTAATCCTTTATTATTTTGTTTACTACTTCAACATCATTTCAGTTTCTTATCACCAATATATTTTAGGAATCCAACAACTGACCCTGCCTCTTTCTGCACTCCATACATTAAATTCCCTGGGACTTTCTAAATTGCCTTCTGATTATTCTCAAATCTCTGGAGCTACAGTTCTTATTCCTGTTTTTTGTAAAGATCTGGTGTCAGAGCAATCTTGAAGTTACTGATCATGCTTTCATTTCTAGAATTCTCTACACCACTAATGTTCTTCATTAGGATCATAATTTCTTTAAACTTACTTTCATAACTAATCAAAATAATTAAATAAATCAATCACTATGAATCAAACTTTCATAAGTAAGACAAATAGGCCTTCATTGATAGTCACTAGTTACTCCTGAAATTAAGAAGTCCAGCACAAAATGCAGAGTAGTAAGATAAAACAAAGAAGTAGAACCAATGAGATTAATTTTTCTTTTTTTTTCCTTCAGGGTTTTTGTTTGTTTGTTTGTTTGTTTGTTTGCATTTTTCAGTTTTTTGAGACAGAGTTTCTCTGTATAATAGTCCTGACTGTCCTGGAACTTGCTGTGTAAATCAGGCTACACTCGAACTCACAGTGCTCATCCTTCTTCTCCCTCCCAGTTGCTGAGATTAAAGGTGAGCACCACCATGCCTGGCTTCAATGAGGTGAACTTTGAAGTACACTGGTACAGATCATGAATTATGAATTTAGTAATACATATCTGTAGATGTATACAAATAATAACTGAATATGTTTGTCTAGTCGCCTTTAAGAAAGAGTACGCATAAAAAAAAGAATAGAAAATTCAAATATACCATAGATTAAAAGAGCAGTGAGTTATCAAACTGGACATTCCTTAAAGCCAGAAGAGGTTCTATAAGTTCCTCCATCTGTATTCTAGCAATATGCACAGATGAAAAATGGAAGCAGGACACATAAACATCTGTATCAGTTGTAGATTGGCATTTGACTTATTTGAACAAG
Organism: Peromyscus eremicus; assembly: GCF_949786415.1. Taxonomy (NCBI): domain Eukaryota; kingdom Metazoa; phylum Chordata; class Mammalia; order Rodentia; family Cricetidae; genus Peromyscus; species Peromyscus eremicus. The sequence goes on from NC_081425.1 coordinate 31,295,630, forward strand.
CTCTAAGTAGTTGGTAATTTGTGATTAACTGAGGATCAGATGATATGTTTGAATGACAGATATTAGCAAAAACAGCATGCTCCTAAATTAGGCATTTAGTTAGATTTCCTATTAGTTATATTACTGTACATTAGATAAAGATGCAAATAACAAATTAATTTAATCATTCTCATATGTGACAATGTTTTCCTGAAGTGAGCAGAAGAAAGCAGTAAACATGCCAATTTTTGTCTCAAGAATGTCATTTGGTAACTCAGTTATTGCACTTGCAATGTAATTGGCTGGAAATAAATCTGGTTAGTTTTTTGTTTTGTTTGTTTTTGTTTTTCTTTATTTTACACACCAATCAAAGATCCCCTCTTTCCTCCTCCCACACTCCCACCCTCTCCCCCAACCCTCCCCTCAACAAGAGGGTAAGGCCTCCTATGGGGAGGCACATCCGGTAGAGGCAAGTCCAAGTCCTTCACCCTGCTTCAAGGCTGCACTAGGTATCCCATCATAGGTAGTGGGCTCCTAAAAGCCCCTTCATGCACCAGGGATAGATTCTGAATCTACCGCCAGGGGCCCCCCCAAGCAGATCAAGCTATACAATTGTCTCCCATGCAGTGGGCCTAGTTCAGTTCCATGCAGGCTCCACAGCCATTGATCCAACTTTCAAAAGTTCCCACTAGTTTGGTTTGGTCTTCTCTCACTTGCTCATAGAATCGTTCCTCTCTCTCTCTGACTGGACTCTTGGAGCTCTACCTGGTGTTTGGTTGTAGATTTCTACATCAGCCTCCATCAGTCATTGGAGAAAAGTTCTGTGGTGACAGATCTGATCTCTGGGGCAAGCCAATTCAGTTCAGGCACACTCTCCACTATTTCTAGTAATCTAAGCTGGGGTCATTCAAAGCTTGGCGAATTAATTGGAAATCTAGGTCTCACTCCTTTCTCATGAAATTTGGAATGGAGAGAAAAAAAAATGGGCTGCAACTCATATGAAGGAACAAGGACGTTACGTTGAAGATTGTAAATTTTACACACATTTGTGTTTTAATTACAATGATGATTCATAAAAGACAAATGAACACATACTTTTATGGATACGATGGGTAAGAAAATGATGTCCTCTGCGTTTTGCAATAGAACAGAGTCTAGAGCATTGAAAATGATTTAATCTTCAATTAGAACTGGGATTCTGTATACAGTTGGCACAAATGAGGATTGTGTAATTAAATGAGAATAATTCACCTAGCAAAGATGAAGTTAAAATTAATCCAAGAGAAGTCAAGGAAAGAGAGTAGCAGGCATGAAGAGGCACCAAATGGTACTTTTAGATGTCACCCAAATTATTACCCAAGCTGCTGGAATACATGATAAAATAATGAAACTTGTACAAATGGAATTGTTAATATTTTCCTTCAGTAAAATATTTGTGAAGAGGTGAAAAGACTCTCTTTCTTGCACACTACAGAAATTCAGGGCAAATGTTCAGGTTTGCTACACTTCACATACACCTCTCACAAATATTCCAAACTCCTTTTCATAGTACACCTATGTAGAGGGAGTAGAATAAAAGTCTTTTGTAGATAACATGACTTTTGAAATGTGCTCATATTTCACCACCTAAAATGTGGTAACATGGCTATATCTAGCAACAAAGATGCCAAGGAGATACAGACTGGCTGGGCAGCTGTATTCACATTTATCTCAGGGCATCAATAGAAACAGTATAAAGAAGATGGCAAGATTTTATACAGAAGTGGTCCATGCAACAGGGAGGATAAGAAAGAAAACAAAAGAAGCATTATACATACATAGATATACCATGATTCCTTCCTTCACTGTACTTACTAATTGCTTCACATCAAGCTTTGTTCCCTTCATGTGCTCTCATTTTTTCTTGAGGACAACTAAGGGTTAAAGAATGTTGAAAACAATCAAAGCAGAACAATAAACCTTATGTAATACCTTTTGTCTCCTGGAGCTTTAATTCAGGTAGATAGCACATAATAAACCAAAATGAAACCGATCAAGTACGTTGTGAGGAAAACATATTTAAAGAAAAATAATATGATACAGAAGGAAGATTTTTGGCTTGAGGTGGCATTCAATGTGAGTTGAAAAACAATATAGCAGTAATAGAAGGATAGGATGCCAGAGGGCTCCTGGATGAGGTTGACTAGGCACTATGTCTCTAAATACAAATGTAATTGCTTGGAATAATGGTTTGAAAGCATAGTAGGCAGACTGAGGAACACTGGACTTTACAGGTACATGGCAAAGAAGCACGCAAGGCTTTAAAGAGTGAATGAATCTAGTTTAATCACAGCAGTGGGAGGCCTATACAAAAGGACTGTGAATTCAAGTGCAACCTGTAGGTACATACAAAGAATCTCCCCTGCCCCTTGTTGCACACACACACACACACACACACACACACACACATACACACACACACACACACAAATAAAATTGGTGAGAAAGGATGAATGAAAATGTTAGATTTTATACCCAGTAAATAATTATTATGTCCTATTACACTATATTAATATATAGTTTGAATGATATGACTCTCTTACTCTAAATAAACAACCCAGTTCAGAGTTTTACAAGACGGGATGGCATTAGAGGCATTCTTCCATACTCACTCTGAGGCATTGATTCTAAGAAATGAAAATGTATGTCTAAAAATATAGTTGAACTCCGATATTTATAGCATATTTATTCATAAGCACCCTGAACCAAGAACAACCCGAATGCCTATAAGGAAGTGAATTGATATACAAATTATATTTTATTCATACAATAAAATGCTACTCAGCAATAAAAGAAGTTGTGGGTTATTGGTTTGCATAGCAGAAAGACTGAATCTCAGAAGTACACTAGATGAAAGAAGTCAGGTTTATGAAGCACTCACTATATTTTCCAATTTATATAAAAACCTCAAAATATGAAGTTAGACTATTATAAGAAGAAAGCAGGCCAGACATTGCTTAGATTTTCAGTGTTCACCATAGGAAAGCAAGGTTTTGAGTTTAAAAATATTCTTTGTTTGGTTATGTTAGCTAGTAGATGGAAGTTAACTTTCGTCAAAATTCTTCAAATGTTGTACTTTATAAACCTACATTTATACTATAAAAACATTTATTTTATTAAAGCACCTAGTTTTTGCTGTTTTCAGTGATAATAATTATGAGAGTTTACAATGTTTTGAAAATCTTAATAACCCTGTATTAACATCCTATTTAGATGAAACATAGTAACTTTTTAATATGAAGAACAATCTTTTGAACAATGTGAGTTTGTATCATTCTCCAGCCAAAATTTACTCACAAAATGGGTTTTTCAAACCTAGGGGATTTGTACCCGATGGTCCCTCCAGGAAGAAGCTTTCTAAATCCCTTTCACCCAGTTAAAAGTCTTACCCTTTTGCAGCTCTCACATCAGTCTCCTCTTCTTCCAGGTAATAACTTCAGCTTCTCTTGGTGTCAAATTCTCTAACAATATTTTTACACAACCTATGAATGAATTCCTTGGCAAGTAAAACTTCCCTTTACCAGTTCATAAACTCACGAACTGCTCATTTTGTTCTGTTTTCTCATATCATCACAAACGAACACGATTTAGCAACTAGAAACTTTCACTTACTAAAACGACAACCTTTGCCACATAGATCCTTACACAAAGCACACCACTTGATATTTGGGGAATGGTTTGCATTTATCGGCTCTCCTAACACATATTAGTGCAGAAGAAATCTACACAGATTTTAAATATCTAAGCAAGACAAGACTTGGGTCAATCTATTGATGAATAGAGACTTAAGCAAAAAGAGGAGCTGAATAGAAGTGAGCAGATGGATAATTAGTTGAGAATGATAGCAGTTACATGCATTGATGAATTAAGGATATGAGAGAAGAGCATTAGGATATGATTTAATGTTATTATAGATTTCAGAGTGAAACATTACCACTTTAGAATCACTGAAGAAAAGCATTTTGAATTTGTCATATTCTCAAAGACTTCCTCAGCGAGGCAATCGAGAATTGTAAATATCTTAAAATAAAGCTACAACTGAACAGATGGCAGTATTCAGAGAAAGTTTCAAGACCATGTCCAAAATCCAAGGCTCAACTGCAAAAGGAAGCAGATAGCAGCCTTTCTGCTTTTACTAGCTAGCAGACAGAATGTGAAAGTTAGAGGATGCCACTGTGATCTGGAAGACATTCTAAATCTCCTACTGGCCCTAATCTTCTAGTTCTCTAGTGGTAATGGATGTCTGAAAAAAAAATCCAGAAAAATAATTTTCTGTATCCATGGAAACCTTTTTATGATGATGCTTGAGATAAATATGGTTGTCTGTATTTTGATGAAGGATGAACATTGCTACCTGTAAAAGCAATATTAAAAGTCCCCTAGGGAGAGATAAACAAAATGAGTGATTTTACTTCGTGTGGTAAGATTATAGACATAAGTCTCTTAGCTGAAAATAACCGTTTCTTAGAGGAGATGGGAAAGTACACTCCGATACTTGGTAGTTGAGAACAATTACATAAACATTTGAAGGCCATTTTGTAGACCAGATTTACCTCCCTCAGGGAAGTTGCTTTTCTCATACGGTTATATTTTTTACATCTTTTAGTGCTTTCTTGGTAGCTCTCAGCTTTCTTTACATGTATCATATCCTAAATATTACATTTCTTAAATATCTGGTTGTGTACTAGGTTATGTACCAAAAAAATTAAAGGATAAACTGGAGATTTTTATTTTCACTAAACTTGGATTTTTTTTTATTTTGCAATACAATTCAGTTCTACATATCAGCCATGGATTCCCTTGTTCTCCCCCTCTCCCACCCTCCTCAAGTTCCCCCCAGCCTACCCCCCATTCCCACCTCCTCCAGGGCAAAGCCTCCCCCAAGGACTGAGATCAACCTGGTAGACTCAGTCCAGGTAGGTCCAGTCCCCTCCTCCCAGGCCTAGCCAAGCGACCCTGCATAGGCCTCAGATTTCAAACAGCCAACTCATGCAATGAGCACAGGACCCAGTCCCACTGCCTGCATGCCTCCCAAGCAGATCAAGCCAATCAACTGTCTCACTCATTCAGAGGACCTGATCCTGTTGGGGACCCCTCAGCCATTGGTTCATAGTTCATGTGTTTCCATTCGTTTGGCTATTTGTCCCTGTGCTTTATCCAACCTTGGTCTCAACAATTCTTGCTCACATAAACCCTCCTCATTCTCGCTAACTGGACTCCCAGAGCTCCACCTGGGGCCTAGCCATGGATCTCTGCATCCAGATCCCTCAGTCATTGGATGGGGTTTCTAGCATGACAATTAGGGTGTTTGGCCATCCCATCACCAGAGTAGGTCAGTTCGGGCTGTATCTCGACCATTACAGCAGTCTGTTGTGGGGGTATCTTTGTGGATTTCTGTGGGCCTCTCTAGTACTTTGCGTCTTCCTATTCTCATGTGGTCTTCATTTACCATGGTCTCCTATTCCTTGTTCTCCCTCTCTGTTGTTGATCCAGCTGGGATCTCCCACTCCCCCAAGCTCTCTTTCCCTCGACCCTTGCCCTTCACTACCCCCACTCATGTCCAGGCTGTTCATGTAGATCTCTTCCATTTCTCTGTCATTGGGCTATCCCCATGTCTTTCTTGGGGTCCTGTTTTCCAGGTAGCCTCCCTAGTGATGTGAGTAGCAGTCCAATCATTCTTGTTCTACATCTAGTATCCTGCTATGAGTGAGTACATACCATGTTTGTCTTTCTGAGTCTGGGTTACCTCACTCAGGATGATTTTTTCTAGATCCATCCATTTGTCTGCAAACCTCATGATGTCATTGTTTTTCTCTGCTGAATAGTATTCCATTGTGTATATGTACCACATTTTGTTTATCCTAAACTTGGATTTTAAAAAGAGCATATTTTGAACATATATTCCTGTTAGAACACAATTAGGAAAAATCTAACTTCAAAAATAAGGTGACAGTAATGAACTGAGTGTTTAACAATGCAAATACTACACATTCTTGCTCTTCATGTTCTAAGAAGTCTCTAAGTTAGAAAATAAGCAACATTGTTCCTAGGGAAAGTAGCATAGCTCTCAAAGTCTTAAATACCCAAATATTTTATTCTGGAAGGCTATGTTTCTTTTTCTTTCTTTTTTTTTTTTTTTACTTTTACAAAACAGACAGTAAGTTGGGTCATTGGTATGTGCTTAGCTCACATTCAACATGTTCAGGAATCAGGATTTAAACAGTGTCCAACTGATGTCACCAACAGCTTCCTGTAGCATGCCATCTGCTCCTAGACTTCAGTCTTTCAGCATCTGTGTATAGGATTAAAGAGCTGAGTGATTCTTAAGATAGTAGAACTTTAGGGATGTCTATGAGTGAACTCAAACTTATTTCTACTAAATGACTAATTTAGTGGTTAAAAGTAACTTCTAGCTACTGAGAAAATATAAAATAGAGAAAAATGGGATGATAAATACCAACAAATTATTAATATTATTTCTATTCAATTCACCCTGACAGGATCTATCCTGTGCATGTAATAATAATTTTCATAGCATCATGATTATTCAACATTTACTGATTAGAATGTTTTCTGAACTTTTTTTCCTATATCTCCTACCTGTGTGTGCCTGTGCATGTACAGGTGGTGTGGTGGTGGTGGTGGTGGTGTGTGTGTGTGTGTGTGTGTGCCTGAATGTTCATGCATGTATGTATTTGCATGTGTGTGAGTGCATGTGTGTGTAAGAAATAAATCATCATGATGTATTTTCAGTAAAGGGCACATTTAAAGACCATCAGAAGCAGACATGAGGCTTTAGGCCCTCATCTTCCTTGGCTTTTGCTTCTTGTTGAAACATACTCAGGTAATCCTCTGCTTAAAAGCAAGAGGCAGTTTGCTATTTGAATGGGCCTTTCATATGTATATGTATGTGTGTGTGTGTGTGTGTGTGTGTGTGTGTGTGTGTGTGCATGTGTGTGTTCAATAATGCTTTGCATCCAGAACCAATAGATTGAAGGTTTGGGGGAGGGTACAATACTAGACAGTGGGGAGATTGTAGCCCCCTATAGAACTCAGCCAGTGGTGAACAAAAGGGGGCAGGACAATATGACTAGAAATATAATAAGCCATTGTTTCTTCCAAATCAGTGCAGAAACCCTTTTTGCCTTTTGTAAAGTTTGGTCTTTGTGAAAGGATAGAGTGGGAAACAGTTTGCAGGAGGCAGTTTTCTACTTTTTTGTGGCTATCTGGTTTCAAACTCAGGTCATCAAGATTGAAAAGAAAAGTCCTTTGGGCCCATTAATCTCTCTCTTTTTTTTTTCTCTTGTAAGTTAGGGCCTATACAATACTCTCATGCAAACAGCCAAATAGTGTATATTTAATGTGTTCTTGTATAATAGGCATTGACTGCACTTCCTTTTTGCTCTGGCTGTCTTTCCAATGTCCTTTAACACTTATTCAGCATGTTTTCTGTGATCACTGTCACTACCTGGTGAAGTACCAGTCTATTTTAAATAAATCTGCCACCTGTAGAGGTGTGATTAATCTTCAAACCACTCTTGAACTTCACTTTAGCCTGTTTATTTTGAGAAGCTGCTAGTACCTGTGTATTTATTAACAGTTCTAATTTTACAAGAAAAACTGAAATAATTTAGGAAATTATTCTTCCAGAAAATAAATGGTTCAAAATTTAAATTATTCTGCTTATCCTTCATCCAATTCTCTCCCCTTGAATGATCTAGGTTTCTGTAAGTGTTAGATACTCTTCACAAATGTGAAAGTAGAGTTCATCCTGGTTATATCAAGGCCATGTAAGAAATAAAACGGCATTAGCATTATTAAAAATCTTCTTTCAGTTGTAAATGTTAAAAAAATAAGCTGAGAATTCATAAACTTGCTCAGCACAGAAACTATAACATTATCATTTGCATAACAGTAAATCAAAATATTAAACCTAATGTTAAATTCTCATTTTACCATAGTAACCAGTCTGATGTCACAGAAGAGTCACATTATTGTCATTTAAGGGAAAAAAAAAACTTTTCTCTAATAAAAACATGATGACTTCAGTGAAGTGTTTCTCTCTAATAAAAACATGATGACTTCAGTGAAGTGTTTCTCTCTCAAAAACAAAAACAGATCCCTCACACATCCTGATTTATAATGGAAGAGGAGGCCATGATGAAAATAAATGAACAATGAGAAATACAGTGTGGGTCAAGTTGTTTTAAAAATTATTCAAATCGTCTAAATAAACCATGTTTTTGTGAACCAAGGCTTTTCACATAATTGAGTTACCATAAATGATTCATAAGTGGTGGTTTGAAGCACTATCATTCTGTTATTGTCAACAGATTTGTACAATAATCTACTAAAATTATATATAACATCAAAGGGAAATGTTTTCAATCATGTTTGGCCATAAATGTCAACTAGACACAGCCTAGCCAGGCTAGCATCATCTTAGTGGAAAGGCCTTGACTGAAAAAATCAGTGGTACCAGGTTTATCACGTAGATCTGTGGGCATGTTTGGGAGGAAATGTCTTGATTACTAATTGATGTAGGAGGACTCAGACTACAGTGGGTATTCCAATTCCTTGGCCAGGTGGTCCTGGGCTGTATAAAAGCTAGGTAGGTGTGATAGAGTGAGCCAGTAAGCAGCTTTTCTCCTTGGTTTTTACTTGATGTCTTGGATCAGCTTCCCTCAATGATGGATTAAGATCTTTAAGTGCCAAACAAATACCTGTTGCTTCTCCTAATTTGTTTTTCATAAAAAGTGGTTTATCACAGCAACAGTAAAGCTAACTAGAACAGTTTCTTAAACTTAAAAAAAATCGTCATGTTTTAGGTGCTAGCAATTGAACTTAGGATTGATTTGTCCTCTACCCACAAGATGTACCCTAATCTACTGATATTTTAATAAATAAGAAAAGATATTGAAATGATCTGAGGTCACTAATTGTTTTCAGTGTGTGGTTCCTTGATAAAAAGAATATTTTCAGTGTGTATTTCTAGTTATCTTCAAAAAAAGCTCTTTCTTGCTTGTTAAATATGACATTTTGCTTTTTGGCAGAAAGATATTATCAATCAAAAGCACTCTTCTCTTCAGTTCATCTAAAATACCTTGTACTCCAGAAGTACTTTACAAAGCAATGTTTTCAGATTCTGCTCTTAGTCTCTTTCTCTACCTTCACCTATTTCAAAGCAAGAAAATTGCATTTTTGCTCTGATTTTACAGTTTTGTTTTTGCTGGAAAGAGTAAAGGTGAGAGAGCAAGCATTCTATTACAGAAGATAGTTGAGTGGAGAACATTAATTGTCTGCCAAGGTGATGGAATGATAGTCATGTAGCTGGAGTTTCCTGCCTTGCCCACAGTCAGGACAAATCTTTGTCACCCACCAGTCCCACAGCCCTCAGACCCAACCAAGTAAACACAGAGACTTATATTGCTTACAAACTGTATGGCCATGGCAGGCTTCTTGCTAACTGTTCTTATAGCTTAAATTAATCCATTTCCACAAATCTATACCCTGCCACGTGGCTTGTGGCTTACCGGCATCTTCACATGCTGCCTGTCAAGGCAGCGGCTGGCAGTGACTCCTTCTGCCTTCCTGTTCTTTCTTTTCTCCTCTCTATTAGTCCCGCCTATACTTGTCAGAGACCAAACATGGACCATGGAAAAGTACTAGCTAAGCCAGAGAATAAGCCCCTACCCTAAACCAAAGATAAAGAACAGGTCAGGCAGGTCAGGTAGCATAGCAACAGAACAATGGGCCCTGACCAGTGACCTTACCACCTAGCAGCCTCACGACTTGCATGTAGCCCTTCACCTGCACGTCCCCCTTCACCTGCACATACGGCACGTACTGCACCCCTTCCCTCCTTCCCTCCCCCTCCCATGCTATATAAGCCTTGCTGAGGAGAATAAAATTTGCAGCTTTACCAGAACACACTGTCTTGCTGTCTTCTCGTGTCTCCCATCCCTCTCATTCTCTCCCACAGGTGGGTTGCCCCCGTTGACACCCCGCTGGCCGAGGCATATACTTCCTGCCTAGCCACTGGCCAATCAGTGTTTTATTTATTGACCAATCAGAGCAACACATTTGCCATACAGAACATCCCACAGCATAGTCATTTTAATTTTACAGTATAACTGTGTGACTGTGCAAATAAGGGCACTCACTACTATGTCAGATTTCAAAATTTTAAAATTTCTCATGTTGTTCCTTTCTGATTCTAAACATTTTTGTTGTCATTGTTGTTTAATTCTTCTCTCATATGTTATGTTCAGACCACAGTTTGACCTCCCTCCTCCCCTCCCAGGCCCTCCTCCAACCTCCTGTCTCCTGAGAGCCACTTTCCTCCATTTCCCTGCAAATAAAAGAGTCAGCCTTCTAGCGATATACAGTGAACATGGCCCAACAATTTTCAATTAGACTAGGCACAAAACTTCATATCAGGATGGGCAAGGCAACCCAGTAGGAGGAAACGGGTCCCAAGAAAAGGCAAAAATGTCAGAGACACCCCCACCACCACTCTCACTGCTAGGAGTTCCACAAAACACCAAGCTACACAACCATGAGGTATATGCGGAGGACCTACCTCAGACCCATACAGTCTGTGTTTGTTGATTCTGTCTCTGTGAGCCACTATGAGCCCTGCTTAGTTGATTCGGTCAGTTGTGTTGTCTTGGTGTCCTTGATTTCTCTGACTCCTACAACCCTCCCTACCTTCCATGGGATTCCCTGAGCTCTGCCTAATGTTTGGCTGTGGATCTCCACATCTGCTCATATCAGTTGCTGGATGATGCCACTCTGATCACAATTGGGCGAGGCATGGCTCTATGAGTATAGCAGAACATCATTAGGAATCATTTCATTACTTTTTTCTCTAGCCATGTTTGGTTCTATCCTGGGCCTCTCTGGGCTATCCTGGTCATCCAGGCAGGGTTAGGATCAGGATCCCTCATGAGACATAGACCTCAAGTTGGACCAGTCATGGGTTGGCTACTCCCACAAATTCTGAGCCACAATTACCCCAGCACTTCTTGCAGGAAGGACAGATTATGGGCAAAAGGTTATGTAGCTGGGTTTATGTCCCAGTCCCACTGCTAGGAGCTTTGCCTGGTTATAGATTATGACCAGTTTGTGTTGCTTGAATCTTAGATGCTCTTTTAATAAAAAACACAGAGCCAAATATCAGAGTGAAAGCTGAAAAATCAGAGAAGCAGAGAAGCCAGCCTCTATCAGGGTATCTCTTTTCTTGGTCTCCCACTCTGTCCCTGTTCCAGCTCGACCATCCTGTACCCTCCATTACTCCCATTACCCCCCAGTTTGCTCATGGAGATCTCATCCATTTGACCTACTAAGAGGGATCTATGCATCCTTCTTAGGGTCCTTTTTGTTAGTTAGCTTCTGTGGAGCTGTGGGTTGTAGTCTGGCTATCCTTTGCTTTACATCTAATATCCACTTATGAGTGAGTACATACCATGTTTTCAAAGATTATGTCAAAGTAAATGTTCTATGCTTTCTTTAGCCTTTTTGAGAAATGAGAGTTCCATTCAGTATCAGATGCATTCCTAATGGGCAGCTACACACCAACCACACAGTTTCCCAGAGTTTTCTTGAGTGAGAGCAGCAGGAAATATTAAATAGAAGGATTTAGATGGTGGAGATAGACAGAAAACACAGGATAGCCTCAAGAGGGCCTGGAACCTATTCCAACAGGCCGTGACTGTCTCTGCCCTAGGGTATTTATAGAAATGCCAATGGGTGGAGCAAAAGACCTCCCCCTAGCACAGCCAAGTGCAGACCATCTCAGACACCTGCACTCAGGCCCATGGTCCTAATCATCTGCTATGCAGACCTGCTGGGCAAAGTGACCAGCAACCTAAAAATAGGCTCCCACACTTTCCAACCATGCCAAATCAATGCTGCAGGAAAAACATTTATTTCACGAACATGCCATTTGACTAATTTATAACTAAATATTTATTGAAATGAATTAATGCACTATATTATTATCTTGGGAAAGGATGAATGGAGTATTTTTATTACTTAATGATAGGAAAAAGGTGGAAAAACTAAATATGTAATTCATTTAATCTATAACTCCACCAGCTTATGTGATAGCTTAGCACTTCCATGAGCTTTATAAGAAGGAACTCTTTTTTTTTTTTTTTTTTTTTTTTGGTTTTTCGAGACAAGGTTTCTCTGTGTAGCTTTGCGCCTTTCCTGGAATTCACTTGGTAGCCCAGGCTGGCCTCGAACTCACAGAGATCCGCCTGGCTCTGCCTCCCGAGTGCTGGGATTAAAGGCGTGCGCCACCACCACCCGGCAAGAAGAAGGAACTCTTAATACCAGATCTAAGTGCATAAAAGAAGTGCTACTCATGAAAGAAATTATCAAGTTAACCAGCAAAAAAAAAAAAGCAAGAGAAAAACATAACATAGTGATACTCAGAGATGTTCTCCAGAGAATGGACTATGAGCAAACAACTCAGGAGAAAATGATTTCTATCCCTACCTTGCTGCTAGAAAGTTTCCATGAAGATTTATGGCTTAAAGACAAAATATGCAATACATTTCATTTGCATTTGCATGTATTTCCAACAAAATAACAAAGTTTATATATTTTCAGTAAACATAGATGAAGATATGATAAACTTGGAACTTTTAAATAAAATACACTTACACAAGGGGTGGAGTCCTCATGTGTGTGTGTGTGTGTGTGTGTGTGTGTGTGTGTGTGTGTGTGTGTGTATGTGTATGTTAGAGAGAGAGGGGGGAAGAGAGATATGTAAGAGAGTTATATTCAAATACATAATTGAGACCAGTTGATATAGATACAAAGTCATGGTTATTCAGAAGCCGAAAGATGATATGGGACAAGTGTCTAATGTGTTAATGAAGCAATGAAGTCAAGGTATATGTATAAAAAAAGAGAAGGACTGAAAAACAGCTGATAGAATGGCCAGTCTCAAAATCTGCATGAGTTTTGGTTTATTTTTCAATGACCCTAGTAAACATACGCCTTTCTTGTCACAAAAATCCCATTTCCTACAACACTATGAGAAGGGCTATGATCCTGGGAGTTACAACAAAGCCTAGCATAAAAGAAAATTCAAACAACACAGCAACCACTACAACAGGAACACAAATAAACGTGTGCTGGTACTTTGAAAGTGTAGCTTGTTAGTGGCAGCAGCAGTACTACTAATATCAAGACTTTACACATAGGAAGTTGATGCTTAAGACATATGAAACCACTCATTGAAAAAATTAACTGCTGATACAATAATTGGCTAGCGTGTCAATTTTGCTCATACTGCTTGCTCAGAATATCATTAATTAATAAATATACATAAAGTTTTTTATTATTCTATAATGTCCAACCATAATTCATTGACTAGAGCTTGTCAATGCAGTTCTTCTAGACACACTTTTATAACCTTAGTCCCGTACAATCTTTAAAATGAAATGTTGTTCATGGTATGTATAGTGCAAATCATTTGGGGACAATTATTTCTGCTGCAGGAACTTTATCCTTCATATAATAGATTCCTTTCCATCCTTAATTCTTCCATGTGAAAATGCTTTCCATACAAGACATAAAATCATAAGCATGCACACAAAAAATGTGTCTTACAATACTACACATTAGCTATTATGCATGATGTTGGACATTATAGGATGAACTTTTATTGCTATGTGGCTACAGATGCAAGCTGATACTTCAATGATTTTCATTAACTCTCTAAACAAGAGCCTAGAATTAGAGAAATGTAGAAGGCTGCAATCCTGCTCTAGGCCTCCATTCGGCTTTAACTTCTTATGTGACATTTTCTATGTCTTTTCTTTCCTCAGCTTCATGTTGACTGTTATGAATTGTCAATTAAGTTAATTGATTTGTTCAGAATAAGTCATGCATGCAGATATTATAATGTATATAAATTTATCAATGTTCAGATACAGATATACAAATAGCATTTAGAGAAATAATCAATGTAGTGTTCTTTGTAAATAGTGAAATATGTTTAAAATCAATTTTATCTTTTCTCATTGATTATTATTTGATGGTTTATGACTGCTTTTAAGCTAATAAATGTGGCATTGTCACATAAATTTACACAGGCAAGAATAAAACCAATCATTTTTAGTGTAAATTACCAACATTTACTTTGATTGCTGCCAATCAATAATTATGTGGGAAAAAAAATACTCTAAGACCTGGGTGCATCTTATACCACATATGCTCAAAAGCTGAAATTTATAAAGCTATTATTCATTAAAGAAAAAAAGAATTAGAATTAGCTAAGTTTTTACCTTACTCTTCTGTCTTAGGTTGACATTTTAAAATGAAAAATTCTATTTTGAAACTCACTATTTTGTATAATATGTTTTTGACTGGTGAGTGTAGAAACACTTTCTATTGTTCCCATGAAAATTTCATTATGTTCTTGAGGTATTAATAATTCATAGGATAGGAAAATATGAGTGATACAGAATAATGCAGCTATTTTCATTTAAGAGACCCAAGAGATGAATAAGATGACTGATTTTTTTGTCTTAGTATAAGCAGCTTTCAGGAAAACTAGAGAAAAATCAAGTTTCATTTTCCCCAGAGTTTCTTTGTGTGTATGTGCGTGTATGTGTGTATATAAGACAATATCATTCTTATATACAAGCACAGATATGTACATATGTTTATAGTTAAATTTACTAAGCACAATATATTGGATTCTGCCCAAGATTTTAAATCTGTCTTACGTAACAAATGTTATTCTTCACAAAAATGTAGAGAATTGTGTTTGTATAGAAATACTTGTATTCATATATACAATATCCATGTATAATGTAATATGTATGTATAATTTCCATGTGTTTTACCACTAAATATTGTCTTTTTTAGCATCTGTTATTAAGCCAAATCAAAAAATAAAATCAAGATACAAAGAATTTTTTTAAAGTTGTAAATTTGGCTTTCAAATTTAGGAATAAACTGATTCTCTTACTCTTTCCTCATATGTCCAATGGTACCTTAACAGACAAAATCTTTAAAAGACAGAGTAGATTATTTAATTATGAACTTTATCTATTTGAATACATATAATGCAGACAGATTTTAAGAAAGTGTACATATATATGTACATATATTTAACTTAGATGTAAAATACTCAAAAGAAAATATCAGCAATTTAATTCTAATACTTGTTTTGAGAAAAAAGTCATTTACATAAACTTCAGCTTATTAGCCTTCACTTGTGAAAAATATTTGAGAGAAAACTGTAATCATTCAATAGGAAATCCTAATGAATCAATGGACATTCTGCGGTGTTTCCTTGTTCTACTTAAAATTTTGTCTCCATTTAGCCAGAAAATGGTATAAAAATAAGTACACATACATATGAAAAAGTAGATTTTGAAACTCAATATTTTGAATAATATTTCTCTGACTGATGAGTTTAGAAACATTTTTATTGCACCAATTTTCACCATGTTCTTGATAAATTAATAATATGATATAAAATATGAGTGATACATTATTGTATTTCACACAAATGTTTGTGCATGTTGCATATATATACATATATATATATATATATATATATATATATATATATATATATATATGTTTTTCAAGACAGGATTTCTCTGTGTAGCTTTGTGCCTTTCCTGAAACTCACTCTGTATTCCAGGTGGGACTTGAACTCACAGAGATCTGCCTGCCTCTGACTCCTGAGTCCTAGGATTAAAGGCATGCACCACCACTGCCCGGTAGTTGCATATATTTGTAAGCAGATATACATATGGTATTCTCACACACTCTCCACAAATATAATTATAGATAGATAGATAGATAGATAGATAGATAGATAGATAGATAGATAGATATGCAAATGGACATTTATCTCTGTAAGCTCTCACTGAATTAGGTGTCATATAATTTCAGTAAATTTACTTTTAAATTACTTTTTGTTATGCATGTATGGAAACTTTTGTAGAACATATGCAGAATAAATAAAAATTTACATTTCAAATCTCTCTGATTATGATAAAAAGAATAAACGGACTTCTGGGTAAGATGGTACACTAGATGCAACTACTGTGTGATTTTGATGACAAAACATGTCAGTAGGATAAAATAAATTAAACATGAAAATGAAAATGAAGGAGAGATTAGGAATTTGGAAACATTGAGACAAAACAGCAAAAAGTGTAGGACAAAAACCAATTTAATCTACCAAAGAACATCTAAGCCAAACTAGTCAGTTCTGCTCCCCAGCTGGGCAAGTGGAAGTTATTGCCATTTCCAAAAGTTAAGCCAGGTAGCCATGGAGAAAGGAGTCTGGTAGTCCTATCCTTACAAGTGTACAGTCCTCACAAGCTTTAAATACAATTGAAGGTTTGATGAGAAGTGAGTCCCTTGACAGGTGTCAACAGTGGGAAAGAATTCCACTCTAATCACTGTCTTCTCTGACTTGGAGGTCAGGAGCCAATACCATCTTGAGAAGGAACCTTTTTTTATTTTTTTAAATGAGCTACACTACAGGCATGAAAAGCAGAAGTAGTGACAAAGTGACTAGTCTATGAGGCAAAATGCTGCACCTCTTCATGAGTGAGATCCCTTGGAAACAGTTTCAAAGAGGGAAGATACTGAATTGATGAGTGCAGACAGCGAGAAGCTTGGTTTAAGCAGGAAAGGGCATAAAGAAAGAACTGGAATTCCTACAGGAAGTGATGAAGACCTCATCAAATCAGATAACTGTGGCATCTGATAGCCTTGAACCTGAGGACAGAGGGCTGATTCATATTCTGAAGCAGTCCTGCCAGGTGACCTATGTTTAGTGAGTTCATAAAGGACAAGTGTAGGTCCTCCATTCATACTGGTGTTCGTGTTCTTCTTGTTTCCCCTACAACCAAGGCACTAGCTGAACTCCTCTTATGTAGCCCATAGGCACTTTCTGGGGATACTCCAGAGGGGAGCAGATAGTGGGAGAAACTGTACAGCCCATGGTCCTAACACAAAAGTCACTGTGACCTTTGGAAGCTGTGGTAGGGAAATAGGAAGCCTGTTAAATAATGACAGGTCTGATAGACACCTCACTCTTGTATAATATAGGAATATATTAGTCTAAATATAGAAAAGCCAGTGTGCATAAATATATATGGCCATCCCAATTAACATGAATCTCCTCCAACCTTTCTTTTCTTTCTTCTTTGTATTCTTACTCTTTTTCTTTTTCCTACACATTGATAGTATCTTTATTGTATCAACTTTAGTATTTATTTTTTCACCCTTCATATATTTATTTACTTTTGTTGACCAATTTTTATCATTATTAGATGAACTTTTCTTTTCCTTGTTTTTCTTTTTTGCCTGTATTTTTTTTTTTTTTTTTTTTTTTTTTTTGGTTTTTCAAGACAGGGTTTCTCTGTGTAGCTTTGCGCCTTTCCTGAATCTCACTCTCTAGACCAGGCTGGCCTTGAACTCACAAAGATCTTCCTGCCTCTGCCTCCTTTAATCCTGCTGGGATTAAAGGCATGCGCCACTACTGCCCGGCCTGTATATTTTTTATTTTATCTATATTTACCTTTATGTTTCCTTACACTATAATTTCAGTACCATTTTTATTTCATTATGTTAGTTCTTATTTTACTAGGAAGATGCTCTTGTCATATGTCACATTTTTTGGAAGTCACTCATTTGTACTTCCTGTTTTACTAGGTAATGTTATTTCCGCCTAGGGTCTCTGAGAGATTAGATAGTTATGGTTACAGCTTTCCTTGTTAAGAAATTCAGAAAAGAAACTCACTAAGAGGTGTTAAGTGTGTAAGATTGAAAGACATCATAAGACAGTTTTATGTTGGTAATATAAGTTAGAATAGAAAGTGAATTAGGTACATTTTGAACTCACCAAAATAGGACAGATAATGGAATATTTTTGCTGAATTTGTCAAATGCAAATGGACTAGACATTGTTGATGTATTTATTGCTTGAATATATTGTATATAGTTATTGTACTTATTGTATATAATTTTTCTTATATTAGTTATAACTTTTTATTTTTATTAGACAAAAATAGGGGAAATGTGGTGATATTTTATTTGTGCTCTAATAAATAAAGCTTGCCTGGAGATCAGAGGAAAAAAACAGCCATTGTAAGTAAACACAAAATTCATACAATGTTAACACAAGTCTTTAATCCTATCACTTGGGAGCAGGGATCTGTCTGGATTTATGTGAGTTCAAGGCCACACTGGGAACAGAGCCAAGCATGGTGGCACATGCCTTAAATTCCAACACTAGTTAACCATGGAGGTCTGGAGGTCTGTACAGACAGAAAGAAAGTGACAGAGCTGGGCAGGAAGAAGAAGTGATGTAGCTGGACAGAGAGAGAATCAGATGGCAGAACAGCAGGGCATATAGGCATGGGTAGACAGGAAGTATCTCACTTTTGGAAGCTGTGGAGTTGGTGAGGTGAGGTTAGCATGTGGCTATTCCTATTCCTCTCATCTCTCTAAGGCTTTCACCCCTATATCTTGCTCCGTATTTTCTATTAATAAGACAGTTTAGAAATTTGTCTACATAAGGAGGCTGGCTGGTCACATGGTCACATTGTATCTACACATAGGAAGTAGAAAGCTATACAAGCCTGCTGTGTCATAGATCACTTCTTATGTCAGTGGTTCTCAAACTTCATAATGCTGTGATCCTTTAATCCAAACATAAAATTATTTTGTTGCTACTTCATAACATTTTGCTATGGCTATGAATGATAATGTAAATATCTGATGTTCAAGATAACTGATATATGACTCCCACGAAAGGATCATTCATCCACAAAAGAGTTGCGACCATAGGTTGAGAACCACTGAATTATATTATCTAAAATCCCAGCTAGGGAGTGGTGCACACAGAAACTGGATCTCCTATCTCAGTTAAGACAATCAACCAAATCTTACTCAGACAATGTAGACATTTGTGATACTACGGTTATGACTTGAACTTTTCCCCTCCCCTCACTGATTAGCTGGAGGTAATCTGAATACCAGTACTCTGAGAATAGTCCTCTGGCTATTGCCTATGTTCTTAAAGCATGCTGGGGAGACCTTTTATTTTACAGGCTTCTAGCTGCCAACTCATCAGGCATCATTTGTAAACTGCTTCGCTTCTCTCAGTTGGTACAGTAAAATGTTAGGATAATTTCCCCAGGACCTGTGTCATCTGGTTCGATATACTTAAGGTTCCTGTAAGATTGGGTTTAAAAATCTTCTCAGTGATGCTTGCAGTCTTGATTGTATTTTGGAATCTCTGTTCCCCCCACCTTTGGACTCCACTGCTACCTCTGTAGGTGCATATAATTGCCACCTACCTTCCTGTCTTCATCAGGGTTCTGTTGTTGAGAAAAGACACCATGACCATGACAACTCTTAACATAGAAAGAATGAAATTTGGGTCTTGCTTATGTTCCCAGAGGTTTAATCCGTTATCATCATAACAGAGAGCACAGCAACATGCAGGCAGACATAGTACTAGAGAAGTAGCTGAGAGTTCTACATTCAGATATGCAGGCAGGAGGAAGAGAGGCCTGGCTTAGACTTTTAAAAACCTTAAAGCTCTCCCTGAATGACAAGCTTCCTCCAGCAAGGGCACATTTCCTAATCCTCTCAAGTAGCTACACTCCCTACTGTCCAAGCATCCGAATCTATGAGTCTATGGAAGCCATTCTCATTCAAACCATCAGAACCCCACCTCTTTTCCTCCCTCTAAGTTGTCTACTACTGAAATACACATTTCCTCATGGTTTTCTTAGGCTAAGATGCTAAATTCTTGCAGTTGCACTAGCTCTGCTTTAGGAGTGAGCTCCCAGGAATGGACTTTGAGCACTCCTGCTCAGCTAACTAAATGAGTTTCCTTTATTTCTTTGCTATTGAAACTATTATTTTTCATAGCTACCCAACTCATATGAAGCTGCTCTCCAACACTGCAGTTTATTTCTCAGAGAGTCTAGCAGTCACTGTTGAATATTGTCTATTGTTTTCTGATGCTCTATATTTTTAATTTAATCTATAACATATGTAACGATAACACTCATGCTACCATCACCCATTCACCATGTCCGAGCAAGGGGCTGTGGATCAAAAAACAGAGACAAAAGACAGCGAGCGGGTCATTGGCCTCAGCAGAACGCCAAATGCTGTTTATTGAAAAAGGGAAGAAATCTTAAATACAGGCTTATAGCACAATGGGAGACCCCAGAGGGCAGAAGTTCGTTACTGACGTTTACAATCTTGCATCTAAGCTGTTAACACCAAAAGCAGGATACACAAACAAAGAACCTCTGGTGAGCATTCAGGAAGAAGGAAACAGGCAGGGAATAAGCATAGGGAGGACATCTGGTCAAGGTCAGCAAGCAAGGTGGCAGCTACCCCAAATGGGAGGCCAGGGCCCTACAAATATATATATTATAATATACCCTATAATGTTTCAATATATGTTCTCAATCTATAGAGTGAGCATAACTATCTTGTAGATTAATTTCTAAATGGTCTTATTAAATTAAAAACATGGAGCCAAATATAGGGGTGAAAGCCTTAGAGAGATCAGGGAAATAGGGAAAGATACCATGCAACCTTACCTCACCAACTTGGCAGCTTCCAAATGCGAGCTACTTTCTGTCTACCCATGCCTATATATGCCTTGCTGTTCTGCCATCTGATTCACTCTCTGTCTAGCTACATCACTTCCTCTTCCTACATAGCTCTGTCACTTTCTGTCTGTCTAGACATCCACGGTTAGCTAGTGTTGGAATTAAGGCATGTGCCACCATACCTGGCTCTGTTTCCAGTGTGGCCTTCAACACACAGAGATTCTGCCTACTAAGTGATAGGATTAAGGGTGTGTGCTACTGTTGCTTGGCATCTTTATTTACTTATAATGGCTGGCCTTTTTCCTTTGATCTCCAGACAAGCTTTATTTCTTAAAGCACAAATAAAATATCACCACATTTCAGCACAAATAAAATATCACGTTTCCCCTTTTTGTCTAATAAAGAATAAAAAAATTAAAAAGTTATAACTAATATAAGAAAAGCTGTATACAATAAGT
This sequence comes from Peromyscus eremicus, assembly GCF_949786415.1. Lineage (NCBI taxonomy): Eukaryota > Metazoa > Chordata > Mammalia > Rodentia > Cricetidae > Peromyscus > Peromyscus eremicus. The sequence goes on from NC_081425.1 coordinate 31,316,739, forward strand.
ACAATAAAAATATGGAATGAATTTGCATGTCATCCTTGTGCAGGGGCCATGCTAATCTTCTCTGTATCATTGTAATTTTAGTATATGTGCTGCCGAATTGAGAGAGAAGAAAGAAAAAGAGATCAGAGGAGATGCTGCTAGCTGCCAGAAGAAGAAGCAAGATGTAAAGTACCAGTAAGTCACAAGCCACATGGCAAAGTATAGATTTATAGAAATGGGTTAATTTAAGCTATAAGACTGAGCTAGCAAGAAGCCTGCCATGGCCGTAGTTTAAAAATAATATAGGCCTGTGTGTTTTTATTTGAGCCTGAGCAGCTGTAGACCAGGCTGGATGCAGAAAAACTTTCAGCTACACTATCCCATCTATATGTTTCATTCAAGCATTGGTGATATGAATTTCACTAAAAATTTTAAAAATGATAATCTATATAACACAATAAACCATTATTTTATTTGAATTTGTGAACAAAAACACAGAATGACATAACAAATATTTTTTTCTTTTTATTATATTTTTATTATTTAAAATAATTTTAACTTTAAATATATTTTAAACATATTCTTTCCCTCCCCAAGTCCTCCCAGATCCTCTCCCCCTACCTAGCCACCCATCTTAGTCAGTGTTTCTATTGCTGTGAAATTAACTCACTGGGCATGGCTTGAGCATATATGACCTCAAAGCCCACCCACATAGTGATACATTTCCTCCAACAAGGCAACACCTACTCTAATAAGGTCATACCTCCTAATAATACCAGTCTCTGCAGGCCAAGCATGCAAACACATGAGGCTATACAGGCCATACTGATTCAAACCATAACACCACTCAACTTTAAATTCCTTCTCAAAAAACAAACAAAAACGTAATACAACAAGAAAACAACACCCAAAAAGAAAAATATAACCAAACAAACAAACAAACAAAACAAAACAAAAACCAAAACTATGACCAAATAAAATCATAGGAAAATACTGACAAGTCCGTTATATGTTAGGTAACTACGCCTGAACATGATGCATGGCCTACAGTGGTTGATATACCTTCATTGAATCACTCCATTGAAAAAAACTGACTTTCCCTCTCATAGAATGTATAAGTGACAGTTCAGTTGTTAACCTTTACCCTAGTAGCTAGGTTTTCATTCGTTCATTCACTCATTCATTTGTTCACTCATTCATATTTTTTTAAATAACAAAATAAAATATAATAAAACAAAGCTATAACAACAAAGATGAACAAAATGGATCAAAAGAAGGATAAGAGCCCAAGAGAGGCATAAAAGTCAGAGACCTACTTGTTCACAAACTTATAAATCCCATAAAAAAATAAACTGGAAATCCTAATATAAGCACAGCACACATAATCTTTTGTTGACTTGTCTTTAATTTTTGATTCATCTATTACAGAATGCACAGTTCACCAGAAAACATTCAGAAAGCAGAAATTTATGAGTCAATAAGTTTCTCACTCACTTTTGTTTCCAGACACTAAGAACAGCTATTAACAGAAACAACTGCATGGCCAAATCACAGACTTTTGTTAGTGTCTTTAAACTACTAAGGATCATGGAAAATTATTCCAGAAGGAGAATGAGAGAAGCACCACTAGAAAATCACTCTTTGAAAACAATTATTATTGAAAACAATAACCATTAGCACACAGAGAGGCCTTAGCCCTGTATGTAAATCTACTTTAAGAAAACTTTTGTAAGCATATTTCTGAGTCTTGAGAAACAAAAATCCAATTAGAACAACTGGATTTTATCAGACACAGTATAACTAAAAAAGAAGTTTGTCTAATCAGTTTTATTGTAGCCTCTTTTTTAGAGTAATTCTGAGTTAATAGAAGGGTTTTCCCCCAAATTGGGGTTTCTAGAAGAGAGAAGACAATAACGATATACAGTATAACTCCAACACTTTATAAAAAACAGAGAAGTAATTGCCATGGAAATTTGCAGGATTCCTTGTGAGGAATAACTAAATAACCAGTTTTCCTTTGTTGGCATTCACTACTTACAGCTTGGTGACCAAGAATATTGTACTATATCTTAGCAATCCAATGTGGACTGTATATAAAAGGAGAGCTATCAAACTTAAACTGTTTTTCTTCAAAACAGTTAATTTCATAGGTTATGCCATCATTTTCTCATTTTGTTTTACCTTTTGTTCCTACTCTCTTCTTTTCTCAAAACTAATTCAAGTGATTTTCATTAACTAAAATCATTATTAAACTCAATTATCAATTAATAGAATTTAATTCTTGGTTTTCCATAAAATAACAACCATCAGAAAAATGAAAAACTAAGATATTATAAATCTGAATAAAAGATGCTTTAAAAAATTGTTTTCTAATTTTTAGACATTAGTAAAAGGCGAAAGATTTATACGATCTGAAGAGAAACCGGCGGTGGTGGCGCACGCCTTTAATCCCAGCACTCGGGAGGCATAGCCAGGCGGATCTCTGTGAGTTCGAGGCCAACCTGGGCTACCAAGTGAGTTCCAGGAAAAGGCGCAAAGCTACACAGAGAAACCCTGTCTTGAAAAACCAAAAAAAAAAAAATTAGACTTTATTTACTGAAAACTGTTATTTTTTTTAATTTTGGAAAAATATAAATTGGCATTGTGAAATCTATAGAATATTTTTTCAAATTTAAAATAAAACAGTGTATTCTAAGACTCCTGCTTCTGGAGACATATAGAGATAGAAATGGAATGTTGTAGTAAAAATTACATATGTTTGCTAGAGAAATATCTGCAATCAATCTAAGTGCTCATCAATAAATCAGTAGATATTGACAATAAGATCCAGAGAGGACAATTCCTTCCAGACATAAAAAGAAGGAAACACTCACATTTGGTAATCATTCTACATCTATGATGATTGGTAAGTTCATTGTAATAGAACCTTTTTCTGCTTCTGATACTTTCAAATTACAAACAATTTGTTAGTATATAACCCTGTCATAAATCAAAAGAATGCCAATCTATATGTGTATTTGCATGCGTATATAAAAACATGTATTCACACATACACACACATACACACACACACACACACAGAGGATATATATCCCACGTCTGTGTGTTCCTGTATACACACTGATGGGTGACATCGCTCTGCATGCTGTGAATGTGTTGCTGTGATTGGTTAATAAATAAAACGCTGATTGGCCAGTAGCCAGGCAGGAAGTATAGGCAGGATAAACAGAGAAGGAGAATTCTGGGAAGGAAAAACAAAACTGAGGAAGAGATACCAGCCTGCCATCAAGGGAGCAGCAAACACATGGCAACATACAGATTAACAGAAATGGGCTGACTTTATGTATAATAGCTCATCAGTAGTTAGCCTCAGCTAATGGCCAGTTATAATTAATATAAGCTTCTGAGTGATTACTTTATAATCAGCTGTGGAATGTGGGGCCATGCAAGACCAGAGGAAAACTTCCAGCTACAACACACATTTTATTTAAGTTAATTTTGTATAAGTAGGCTTGTGTAGTATTTGTGATATATTTATTTTAAAAATGTGCTATTTGTCAGCAAATCAGAATTGAGTCAATGAACTTTATGTACCTGAAAATCACACCCGATTTCCATCCAAAAACCTGTCAATGGTTGTTACACTTTTTCTGTTGAAAGTATTAGGGTTAATTTGCTTTTAATTAAGTGACTAATAATAACAGAAAATGCCTATAATTAATTAGTGAGTGTGTGTGAATGTATATGTTTAATACAGTCCACCTTTGCAAGGTGTTTTGCAATGTTAAAAAGAAATGCCAGTAGGAAAATTTCATCTTTAATTTATATCAAATTTGGAATTCATGATTTCAGTGTAAAAGAGTATCACTAAATTGCTGAAGTAAATTTAATGAACGTGAAAGTTTTAAAATATATTTCTGTTTATGGATTAATTAGGGTGCTGTAGAGATGGTTCAGTGGTTAAAGACACTTATTGCTTTTCAGAGTTTCTGAATTTGGTTATCTACTGCATCAGATGGCTAACAATCACTTCTAACTCAAGACTGATGATGTCTGACACCCTTTAGTTTCCACTGATACCTACACACATGTGGTGCATATAAATAGAAATCAATAAAATATTTTTAAAGTACAAAACTTTTATAAGAAAGAAAGAATGACTAGTAACACGATGACTTAAAGAGATTACCATATGGGCCGATCAAAATAAGGATGATATGAGCTGCAGAATATTAAAGAAAAGAGACTGAGTTTGAAATTGGGCTGCACTTTCATGCATTATAATTTTAACAGGTAAGTTTTTATACACACAAGATTGCCTTCAGGTTTCTGTCTGTATGCTCAATTTTATAAAAACAGTGACAGAAGAAAGTCATTTCTTTTTTATAACAATAGTGAAAGAAGAAAGTCAAGGTCATAAGCAATTCCTACTGAAAGGTGAAATACTTGGAACATTTTGAGAGAGGTTTTTCTTTGATGTCATATGATAAGGAACAATATAATAAGTTTATTACAAAGACAAACGAGTGATTGAAAAAGAAGCAGTTAGGAAATATGATAAGAAAACAGAAGAATATTCCTATAATTCTAGATTAGTAATAACATAAGTAGGGATACTAAGTAGACAATTCTTTTCAATATAAGAAAAATTTGCTAAAATAAAAACTTTTAAAAATAAAGATTTTAGGCTAAGTACTTTGAAACTATAAAAAAAAATGAGCTGTGTTTTTATTAACAAAAAAAGCAGAAGCCAGAAATTGGTAAGGGACTGTGTAATTTCCTTTACTCAAAGTACTTTATTTAACTATGCTTGTACCTAAAAGAAAAAAAACAGAAACTATTGTAAATGCAAAAAGTTTACTACATTAAATATGGGTGAGTAAGTTTTACAAAATGGTTCAGGTGCTATAGTAATTAGTAAATGCTATTTTTGGTGTTTTGAAACTGTGATATATTTGATAATATAAAAGTTTCCTGTGGAGCTTAAAGGTGCTTGGCACTCATTAAAAATAAATTGCTGGCATTCCGAAATGACCATGTGAACCTTGATGAAAACTGGAATTGATTTATGTAGTATTTTAAAATCTATGGAGAAATCATTAAGAGCACAAGAAAGAGTAGAGATTGGACTTGACAGGAGTTTACATAAAAATCATCAAAGGACTTTATTGGAAAGAAGGTCAATATAAATTACCAGTATGGAATTGATAAAAGCAGACTGTCCAGCAAGATTGAGTGTACTGATGTACTCTGTCTCAGTAGAGTTTATTTGAAATACTATTTCAACTCCTAGCTTTATTATTTTGTAGACTTGTATTTGAAATGCATGTCAAAAATGTAATGAGGATGTGGATTGATGTTTTCAAGATTTGCAAGATTTCTAGGAGTTTCAATAGAACAGGAACTTCAACAATTAAAATCTATGGTATGTTGATTTACACATATTCTAATACATCAAGTCTTTGATATTTTAAGAAAGTAATAGAAATTTTGTTATCACATATTAGTCAATGTAAGGAATAATCCTAAATAAAAATGGCATTCTGTGGTGGTATTTTGTTGTGATCTAACAAATAAAGCTTGCCTGAAGATCAGAATATGGACCTAAGCCACTAGTCAGCCATAGAGACCAGGCAGTGTTGGCACACATCTTTAATTCCAGCACTCAGGAGGCAGAGGCAGACAGATCTCTGTGAGTTCAAGGCCACCTTGGACTACTGTAGCTAGAGTTTTCCTGTCTGGCCCACAGTCAGGACAAATCTCTCTCACCTGCCAGTCCCACAGCTGCTCAGACCCGACCAAGTAAACACAGAGACTTATATTGGTTACAAACTGTATGGCTGTGGCAGGCTTCTTGGTAACTGTTCTTACAGCTTAAATTAATCCATTTCCATTAATCTATACCTTGCCATATGGCTCGTGGCTTACTGGCATCTTCACATGCTGTTTGTCATCGTGGCGGCTGGCAGTGTCTCCCTTCTGCCTTCCTGTTCTCTCAATTTTCCTCTCTGTTAGTCCCCCCTATACTTCCTGCCTAGCCACTGGCCAATCAGTGATTTATCTATTGACTAATCAGCAACACATTTGACATACAGACCATCCCACAGCAGACTACCAAAGATTCATCTAATCTAAAAGAGAAACAGAGCCAGTCAGTGGTGGCACACACTTTTGATCCCAGCACTCAGAATCTCATGCCTTTAATCCCAGAACTAGGGAGGTGGAGACAGGAAGTGATATGGCTGGGCAGAGAGAGGAATATAAGGCAAGTGGTGCTTTCAGCCTGAGTATTCAGTAGGGGTAAGAAGTCTCTCTAGTGGCTGGCTGCTCTGCTTCTCTGATCTTTCAGCTTTCACCCTGATATCTGACTCTGGGTTTTTAATTATTAAGATCACTTAGGATTCATGCTGCAGCATTCTTCAAACATAGATTCCAGACTATGAACTGGGTTACCTCCCTCAGTATAATATTTTTCTAGTTCCATCCATTTAGCTACAAATTTCATTTTTTCATTTTAGCTGATATTGGGTATATTTTCATTATCCATTCATATTTTGATGGATTCTGAGATGTTTCTATTTTTAGCTATTGTGAACAAAGCTGCAATGATCATGCATACATAATTTTGTAGTAGGATTTGGAGTTCTTTGGGTATATGCCCTGGAGTGGTTACTTGAATCATATGGTGGTTCTATTTTTAAATTTTTGAGTGGACTATATGTTCACTTCAAAAGTTCCTGTACCAGTCTGGGTTTGGCTTTTCCTATAGTGTTACCAACATTAGCAGTTATTGGATTTTCTATAATAATAAAAAAATATAGATTCATTATATAATTTAGTTCTCTAATAAGTAAAAATATAAAGTAAATTAAATAGTAATTATGCCTGGAGTGAACCAATTTTAAAGACAGATTGAGAGAGTAGAGGGGAAAGAAAGAGATTTATAGTGGATATGTCCTTCATGGCTGGAAAATGCTGCTCCTAGAAGCCATTGTAAATTAAACAAAACTCCCAGTGCCAGGGATGGACTATTTCCTTATGATTTGTTATCTAAGAGGGCCCCTGAGGGCACCAATACAATACAGGTTCTTGATAGTTCCCTTGATATCCCACAAGAACTAGTTGATAAGACCTGCTACACAAGATACTGCACACCTTGGTTGAAAGATATGAAGAAATCACATGGGAACTGAGCTGGAAGCATCTTCCTTGCTTCTTATATTTCATAGTCTTGGAGGGGTGCATGGGAAGAGTTAGAGGGAGGAAAGGAAGGAGGAAATATTGTAATTACATTATAATTTCAAAATAAAACTTTAAAAGAGATGATGGTGAGTTAAAAAAAAAAAGACCTGCCATATAAGATGTGCGTACTAGCGCAGTAACACCATGACAGTTATGGTGGTTGTCATCCACTCAGACTGTAATTGAGGCCTGCTCCACAAGAGAGAATACATGTTTGGCGTTTTAATCCTAGTCAAACATACATTTTAGGTCTCAGCAAATAACTTACAACAACTGTCCTTTAACAAAACTGACATGGTGACAAATGGTATTCTAAACATCTGTGCTATAATCATAGATAAATAGTTCTATTGTTTTTAAAACAGGAAGCTTCTGTTTGCAGTGAACAACAATGAATGTGACGTTAAAATTTTTTGTTTAATATGCAGTGGCTTCTAGGATTAGCTATCTTTCTTGTAACGATTGTCTTTAAATTTATACTTTTAATTGGTTCATACCAGAGAATAAATAAAAGATGAGTGCTTAATACTAACAAGACTGGCATACTACCTTCTCAATGCTTCAGGGCAATTCTTGGAAGAAGCAGAAGAAGGAGAGCAGTGCTGGAAAATGCTGTCTTCAAAACAGGGCACAGGCATTGCAATCCAGATCTCACTGCCAAAGCTTTGCCAGCACTAGGACTACGTAAGACCAAGTCTCCTAACAGACAGTCATGGGTTTGAAGCAACTCATGAAACCATACACCTGTCTAATAAACATAGGCTAGGTATGAATTCTGGGATGGACAGTCATTATCTTCACCTGTGTATCCACCAATAAGCCCAGAGACTTCATAGAGTAATCTCAATCCATTAGTCATACAGACAGTTCTTGTTAAAAATCCAAAAGAAAGTTACAAAAATCCCTACATAAATGACCTGGAACTCCTTAACTGAAAATCAAATCCCCACTACCTACACACAAAAGCAGAGGATGGCTGTGTGTGCCTTAAAGCTCAGCTCTGTGGTGAAAAGAGGGTATCTGGGGATTTCTCACTGACCAACCAGTCTCACTCAATCTACTGAGTAAGAGTCACTGTCTCAAGAAAATGACCAAGAGGAAAAGAAAAACACACCCAGAATCTAAATCTGGTCTCTGTGTTTACATCTTCACATACACAGAAATACACAAACAGACACACACACACACATGCACATACACAGATACATGCACACACACACACACACACAATCATAATAAATATTGTTTAAAGTTACATAAAGATACTTGAATGCTTTGAATTTAAACTTTGCTTCTTGAAAAGCCTTGGTCTTTTAACCAAATTATCTTAAACTTATAATTATCAGTAGCTATTTTTTTCCTAAAATATTTGGGAACACATATTTCATCATTTGTTGTTGAGTTTTCAGAAGATGAAGAATGCCAAATCCTTGACTCATAGTAAATATTATTATCACCATAAAGATGCTGATTATTCCCATATATACTATTCTTCGACATTATCCTAACTAAGGTAAAATTATAATATTATGAAGTTTTACTGATTTAATATAAATTCAAGTTTATATTATGGAAACTATGTTTTTATAAATAATGCATTTGAAGCAGCAGTAAGCACATTTTCTTCCATAAAAATTTCAGGTTTCCTATTCCTAATTCAAGTTTAGTTATTTTATCTTATTAGCATTTCTGAACTGTAAGCATAATGGCAAGTAAAACATTTGGTAACATACGTTGTAGGACTGCATAGTATAATACTACTTAAAAACGTACACATTTGGAGTCTGGAAAGGTGACTTAGTGGTTAAGAGGCAACAAATTTGAAAAAAAAAAGGAGGGATATATGGAAGTATTTGGAGGGAAGACAGCAAAGGGTGAGTAATGTAATTACATCATAACCTAAAAAAATGATGTAAAAGAAATGAAAGATATTTGAGAGATTTTCAAAAAAAGTTAGAACATGTTAAACATCATCTACTGAAAATGGAATCTTCTCTAATAAGGGTTAACCTCAATCTATAGGCATAAGGGTAGATAATTAAAAGTCTTTTGAATACTGTGTCCATTTATCAGTGTTTGGTAGTAGTTTCTCAACTGAGTGACACATAGCTGGTCAAGTTACAGATAGTAAGGGACTGTGGAATGCTTATCCATACTGGTAACAACTCTGTGTCACAAAACCTCAATAATGCTAAGAGATCATTGGGGAAAATGGTGTAGAAGATTGCAGCAGCCATAAGTGTTGAATAAGTACACTGAAAGAATGATTTCTGGGCATAGCAGGGCAGTTACACATAGACACTCACAACATTCATAATGACATACACAATATCTATGCAATATCAAGCCAGATAAAATTCCAACATGGAGAGCAGAGAAGAGCAGGAAATCCCACCCATAGCTAAGGAAGTATCTATCAGCAGAGATAGCTTCTTAGGGAGGAGGGATAGTCAGGTCTATTTAATGGTATGGTGACTGGAAGCTTGACCATCATCAGTGAAGGAGACATGCCCAAGAGTACATAGACATCACAAACAATACTTGATTGCTGTGCGATGTTCTGTATGGCAAATGTTTTGCTCTGATTGGTTAGTAAATAAAACATTGATTGGCCAGTAGTCAGGCAGGAGGAAGTATAGGCGGGACAAGGAGAGAGAAGAATTCTGGGAAGTGGAAGGCTGAGTCAGGGAGACACTGCCAGCTGCCACCATGACAAGCAGCATGTGAAGATGCTGGTAAGCCACAAGCCACGTGGCAAGGTATAGATTTATAGAAATGGATTAATTTAAGATATAAGAACAGTTAGCAAGAAGCCTGCCATGGCCATACAGTTTGTAAGCAATTTAAGTCTCTGTGTTTACTTGGTCGGGTCTGAGCGGCTGTGGGACTGGCGGGTGAGAGAGATTTGTCCTGACTGTGGGCAAGGCAGGAAAACTCTAGCTACACTTGATGTTTTGTTTATTTTTTAAGAGTACACAAAGCTGAGAGGGTAGGGAAGCAGGTACAAATCTAGGAGGAGTAAACAGGATGAATCTAATATGATCAAAATACATTACACAAAATTCTCAAAGAATCAATAAAAATGAGAAGAAAGTTCGGACGGAGCACAAAGCTAACAATTATTGCAGTTATCTGTCCTTCATGCTGTCTTAGGGTTGAAATATTGACAAGAATGAATTTTCTTAAATGACTGTGCCAGAGTAGTGGATTTGTATGTAAAGTCACTTTCCACAAGCCTGAGGATCTGAGATCTGGTTCTCATGAAACATGATAGAAGGAGAGAATTAACTTCCTAAGTTGTACTCTGACATTGTCACATGTTCTATGACAGACACGTACCCCAACACACACATGCACACGCGCACACACACACACACACACACACACACACACACACACACACCCCATAATATTAATTAGGCTTTTTGCATATCATATCTGTTAAGATTTTTCAGTGCCTTTATCTTTCATTTACCTTATTCACTATCTGTATAATATACCTTGTACATTAAGTGAAAATTTTTAAGAAATTTAAATGATCTGGATTCAATAATTTTTTCATGTTTTACTTTACCTTGTCACAGCACATACAGAGAGATTTTAAAGATGATGATTTCTCATAATTTGACTCATATATAGAAATAAGGTTGAATTTCAACTTTTTTATTTTAAATTTATCCTCCCACAATGTTATATTTACATATAAAAATAAAAAAAAAACAAAATAAGCACTAGTGCATTGATTAAAAGGAATTACAGCTACAGGCAAGCACGGAATTCTGGAAGCAGGAAAAATCATCTTCTTCAGGGAGGAGACCCACCCATAACTGGTTATCCAGTACTAATAGGTTGTCACTGAAATCATATACATACCAAATGGAATAAGTAGGTTTCACTTTTATATTTAGGTGTGTATATGTAACAATAAAATATAGAGGTAATGAATTTGAGAAGGAGCAAATGAGAAAATGAGAGAGAATGGACAGAGAACAGGAAAGGGGAGAAATATTTAATTAAATTTTAGTTTTTAAAAAAAAATGGGAAAAGGGTACTCCAGATGCCCTTCACTTCATATTCTGAAGACAAAATGACCATTCCAATAATTTAGTTGGTTCTTTGAGAAAATTAATAAGATAGACAAACTTTTCTCCAAACTTACTAAAACTTAGAGAAATGATGTCAAAATTAACAAAAATCAGAAATGAAAAAGGGTATATAGCAACTGACACTTAAGAAATCAGGGAATTATTAGCTCATACTTTAAAAACCTGTACTCCACAAGATTAGAAGATGTAAAAGAAGAAAATCAAATCAATCTACAGATTCAATGCAATTCCCATCAAAATTCCAAAACAATTCTTTACAGAGAATGGAAAACAATAATCAACTTCATATAGAAAAACAAAATACCCAGAATAGCAAAAACAATCCTGTACAATAAGAGATCAGACAGAAGTATCACCATTGCTGATCTCAAGCTCTACTACAGAGCTGTAGTGTAGCTGTAGTTTTCCTGTGTGCACCCGGCTCCTGCAGCCACTCAGACCCAAGTAAACACACAGAGACTTATATTACTTATAAACTGTATGGCCGTGGCAGGCTTCTTGCTGTCTAGTTCTTATATCTTATGTTAACCCATTTCTATTAATCTATAAGTTGCTGCATGGCTTGTGGCTTACTGGTACTTTTACATCTTGTTTCCTCTGTGTCTGGCTGGTGACTCCTGACTCCGCCTTCCTGTTCCCAGAATCCTTCTCTCTGCTTGTCCAACCTATACTATACTTCCTGCCTGGCTACTGGCCAATCAGCATTTTATTTATCAACCAAATCAGAGCAACACGTACACAGCATATAAAGTGATATCCACAGTACTGTAGTAATAAAAACAGCTTGATATTGACATGAGAAGACACAGATGAATTAATGGAATCAAATCAAACACCCAGACATAAATCCACATATCTATTGACACTGGATTTTTTTTTTACAAGGAAGCCAAAATTATACAATGGAAAAAAGAAAGCTTCTTCAACAAATGGTGCTGGCATAACTGGATGTCTACATGTACAAGAATGCAAATAGATCCATATCCACACTGCACCATACCTAAGTCCAAGTGGATCAAAGATCACAACATAAATCCAGTTACACTGAACCTGACAGAAGATGAAGTGGGGAATAGCCTTGAACACACTGGCAGCAGAGACAACTTCCTAAATAGAATACCAGTAGCACAAACTCTACGATTGACAATTCATAAATAGGACTTCATGAAACTGAAAAGCTTCTGTAAGGCAAACGACACTGTCAAAAGGAAACAATGGCAGCCTTCAGAATGGGAAAAGATCTTCATCACGCCACATCTGTCAGAGGGCTGAATTCCAAAATATATAAAGAACTTGAGAAACTAGACACCAAAAAAGCCAATAATCCAATTTTCAAAAATGGTGTACAGATCCAAAAGGAGAATTCTCAACAGAAGAATCTGAAATTGCAGAGAAACACTTAAAGAAATGTTCAAAATCCTTAACCATCAGGGAAATGCAAATCAAAAGGACTCTGAGATACCATCTTATACCTGTCAGAATGGCTAAGATCAAAAACACAAATGACAGCTTATACTAGAAAGGAAATGGAGTAGGGGAATACTCCTTCATTGCAAGTGGGACTGCAACCTTGTACAGCCACTTTAGAAATCAATGTGATAGCTTCTTATAAAATTGGGAATCAATCTACCTCAAGACCTAGATATACCAGTCTTGGGCATATACTCAAAGAATATTCAATCATACCACAAAGACACTTTCTCAAACATGTTCTTAGCATCTTTATTTGTAATAGCCAGGAACTAGAAATAACCTAGATGTCCCTCAACTGAAAATTGGATAAAATAAAACATGGTACATTCACACAGTGGAGTACTACTCAGGTGTTAGAAACAAAGACATCATGAAATTTGAAGGTAAATGGACAAAACTAGAAGAAAAATCATCCTGAGTGAGATAACCTACACCCAGAAAGTCAAACATGACATGTACTCGCTCATATGTGGATATTAGCTTTTCTTTATCATATTAAAAATTTCAAAATTATTAATATTTTGCTTTTTGAGTCATTATATGTAGAATGAGAGTTTCTTGCATATCAAGCTGCCAGGTGACAGTCATTCTGATAAAAAAAAAGTGAAAAGATGGTTGATCTCTGTCTAGTAGCTGATACTATATATAGTGTGGACACATCAGAGAATAAAGATCACATTCATAGTGGTTAGGATCAGGATACTGCAACATTTTTTTTCTTAAAATTGTTAATACAGGTCATACAATTCCTGTGTTTTTTGAAAAGGCTAAAAGTGGGAAAAACAAACAAATGAGCAGGTTAAGCCTATTTTCCTTGATTTCAATGTTTGTCTGAATTTTTACTAAATTGGAATAAAACCAATTTAATTTCAGAATATGTACCACAGCATTGATATTTAAAAGACAATTCCATGATTCTATGTAAATTCTCTTTTTTCATATATATGTTATTTTATTGATTTGTATATAGTTAATAATATATGAATCAGTTTAGAGTTGAGAAGGGTGTGCGCTATGATGACATAATTTTTGATTCACACTAAACTATGTTTTCACAAATACTTTCACTTTCCTATTAAAATCCATTGCCATACTCCCATCTTATTATGGGTATGTTATTAAATCTTATTTCTTATCTCATACGATTATGTCAACAAGTTGGGTATGGTTTCAATATTCCTGGTCTTTTATAAGGTCAAATTTCTTGAACTTAATTTTGTGGTTGGCTTGAACTGTATTAACTGCTTTTAATGTTTCAACATTTGTTTGAACTTTTTCTCAACCAGACCAATTATAAATCTTCCTCACATTGTTGTAAATTCTTTAGATTTGAACTCTCTTTGTCATATCATTTCTTTAATTATTACTATTTTCAACTGAAATTCTAAGTACTATCCCACATTCTGATGAGAAATCATTTTTTTTCTGCTAATTTTCTTCTCACTTTTAAAATGGAACTGCAATGAGGTCTTCAGAGTTTTATAATACTCTGACGTGAGCAAATTATAGGTGCTGGGTCTTCACCTTTCCACCCTCAAAAATGCTGCAAAGAAACTGCACTTAACATAATTGTAGTTTTACTTCACTTACAGAAGTCAAGGTGAAGGATTATCTTTATTTTATTCCTTTGTAAGAGATGAGTTTCTTAAGTAAATAAATCCTTGCCAAATATATGCATGATTTTCTAATATAAAAAGCACTTTGTCCTCAGGCCATATAATACATAATTTGATCATGTATGTTTACATATTAATTAAAATATAAGAATAGATGATTGCATTATTTTTAGGTACAGCTTGATTGTACCTCCGATTTAACATGAACTTGCTGTGAAATTTCAGCTGATCTTAAAGTCCTATTCCTCCTTCCTCGCTTGCCGAGTCCCACAGACAATTTTGTACCACTGTGCTCAGCTTACAGTAAATTTTACATGAAGTATTCATATTTAAAAAAAATATTCCTGCCCTGTAACAATACTATGTTTATATGTAGGATCCTCAGTACTTTAAACTACAGGCTTTTATGAATTTTCAAATCAGTAAAGTCAAATAACTTATTCTAATATACTTTTAGTTTCAGAAAACCTTTTTTATCTCCAAATATTTGATATACACATCAATCTACTTTAGTATATAGATTTATAATTCAGTGTAGATAAAGTGATAAAAGAGTGTGAGTAAAGAATGCCGAACCCAAGGGTAACACAGAAAGGAAATCTTCAAAACTTGTGATTTAATTAAATTTTCATTTGATGCAATACTTATGATAACAGCTTTATGGCTCATTCCATGTCCTACTGTGCAATGAGACGCAAGACACAGTAAATATGGAATTAAATGCCAATAGGTTGCAACTTTGTAAACACATAAAATGCAATATGGCATAAAAGCACTTGAATCCTGCTGATTCTTAATTGTCATCTATAATTTGCATTATTTCTACATGGTTTTAATGAACCTGATGTTACATTATCCCTAAATACCTTGTATGAAAGAAAAATTTGAAGTTAAGTGGATTAAACCTGTAAATTCATTTATATAATTTATCAATTTTTATACATTCTAATTTTCTAAAGATACTTTTATTAAATCACACCACAAATTAAGATAAATGTATTGTATTGATTCATTTCAATTTGTTTTGGAACAAAGAAAACTTTTCAAACGTTTATTGCAGGAAAATGTAAACATTTTGGAGCCTGCTAACAAATTGCAAAAGATTTCACTAATCTGAAGATAGAGAATTCTGATCTCACCCCACTTTTTACCTATGAAGCCATAGCAGCTTTGGAAGCTGCTGTTCAAGTTACTTCTTGATGTCACCTGCTTTCCCCTTAAAATAAGCCGTTCCGTTCCCACTATAATCTTCCACCTGTTACTGTCCTGTGTATGAGTTAACCACTGGAAAGACTTCTAGTAAGATTTTAAGTTTCTCAGTCCCTTTGCTTTTTGCTACCCATAAATTCACACATCTGCAGTCAGAGATGAGGCAGAGTCTTTGGGTAGATGGTCTGTGGTCATTTCAAAATATTAAATTTTGATTCAAACCTTGTTTTCCAATTTCCTTTTCTCCTTTTAAATAAGTCTTATTGAAATGTAATTCACAAAACATGAAGCTCTCTCATTAACACTATGTAAGCTAACGTTTTATACTCTGTTCACAGTGATAAACAACAACAGCAATAGCAAAAAAAGACTGGACATACAATTCTACCTCCAGATGAGCAGGCCATCTTGACACTTCACTTCAGCTTTATGCACCTTCGTTTGGGAACAGCCTTCTAAATTAGTTGGAATTTCATATAAAAATATTTTAAACATGGTAATGAGTAAAATTTTATTACCAGTATTTCTCCCTTTCTCTGGTATGCAGAACAGCTTTGTCTAACACGAACTAATTTTTTTAAGTCTCATACATACATATGTATATGCCATAACAATTAGTAAAAATAGAGGCCATAAATTTGAAAGAGAACAGAGACAGACAGGCATATGGGAGGGTTTGGAGGAAGAAAAACAAAAAGCAAAATGTTATAATATCAAAGAAAAGAAAAAGAGAGAAAAAGGAAGGAAGGAAAGAAAGAAGAAAAAAAAAGAACGACATTTTCAAGAAACATTTTAAAGCTACTACCAGCAGGTAAATGGGTAAAGAAAATTTAGTACATATAAACAAGAGGGTTTTATTCATCCCTAAAGATAAATGGAATTGTGTCATTTGCTGGAAAACAGATGTAACTACATGGAGCTAGAGAACATTATATTAAGTAAAATAAAACTTAGATGCATATCACATTTTCTCTTGTTTGATACTGATTATTGATAGACACATACAACCTTTTATATATTTAAGAGATAAAAGCAGAATGAGAGTGGGGCCAAAAAAAGCAAAACAAAAAACAAACAAACAAAAAAAAAAAACAAAAAAAACCCCCAAACTAATAGGATAAAGAAGTCAGGGAATGAGAGGGGAGTGTGGGAATGAATACAGTCAAAATACATAATCGGGTAAGCTAAGCTTCTCTACAGGAATGGTGACAGTAAAATGAATGCACATGATGAAGAGGATTTGTTAGATTGGCTTCTACTATAAGAGACAGCTTGTCCAATGATGTCTATCTGCATGCTGGAGAAGCAAGCATATTCAATGTTCGCCTCATGAGGAGCAGTCCCTATCTAGTACAGAAGGCCTACTGAGCTTGTAGACAGGCCTCGGTTTTCAGTTCACTTTGTAATACAGCTGGACCTAGGTTCGAACTGCAACAGAGGATAACAGTAGCAACATTGAGAGAGACAAATGTAAGGTGAAGGCAGGCAAGCAAACAGGACTGCTGTTTCCTCGAATCTCTTTCTGTCCAGGCTGCAACAAGAAGGCTGTTGCCTGTTATGAGGGTCTGTCCACTTCAGCTACTATTGCCTAGAAATGATCTCATCCTCCTGCCCAGAGGTGTCTCTGTCAGTTTTTTCTACATCAAATTCAGTCGAAAGTCAAAGTAACAATAATTATACATACTTCCACAACTGAATTATGAAATCCATTACTATACACAATGACTATACACAGGAAAAATAAAGAAGCCAATAAATTGTTACAGTTAGAATCTCCCCTAACATTCTCCTGTGCTGTAGCTTCCATGATGCTTGTGCAGTTCACACCAAGGTTTTTCTGAGCAAAGGTTGATACTTTATGGGTTGGGAATTGTCCATATAAAAAATTGTCTGTTACCGGCTTTGTAACACCTTTACACATCCTAATGAGGTAATTCTGTATTTGTTTTTACTGTTTCAGTTATAGTACATAAAAAAATTATGATTTGGGGTGAATCAGACCTTCATTTTATACCTTTTGCAAATTAAAACAATAATCCTCTGGGGTCACCTCTATCGGCATCATCTGGAATAGCTATATTTGATTTTCCTTTCTTTTAAAATGGCAAATCACGGGCTTTTACTTGAAATTAAATTAGTCCTGACAATTGTCTCAGAGAAAGAAAATGCAAGAAAACAAGGTCATGAAGAAATTTCACAGGAAGTGATTTGGCATTAATTGTGCTGCAAAAATAAGAGCTGCAACATATGAGTTTCTAAAAATAGAAAGAGTAAAAACAAACAACATTTACTTCTGTGTTTAAGAAAAGAAGAATCAGTTTCTTCCTGAAAGAATTATTTATTACAGTCTTGGTGCTCCTGTGATGTATTGAATGCTTGACATTGTTATAGAAAATCAATTGGATTCAATCTGGGAAAGTTGTATTATATGCATTGAAACCTGACAGTGGCATAAATCAGTATTTTTGTGGGGAAAAAAAAGTCAACTCAAAGCAAAATGAAATTCATTTGTTTGCTTTCTTAAACCTATGTGATTGTTACTTCAGTTTTCCTTAAAAAGGATTACATTTCAGATTGACTTTGAACTGCCTGGGAAAGTTGAGCAGTGAGAATGTTTCTATAGAAGCCTTATTTGAAAATACATTTTAAAGTCATTTGTATCCTATTCATAGAAAAACAAAGTCAGAGGTTCTGTTCCTCCCCTACCCACACGCAAAAACTAAAATTTGAAAGATATGGTTAACCATTTTGGGAAGATGTACAGTTTTCAATTGGTAAAATGTGTCTTAAATAAATAATTCAGTTTCATAATCTATAATCACTATAGTAAAATATTTTAAGAGTGTTAAATATTGTTTAGTGAATTTCAAAATTAAATAATACAGATTCTCTGACAATTTTATATGTGGATACTAGAAAGTTGAAATAAAGTATTTCTAGCCATTAGGCATATACCTCAATTGCAAGTTAATTAGAAATGACCATTTTAAAAAAATATTTCTCAAGAAACCAGTGGTCCACAAATAAACCTATTCTGGTGATGGGATGGCGAAACACCCTAATTGTTGTGCTAGAAACCCCATCCAACGACTGAGGGACCTGGATGCAGAGATTCATGGCTAGGTCCTGGGTGGAGCTCTGGGAGTCCAATTAGTGAGAAAGAGGAGGGTTTATATGAGCGAGAATTGTTGAGACAAAGGTTGGATAAAGCACAGGGACAAATAGCCAAACGAATGGAAACACATGAACTATGAACCAATGGCTGAGGGGTCCCCAACTCGATCAGGCCCTCTGAATGGGTGAGACAGTTGATTGGCTTGATCTGTTTGGGAGGCATCCAGGCAGTGGGACCAGGTCCTGTGCTCATTGCATGAGTTGGCTGTTTGAAACCTGGGGTCTCTGCGGGGTTGCTTGGCTCCGCCTGGGAGGAGGGGACTGGACCTACTTGGACTGAGTCTACCAGGTTGATCTCAGTCCTTGGGGGAGGCTTTGCCCTGGAGCAGGTGGGAATGGGGGTGGGCTGGGTGAAAGGTGAGGGGGGCGGGAGAGGGGAGAACAAGGGAATCCGTGGCTGATATGTAGAACTGAATTGTATTGCAAAATAAAAAAATAAATAAATAAATAAATAAATAAATAAATAAAAGCAATTTCTTTCTAATAAAGAAAGTGGAATGTAGAGATGATAGAATGAAAGGGTAGATTATAGAATCTACTTTTAAAGAATAACAACCTGTTTGAAATGTTTTACATTGCTGTGGACTTTAGTTTATTGATACAAATTTAAAGTTAATTTTGTTATACTGAATATATATATATATATATATATATATATATATATATATATATATATACATATTCTACTCTTGTTTAAGGTATTATGTTTACGCAACTGGTTTAAAATTGTAATATATAATTAAGAAATAGAGATTAATAATTAGTTATCTATGATAATCAAACTTATAGTCATGTTAATTAGGTTTTCTAGATATGCAGAGATATATTTCAGATAGATATTTTTTAAAAAGATAATCATGATCCAGGTACCTTTTTTAAAAATTCCTGTGCCCATTTGGAGATGAATGACACTGGCTCTTCTTGATGTTTCTGAACATTACATATTCTTCAGAAGAGACTTTAATGATTAGTTCTGCATAGGCTTGTGTCCAGAAATCTCAGCCACTAGTGTTCTGTCTTGAGTTGCCCAAATTCCTTTTTCAAATAGCTTTATTGTTTCAGAGCTTTCATTTCTGTCTGGAGTTAGCCTGGAGTTCACAGATTAGGCTGGGCTGCCTAACCACTGAGCCCCAGAGATTTCCTTTTACCACCTTGCCAGTGCTCCTGGCATGTAGCATCATGCCAAGGGGACTGGGATCCAATTCAGGTCTCCTGTTATTGGAAAAGCACTTTCTCAACTGAGTTAGCTCCTCGGCCCTTAAATAACAGTGGTTGTTAATGTTATCCGCTGTGGTCAGTATTGCCTTAAATAACTTTTATTGAATTGGACGACCTATGATTTGCACATTACATGTATTATAAGGACATCACTGTTATAATTTTAAAAATGGTATCATGTATACTCACTCATATAAACATCAACATCATCAAGAGTGAATAAACATGCGAGAAATAAACTTTTCTTCCTACTACATTTCTAATTTTATAATCTGTCTTCCTCCAACTGACCTAGCTATAGGCAAGGATCAATTTTGAGTGTGTGAGTAGGAAAAGTTGAAAAGTTATTTATAACTTTTCCCATATTCTCATCTTGTTTTACTCTTCAGTGTTTCTAGTATACATGACTAAGTGTCAGATGTCTCTAATTTCCTGCTGTTTATTTCTATAAAACCTCAACAATAACTTACACATGTTACATTTTCACTATGATTTATAGATAACACATGAATAAAATATAGTTATAAATGCTAATAAAATGGGAAAATGAATATCTAGAAAATTCATGTGTAATATAAAAGCATAAACTGTAGATATTTGGAAGTTGTTGTCCTATGGTGCAAACAAAATAAATATGTGTTGGGGAATATTTAAACTATTAATGAAAATGTTATTATCATCAGTATTGTTAAGCATTAAAATGAGAAAAAATAGAAGTGATTACTTATAGTATAGAGTAGAACTAGATAAACACTGAACTTCAGGACAGTTTTAAAATTTTCATGAGCTCATTAATTTCTTAACCAAGTATCATTTCAAGGCACATATATTGTTTCAATATTATCAAAAAAAATAATAGAATAATAAAATACTGTAAAAACTAAAGAAATTACTAATGAAACTAAAAAAAGCACCTTGGGTACAGTGGAACTAATGAAATAAGTCAGGCATAAGAGGACAAATAGCACATCAGCTTATTTGAGTGAATAATCTAAACAAAAGTAGATTGAGGTAGACCTGGTATACGACATTCCTTTAATACTATTTTTTCCTCAGGCTCCTAAACAGGAATGCTGTGGATATTGCTCTGTATAAATAAAATGCTGATTGGCCAGTAGCCAGGCAGGAAGTATAGGCAGGACAAGCAGAGAGAAGAATTCTGGGAGGTGGAAGTCTGGGAGGTGGAAGTCTGAGGCAGAGAGACGCTGCCAGCCACCGCCATGACAAGCGAGATGTAAGGTACCAGTAAGCCACGAGCCACCTGGCAACTTATAGACTAATAGAAATGGGTTAATTTAAGATCTAAGAACAGCTAGCAAGAAGCCTGAGCCATTAGGTGAAACAGTTTAAATAATGTAAGCATCTGTGTGTTTATTTTGTAAGTGGGCTGCGGGACTACCAGAGCCTGGCGGGAGCTGGAGAGAAGCTCTCCAGCTACACAGGAAGACCATATGATCAAGCCCAATCTGGAAAATAGAGTCACACACACACACACACACACACACACACACACACACACACACACACACACATTGAGAGAGAGAAAGAGAGAGAGAGAGAGGAGAGAAAGAGGAAGTCCACAAATGAAACAGTTAAAATAAAAGGTTGTACTCTTGGGAGTTAAGAGTAGATTGCTGGTCCTCTGGTACCAAGCAGGTCAAAAGCAGTCAGGACTATTTAGTGGTATGTCAATGGACTTTAAGTTACAGTCAAGAACAGTCAGGTGTTCTGTTTGCTGGTGTACAGAAGCATGATAACAGAAATTAATAACATACGTAGACTTAGAACATCCAGAAAAATATTCTGAATTTTTTATTATGAATAGTTGATACTGTGAGATATTGTGGTTTTAACCTAATTAAACTATCACATCACATATTCATGAATCAAATCACTACAAAGTACCCCATAATATGTAGAATTTTGTGTACATTCAAAAATGAATTAAATGGAAAAAATTGTATGCGTCAACTTCTACAATATATTCTAACATAGATATATTAATACTATTTTACATTATTGATAATATTGACATATTAAGAATAAAATTATTTGTAACTATTACATGTTACCTTAGCCAGAAATCATTCAAAGAATCAGACTACTCTCTAATTCCATACATACAAATTTACATAAAATATGAATAAGAATGTTTAAAACTGTATCATACCATATATTTTCAGTATAACAATTGAGATATGTTTTTAAAATGTCTTAAAGCTATGAATTAAATATATAACATTGGTGACATTGAATTATGTTAGAATTATAAATAGAAATAGCATTATATCTGCAATTCTGACCTGAAAACCTATTCCCTGAGGACTAGCTCCTGTAGTAACACAGAAGGTATTGTGCAAGCTACCAGGGGAGAAAAGTAATCAATAGTCCTACCCAGCTGTAAAGCCTAAGAACATTAACAGTGATGACCAGGCAAAGTATCTGCAGTAGTGCAGTAGTGGCGCTTTTATCTGGGGGCAGGGAGGGGTATATCTACTATTTCACTGGACCTAAGGCCTTTTCAATAGGAGAGAATTTATGTCTGCTACTGTAAATCTAGCCAATTACTAGTAGACTGAGGAGACACAGACTACAAAGATAAACTTACTACTACTGCCTCTCTGATCAATAAAATTTCTAAATATACACCCAATACTTATCCATATATTCATAGATAAATGTTATTCTCACCTTTCATCAAAGAAACTTCTTTTTGCAATAGCTGGAGACTATCACAGTGAGCCACAAAGGGTAAAAATGAAGAGAACAAGTGCCCTGCTCCACATGTTACTTTACAATGCAACCCATATAGCTAAGGCTCAGGGAAAAATTACAACAGCTGTTTCAGAAATACTGTAAGATCGAGACCTTTAATATGCCTGTTACATGACAGTGTCTTCAAAATATATCAGGAAACCTGCATCCCATTAAATCTCAGCATGAAGGTTGCCTAAACGAGACAAGTAGAATGATCAATTGACATACCAATGTGGATGGTAAAAATTTGACAAGGTCTCACATCCAGAAGAAGAGCTACTGATTGCTGAGTGAACAAGAGTCAACTCTTTCCAGAGAAGAGCTCTCTGACAGGTTATCCAAACCCACATAATCAGTCCTAAATACATGTTCATACAAGCAACACTTAACTGACTCAATAGGTTGTATACATGCATATATAAACAAAGCTAAAGAAGAAGGCATGGACTGGGGAGGGAGTGGGAGGTACAATGGAGGAGCTGGATGACGAGACAGTCAGATGGAAGTAATGGAAATATAATAATCCTTTGTGAGCTTCTGAAAAGTATTTGAAAAATAAATTTAAAAAATATAACTCAGACGAATATATTCAAAGAAATATCTAGGAAATATCACTAAATATATTTGTTAAATTATATTTCCTGATCATGCATGGTGAATTCTGAAGTCCTTGCTGAGCCGGCCCTAGCCCTCAGTGGCCCTGGACAGCTGTCCCTGTCTCTAACACTGCAGCAGGAGAGCTGGCCCTGATCCTCAGGGGAGAGCTGGAGCTCCATACTCAGGAGAGACAATCCCACCTCTCACCACCGGCATGGCAGAGATGACTTCAATGGCATGGGCCTGGGAGAGCTGGTTCCGCCCCTCACCTGAGAAGAGGCAGTCCCAGTGGCCCAGACATCCTGGGACTTGGACTGGCCCATCCTAACATCTATCCCATCTATGAGCTGCTGGAGTGAGTGAAGGGGCTAATCCTCTGGAATAGTAACTACAGAATCTCCATAATTTGGGGCAATAGCAGGATATCCAGGAGGAGTTTTGATAAGGGTTCTGTGTTGATGGTGTGCCAGAGGCCTTGAGCCAGACTCATTGCAACAAACATTTTGTGGGTGGAGCTGATTGGACAAAAGGGTATACTACATGGCACACTGCAGCTCCCAGTGCCACCAGGATGAATGCAGAGGTGTTGGAAAGATGGAGGAGCTAGGTGTCTTTTTTGTTGTTTGTTTGCTTTGTTTCTAAAATAATTTTGGGGGACTTCCTTTGGGGGAGATGCTGCAGGGGTGAGGGCCAGATATGGAGGGACTGGGAAGTGAGCAGGATTGGAGTGCATGATGTAAAAGTCCCAAAGAATCAATAAAGAATTATGTTATAAAAATTATAGTTCCTGAAATGTAGAAATTATAGAGGCAATATTTACAGTTTTTAGAAATAGTTATTCATTTTTATCCTGAAATATATTTTAGAAAATTATTAAATAAAACATATTATTTGATTGAAGATGTCTCCCATGTCCCTTAATATAGAAAGAACTAGAGATACAGAGACAAACATATCTTGGCTCAAATGTTAAGACTGGTGTCTTTTGGACTGTGTGGCACTGTGAAATTTTCTTAGCTTGAATGTGTTTTGGGATCAGTATGTATAAAATTAATAAGTTATTGTCAATTTCTCTACAACTTTTAGAGTGTTAAATAGTAGGACATATGAAGGCACTAGCATAATAAAGTAAAATAAAATCAATCACATTTATTACTAGTGATCACAAGTGATGCCAATTAGATTTTAATGTTTGTCTAGGGCAGGGGTACTCAACCTGTGGGTTATGACCCCTTTGGCAAACCTCTATCTCTAAAAATATTTATATTATTATTCATAATAGTAGCAAAATTACAGTTATGAAGTGATAATGAAAATAATTTTATGGTTAGGGGTCATCACAACATGAGAACTGCATTATTAATGTATTACAATATTATAGTATTAAATGGTTACAGCATTAACAAGGTTGAGAACCACTGGTCTAGGGAATATCTTTGTGAAAACTGGACACTTTAGGAGCAGTGTGGAAACCCTGGGACCAATAGCTATTAATTTACTTCTACATTCTATCACTTATAAGGCAAAATAGCAACATGATAGAGAAAAAAGTTTTTAATTAACAAATACAACCTCAAGATTTGCATGCTCAAATCTGTCTTACGTTTTGGCTGTACTCTTCATACGGTGTGGAAAAATAGCTAGGAGCATAGTAAAGGTAGTAGATGTAATCTGGTTGGCAAGCACTCAGAGATCACTATGGTTGTGTGATACTTTGATTGTTTTCTGACAGTTAATGCTTGTTTGGAGTCAGGGGGTAAAACTAGCCACTTGCCTACCATAGAGGTTTGGAGGACTGTGGACTGAGAAGAGACAGGAAGGAGCAAGGCAAGGCTGGGAGAGGAAGTGATAGGTGTCTATCTGCTCCCTGGTTCTCTGATCTTTCAGGTTCTTACTCCAATATCTGACTACCAATTTTTTAATTGATAAATATTAATTAGACTAACACTTCACACTTCATCGTTAATGCCAATATTCATTTGCTGGGAGCTTACCAATACAATTTTTCCAAGAGTGTGTGCTATTCCTTAAAGTGAGTAGGCTGAAATGGCATACCGTTGCCATTTCAGAGATTGGACTGATGAGCTACAGAACCTGGAATAAATGGGGCTGGAGAGATGGCTAAGTGGTTAAAAGAACTTGCTTGTCTTCCAAAAGACCCATGATTCAGTTCCCAACATTCACACAGAGCTGTTCACAACTGCCTGTAATGACAGCACCAATGAATCTGACATCCTCTTCTGACTTCCACACCATAGGTGCAGACCACAAACACAAATACATTTAAAAAATCGAAACAGAAGAAGTCTGTGTAGGAGGCAGAAGTGTGAGATGAGTATAGAATTGTGTTTTCTTACTTAAAGATCTCTCTGTTTTTTTTTACCACCAGACACATTCAGCAAAAGACACAATGGAAGACTGAGTTTCCATTTTGTCATTATTCTATTTAATGCACCATTATTGGGAAATTAATTTTTTAATATTTGTACCTCTGAAAGGATTACTTAAAAGGGTATATTTACAAAGTTTGCAGACATAGTTCAGCAAGTGGACAAACTGCACCATATTTATTGTTATTAGTCCATAGATAAACTTAGTTATCTTTTTCCAAATATGAAACAGGGGCTTAAGAGTAGGAATTTTTGCCCCCATGGGGAAATTAAAGTCTTTCTTTTTTTTTTCCAGAAAAATGGGGTCAAGGAGTTGTCTCTGCTATCTACTCTGTAATATAAAAATGGAAAAGTAAAACATTGACAAAAAGTCAGCTTATCCTTCAAAAAATATTCAACTACGGTGAAAGTTACTCTAAAGTTTTGAAAATCAAATAGCCAAAGAGAAACGCACTTCAGTTTCCATAGATATCTGTTCCTACCAAGACCCCCAGAATGGATTTCAGATAAGGTGAAAGTGATGTCACACTCAAAGAGACATATTTAAAATGTCTTGATATATTTTACCTGCGAAACATTTACCACAATCTTGTAAGTTTCCAAATAAAAGGCAGATATATTGGGTATAATACTATTAATTATTGGAATTTTGATAGATAACTTAATTATTTCATAATATTTGAAGATTATAAAGTAGGTTTAGTAATGGCTGACATGAGAAAATAATACATTTCTTTCTGAAAGTTTGTCAAAAATCAATCTCCTTGTATCTATTTTTTTTTTTTAATGCACAACAAAAATTCTGTGGGGTCCCTGTGAAAGTAAGGTCAACTACAAAATGGAAAAGATCTTTTCTTCCTTTAGGCATAACAAAATTCAGTTTTACCTCTTTAAATGTGAGTCTAAAGATGCCATTACTCCTAGGACACTATGCCTGCAAACCCTCAGTTCATCAATCATTAGCCTCTGTGCCTGCCAGCACAGATACTCAACAGGCCTGCAGCTTCATGTGACATGAAGGTTAATAGTGAATCCGTAGGTAAAATTTGAAATTTTCCTTGATCTTTGGAAGCCATGGGGAAACTAATAAAGTTACAGCATGGCGCTTTTGACTCAGTTCAAACTTATGATAAGTGGACTGATAGTTGAGAGGTCTAGTGAATTAAAACTAATGAGGAGATCTTATATTGTGGCAGGAAATACATGGTAGGTAGAAATTATAAAATATAATGGAAACTTCTAAATTGTCTCCTTGCCTCTTCTTTATCTTTTTCATAGTCTTTTTTTCTTTCTCTTCATTTTTATATCCTCTTCTTTGTTCTTGCCCCTCCTCATCTTCTTTAACCTCCCTCTGTCTTTCAAAAAACCTCCTGAAAAATTAATAAAACCATAAATTTCTTGGGATCGTATAGCCACTAACATTTTCAACAGCTTAAAATTTAAACGAAATATATTAAAGAGATTTTCAATTAATGAGTTAATGATTTTACTTAAGTCGATATTACTGTGTATTTAAATCAAAGAACTAGAATTTTTTAAATGAAACTATAGATGTCTGACAAACTAAACATTATTTCACATGACATATATTTGCTACTTACATTTGTATTGTTAAACAGTTTTTCTTAAAATGAAAATGAGGAATTACAGTGATATTAAAGAATTTAAATATTTATCCATTCAGTGTCTTTAATTGTATTCACAATGCTTATAGACTTTGATCCTTGATATTTCATTTACTACACACAACACAGTACCTGAAATGAGAGATATTTTTTAGTGTTTTTCTTTTAAATATTTTGCAAAATACATTTAAAATATTTTACATACTGATGGTATATTAAGTTTATATTTATTTTAATTCAGAAAGCTAAAGCATTAAAATACATAGCACTGTTTCCTCTGGGTGTGGTGATGCACGCATATAATCATAGCAGTCCTAGTCAGAGAAAGGAGGATCTCTGAGCTCAAGACCAGCCTGAACTACAAAGCCAACTCAGGCTAAACAAGGCTACATAGTGGAAACCTGTCTCAAAATAAAACAAACAACAAAAATGTAACATAATGATTCATCACAATAGAAGGCACAATTGGCTGAGATTGTCAGAGAATTCAGTGATGAGCTAGTCATTGAGATAGACATTACATTGACCTGTGTAAATCACAGAGAGTTGAGGAAGTGACCGCCTTCTTGTCCTACACAATAAAGTGCAGGCAACTATGGAATGGAGGAGAGTGGGAGAAATAGTCTTCCTCAGGGAAGAGCACACTGATTACTTATCTAAAAACAAATAGTCAGTCAAAAACAAAAGTAATAGTAATTTTAAAACATGAGAGAGAGGAAGGGAAAAAAAAGAGAAAGGAAATGACAGCACCATGCATGTAACTAGTGATTCCTGTGCAGCGAGAACATGAGCAGATTTGAAGATTTTTAGTAGGATTTGCAGCTCATGGATAAATTTGCAGTAGTCTCAGCTGAGCTTCATAGAGAAATCATATATTTTCTAGAGCAGCTACAGATATAGTTTGTGTGAGTAATATCTGAACATTGCATTATTATGTGTTGGGATTATAATACAATATTTCTTCTTCACCTTCCTCTCTTTGAACCCTCCCACATACCTTCCTTTCTCTCTTCCAAATTCACAGACTCTTTATTCATTAGTGTTGTTACATGCTTATATGTATATGTGTATAGTTAGAAGTGTTCCTGTGTCCCACCTGGTCCTGCAGCCGCTCAGACCCAAATAACCCTACAGAGACTTATATTAATTACCAATTTTACAGCATAAGGCAGGCTTCTTGCTAGTTAGCTCTTATAACTGAAATTAACCCATTTCTATTAATCTTTGTTTTGCCATGTATTCTGTGGCTTACCGATCTGCTGGCATGCTCTTCCTGTGTGGCAGGCTGGTGTCTCTCTGCCTCCTTTCTCTTTCTGTCTATCTGCTGCTTGGATTTCCACCTGCCTCTAAACTGCCTTGCCATAGACCAATGCAGACTTTTTTTAATCAACCAGTCAGAGCAACACATATTCACAGCATACAGAATGACATCCCACAGCACTTCCCCTTTTCTGTCCAATCAAAAAGGAAGATTTTTAACTTTAACACAGTAAAACTACATATAGTAGAACTGTTATCAAGCAGGAATTACAATTGCAATATCTAGTCCATTTGTATTTGGCACAATTAAAGAAAATATTCTATCTATCCTGTATTTGTGATTCTAAAGTTTCATATATAATTTATCTTTTATCATGACTAAGGAAAACTATAATTATATCTGTCTAGTCTTCAACTACATCAAAGACCCCAAAAGGATATAATATTACCAAAATAAACAGGAAATGAATTGTAAGAAACTTCCAAAATTCTGGAAATGACAGAGACAGCTGCCTGACTGGACAGTCACCCAAAGTTCCTCTATAATGTTGGGGCATCCATCTTCAGCCAATAGGCTTAGAGGTTTTCTTGTTGTTGTTGTTGTTGTTGTTGCTTCTCCTTGTGTCCTGTAGAATATTTGGAAGTCTCCTCTGAGAAGTAGGAACCTGAAGGACCATTTCTCCTTGCAAAGTTCAGTGGTCACCTTCCTATGAGTTCTGAATGTCTAGTTTATATAACATATTATCAGCTGTCCAGGCAAGAGCAGTTTCTTGCCCAAATGGCCATTTTTGCCAGGAGGAAGATAAACTCCATATGGAGTGCCTTCAATGTCCATCTTCCTCTTTGAAGTAATCATTGTTGCCAGGAGCAGACATGTCTCACTGTTCAGAAAGTCTAAGTTTTTAAAACATTTTAAATGCCATATTCTATAGGTCTTTGAAGTGTTTGAAGATTACCTACCTAACTGAAATATATCTATGTATACCTAAAAAAGTTAACTAACATGACTAAGTTTGATTATCATAGATGACCAATTATCAATCTATATTTCTTAATTATACATTACAATTTTAAATGAGTTACATAAACATAATACCTTAAATAAGAGTAGAAATATACAGTATAACAAAATTAACTTTAAATTTTAATAAACTAAAATCCATAGCAATGTAAAACATTTTAAACAAGTTGTTGCTCTTTAAAAGTAGATTCAATAATCTACCATTTTGTCCTATCATATCTATATATGTGTACACATAAAATTCCTAAATACAATCTGCCTAGTATCTATAGTGTTAAATGTATTATGCTACCAGAGCTAACCATTTGGTAACAGTCATATTTTCAATGTTTACAATCCAAATTTTCAGAAAATTTAAAGAACAGGTTTCTAGACTTTACCTCGGGCAAGTTTATTTAAAATTAATTGTAATGTTAATTTTAATATCATGCCTTGGAATGGCTTAAGACTGGTTCTTTCAAATATTAATAATTGCAATTTGGGTTAAGAAAAATACCTGATTACAAAATTTGAGAAAGGTAACCTTAAAAATAGCTAAAACATACATTTATTAAGTTCTCTAAAATAGTTTAGCTGCTTTTGCTAAATAAACTTAAAATATAAAATTAAAAGATCAATTTCAGGACTGATCTGCACATAGAGATATGTTTGTCTTGGTTCATTTCAAATGAATGTGCATTTTGAAATGAGCTAACTTTTGCTTTGAAATACTTACTAAATTTTGTTGTAAAGAATGTGTTTTGGTATCTAGATACATCAAAGGTTTCCCTCCCCTGATTCTTATTTTCCTTGATGAGGGAATTTGAAGAGGACTCAGAAAGCTTGGGGACCATTTAGTTTGGGATATAAGAGGATTATTCTATGGATGGGTGTGTAGGGGATGGAGTTTTGCAGGTCTTACCACCTGCAGCCTCTGCCAAAACAATTGGGAGAACGTAATTGGTAGAGGACATAGTTTTGAGTCCTGGTTTGGGAAAACAGAGTAGAAAACATATGCAGGTCTAGTGTTGGAAGTGAGGCTGCCAGAAGTAACAATTACATAATTTGTTCTAATATAATAACAACTCAGGAATCAGAAGTTGAGATAATGGCCTGAAATATCCAAGGAAAGTGGAATGATTAGCTGACCGTCTCTCCACATTTTTCCAAACTACCAGCCCCAGAAATACCCCAGAACTCCTCCTTGATCCCTTTCTGTCTTCTCTAGTGGCCCTCCTAAGTCCTCCAAGAACTTTATGGCTAATCCTGATGAGCCAATCACTGATTCGTCCTTTGATTCAAGGTTCCTTTATTGGCAGAGTGGATTGGCTATATAGACAATTCTCCTGCAACAGAAGTGGGAAGTATTTTGGGGAAAAACAGATGGGAAAGCTCTTGCTTAGATGAATTTTTATTCTCCACTAAAAGTTTTTTGAGGAGTAGAGATTTGCTCTGACTCTTCTGGAATTTTCTTTGAGGCCTAACAAAATCTTTTATGTCTATTAAACTACTTGTTACCTGATCAGACAGATCTCCCTTAAAAATGCTTCTTGAGTTCCATTATCTATCATCCCCTGATAATGTCTTCACTTTTTCCATTTTGCTCAAATAATTATACTTCTTCAGAGTACTGAGACTTGGTCTTTTTGAGAACTTGTCATTACATTGACTATGGTTAGTGCTAAGGATTTTGCATGTTTCAGACACTGATGTTGTGTCTTCTTCCATCTGTTACAACACAGTTTGTTAAGATGTTTTGTTGCTTGAGTTTTCCTGCCTGGCCCACAGTCAGGACAAATCTCTCTCACCTGCCCTCAGACCCGACCAAGTAAACACAGAGACTTATATTGCTTTCAAACTGTATGGCCGTGGCAGGCTTCTTGCTAATTGTTCTTATAGCTTAAATTAATCCATTTCCATTAATCTATACCTTGCCACATGGCTCGTGGCTTACCGGCATCTTCACATGCTGTTTCTCATCGTGGTGGCTGGCAGTGTCTCTCTGACTCAGCCTTCCACTTCCCAGCTTTATTCTCCTCCTTGCCCCGCCTATACTTCCTGCCTAGCCAATGGCCAATCAGTGTTTTATTGATTAATTAGCAGCACATTTGCCATACATCCCACAGCAATGTTTACATTAGCTGTATGTAAATTTTTACTTTAAAAATATTTATTAAAAATAAAAGGAAAGGTTTAGTTTACCTGATGTGTGCCCATCATACAAAATGCTTAAGGCTTGGCAAAGCTGCATTTAGAAAATAAAAACTAGAGACACACAGGCAGATGCTCAGAAGAATACCTTCCATTTCTTTTACCACATTTATGAAGGAGGGAAGAAGAGAGAGAGGGTGCGCAAATGCTTTATTTGTGGTTCCTAGGTCATGTGATCGCTGTCCTTTAAGACTAGCTAACATTTCAATGTTTTGACCTGTTAATTGTTTTTACAGTGTGACTATGCTTGTGTATCTTAAGTTAGCATCTCAATGTGTATATGATTTGGGAGACAAAACGTAGCTAATCAACCAGTTTTATGACTTTTCACTTTTCCAACCTGAGAAAATTTCACATACTTATTGTTATGAGTGCAATTCCTCTTAGCTTTAGTTGCTTAGATTCTACTATGTGGTGAATGGATATGGGTGGTTGTTTTCAAAGTAATCTGTGTGCTTTGTATGATATTTGACTGTTGAGGACTATATGTATTTATATTCCATAAATAGTTGCTTGCCATCTTTTGAAAGAAACTGTTTTATGTGGTAAAACTAAGACACGATTTTATGCGTTGTTAAGGAAATTGTTTCATGCTTTCTGCCATTTGTGTTTTAGACTTTCAGTTACTTAGGAAATTGTTTTAAAGTTAAGGTTCATTTAAGGATCAATTTGTGTTACAGTTTTTAAATGACTGCCTTGCAAGCAAGTGTTTTGAATTGATTTTAGTAACTTTAATGCTCTATCTGACTAGAAATGTACATAGCTGTGTACCTGATATCACCTACTAGGTTACATAAAATTATGTAAAATATATAACAATCAAGAGCTATTGCTGAGCAAAACGTCTTTGTAGCAGCTGTGTGTGGGTATAGGAGAGAGAGTAACAGCCGTAGCCAATCTGGCAGTTATCAAACTTGTGAGTAACAAATCTATGAACCAAATCAGGTCTGACCACCTGTAGTTGAAAGCAAATTTTGAATTAGAAGTGGAAAGAGCAAAGAGGAGATTTAGTTAAGGTGGTCATGTTGTGGAGAGAGACAAGGGATCCCACAAAATCTTGAAATCTGTCTTCAGCTGTGCAATGAACAAGATTATTTTTCAGGCTTAATATTCTATTTTCTCTACCATTATATTTCCTTTTTTTTTCTGGAGCTGAGGACCAAACCTTGTGCTTCTGGACAAGTGCTCTACCACTGAGCTAAATCCCCAACCCCTACTATTATATTATCTATCTATCTAGTGTTAAGCTATATTTCTATCATATGACACACACAGCACAGCACTCAATGACAATAAAGGCTTCTCTTTCCAATAGTAGCTGTGTCCATTCCTTTTTCTATTATTTGACCAAATACTTGAAAGTAAGCATCTTAAAGCAGGCAAGGTGCATTTTTTGCTCATGGTTTGAATGTACAGTCAATCATTGCAAAGAAGAAATAGCAGGAAGATGACCTCCTGACTTTGACAGTAGGATTCAGAGTCTACCCTCTCTCATCTCAGGTGAACAGGAAGGCTACAGATACATGGAGTCCAGAACCAGATTTGAGCTAAAACCCTGTAGGTCTACTGCTTTCCAATTCACTTCTTGTACCTCTTAAATTTTTCAGACCCACCCAAATCATTCCAACCAGTAGGAAACTGAATGCTAAAGTACTTTAGCCTATGGGCCATATTTTATATCAAAACTGTAGTATACCATCCTTTGGTATGGTCTCATTGGTATCTACGAACACAAAATATGTTCAATTCAACTTCACATTTGCGCATAGTCTTACAGTTCCAAAACTCTTCAAAATTTCAGTGTCCAAAGTCACTTCTGAAAAATAAGGCAATCTCTTTAACTATTGAGATCTTATTTTTAAAAAGGTGATATATTTCCAATATCCAATGATCATATACTTATGTTACACATGAGAACAAAGGGAGAAATGGAATGGGTGCATTCTTTTTCCTGAGGGTTAAGAATTGTATTCTGTTTCCCAGATAAAACACTAACAACAGACCAAAGGAATGACTCTACCCAATCTTAGATTGCTGAACAAATAAATTTATGGCAGTTTTTTATAGGAGCTTGGATGGGGGATTATTTATCAAGATCATTATGGATGACTCAAAAAAATAAAAAAAACTTTTCAACTGAAATGGTCCACTCTATCATGGATGAAAACTTCACAAAAGTTCTAACATGGAATCTAACTGAATTAACTTACTGCTTCCTATATACTTTAGCATCTTCATCTTTCTGCTTCCTCCAGTGGCTGTTAACAAACTCATTACCCCAGCTGTCACTGTTAACATTTTGCTTTTCTTGTTTTCATGAATATTGGCCAATATTATGTCTTCTTTCAGAAGGCAAAGGGATTGTTTATGATGTAGCAGAAAGATGAATTTATACTCTATATAGCAAGAAAAAATCAAAGCAAAGCTAGACTGAAAGCCAGTCTGGCCTGTAAGCATGAAAGTAATTATATCTGCAATTAGACAATTGTACATAATAAGTAATCTAAAATCAAGACATTGTTTGGTGAGGACTTCTTGCACATAAGGTGGTATCAGAGACAGAGGGCAAATTCTGTCCATCATCTGGGGAAATGAAGGCATTCTCTAGGCCCAAACTGCCATGAGTGTCTCTGTCTCCCATTCTCTATTGCCCGAAGCTCATATGGCCTCTCTTCTTAGGCATCACCATTCAAAGCTTATCTTGTTACACCATGAAAAGCAGATTTCTGGCATCTCCAAACCTGTATTCTCCACTGTGCTTTGAATTCTCCTCCACACCTTCATCCACAGCCTGTTCAGTAACACTGATCCTGCTGCATGTTGATTAGCCTCGCAGCTCTCTGAAATCTTGACTTAGGGCCCCCATATCATCTCAGTTTGGGATCAGAAAACGCTGGAAACTAGCACTGTGTGAGAATGTTCAACGCCAGAGCCGCCAGCTTGAGGTGTATTCTGAAGCCTGTCCAAGTACTTCCCGAGGCCACTAAGCAGTTGATTGGATGGCCTACAAGTACTTCCTAGGCTGTTAAGCAGCTGATTGACTGACCTTGACAAAGCACTTCTGTAGAAGGCCCTGAGGTAGCACAGTGACTGAAGGTTCTCTCTTACTTTTCCTTTTCAAATGAATTTGTCTTCTTGCCAGCTGTGGCCTTTGGTAGGAGGGATCTTACTCTTGAGGCAGTTTTCTTATTACCAGAAACCAAAGTTGAGGGCGTTTCTTTAATAATCTCTTTATCAAGTGCAACAATCTTTCTGCACTCACCTTTTCTGTAACTTTAAACTTGTTTTCTTACTTCCCTCACAAATTTCCTGCATGTTTTTCATTTCTCTGCTCTATGTTTTGCCTTCTCTCACTATAAACTTGGATAAGAAGAGTGAGTAGTAACCATTTCAGAGTCTACATTAATAAACCACTTGTCTTTTTGTACAAATTTAAAGTTACCAGAAACTGAAACACTGATGCACAAAAAGGACCTGACTTCTTTTTGACTAAGTATAAGGTCCTTTTCTGTATATTCTTAGATAACTTGCCTTTAGTGATTTTGCTGCTTTAAATGAACTCTTAAAAATGATCCGTATACACAAATGCCATTTTAATGTAAGTACTTTCATTTCACACAGCTGCACCCTTGCTTCCATCTGAGCATCAGATGCTTGATTAAAAAGAGTTCTTACTGTTATGTCCAGGTTTCTGTTTTGTTTTGTTTATTTTGGTTTTGTTGTTGTTGTTTGCTTGTTTTTAATGTAAACTCTTGGTACTAATAGTGAAGTATGAATAAAATCTTTCTTTTTTGTATAATAGTTGACCTTATTAAAAGTTCCAGAGTACCTAACACAATGAGTAAATAATAAAGCTCAATAGATCTTAAAAGTTACTAGAGAAAAACAGTGACACCATGGCTTCTAGGTTACCTACAATAAAGCATAGCTAGGTTGGTAGCAGAATACACGGAAGTGCTGAGGGAACCATATCTCAGCTGGTCAGGTATTGAAGAGGAGGAATGGAGTTGGTGAAACTGCACACTCACAGCAGACTTTGTCTGAGGGATCAAAACTTAATTCTTCATTTTATATTTCTGTTTCTGTTGTTCCTACTCTGTTCTTTTTCTGTTCTGCTCTCTTCCCTGATATTTTCCTTCTACCTCTTCCCTGATGTCTTTCTTCTACCTCTCTAATTTTTCTCTGATCCCTTTTATACCTCATAACACAAAAACTTCTTTGCAAGAAAAAAATTACCTCACAATCACAAGTTACATATTTTCCAAAAACAAATAAAAATCTTTACATAGGAAGAAATCACATTATGATCACAAAGTTATATGTTTTTCTTAACAGTCCACAAGTAGTTTAATATTTTTTTTATTAATTTTCCCACTATAACATTTTCACCCAAAAACAATGATTTTTTTTGGGGGGGGTTGTGTTTTTGAGACAGGGTTTCTAGACCAGGCTGGCCTCTAACTCACAAAGATCCACCTGGCTCTGCCTCTTGAGTGTTGGGATTAAAGGCCTGTGTCACCGCTGCCTGACAGCAATGATTCTTTTATAATTAATTAACAAAGTTTTAAGCAAGCCAAGTATATTTCAGCCAGTTCCTCTTCTATTGGCAGGCAGCTGTTTGCAGTTACAAACGTAGGATTAATCACTTTAGTATTATTTATTTCAAAAGGTAATCTTGTAAAAATTCTTCAAAGAATCACAAATCTAAATTTCTCTGCATAAAGTACAATCAGTCATTTCTATATTGAGATTGTACACCCACTTATCAACAAATTTTATAAATTCATACTAGGAAGCCAAGGTCAAAAATGGATACAAGAAATTAATCATTGCCTGTGACTATCAACTCATTGTTAGCAAGAAAGGCGAATCAGCTTGAAATGGCTGGGCTGCCGTTATTCTTGTTCCTTGACCTCAGTGAGCCTCTTGGTCAACAAACAATAGTATGCCTTTCTAAACTTTAAATTTTTCCCCAATATTTTCTACATCAAAGGTATTAACAAACATCTTAACCTAACTTTAATAACAATCTACATCTCTAAATTCTTTCTAAGCATTGTGGTTGAATCATTAGTATGCTCTAGCACCAATGCTTGGAAAAAATCAGTCACTATTATTGTAAGTACCAATGACACTGCCCAGTGAGGGGCTAGAATCCCCTCAGAGTTTTCATACAACTCATAGATGATGAGGGAGGTGGTGACCTTAAGGGCAATAAGCAGAGCTATGCTCAAAATCAGCAAGAGGTCCTAAGGAAATATAGTCCTTGGAGCTATGCCTCTTCTAGGTTCACCCACCATGACTATGTAGACCAATAATCCATTTTTCCATGAGTTCAGAGCTGAATGCTCTTCTTCTCACATGGCTCCTGATACAAAAGTTGCTAGAAATATAAGAAAAAAAATGAACTTATAATTCCTTATGTCTGTGGTGATTTCTATCCTAAATATGCATATTTAGAAAAAAGTGAATCTTAAAGATAAAACTGTGATTATTGTAATTGTAAAACCCAAGACTGTTTGTCAATCAACCCTTTTTAGAATAGTGTCTGTGGTAGGGAGGGCGTGTATTATCCTAAAGTAATATTTAAAACTCAGGTTTGCATATTATATTTGCATATCTATGAATTTGCACAGATATCATATCAACATATCAATTTGCATAGAGTGGAAGCTTCTTTCTTCATGTTTTAGAGGCTAACCAGTCTAAAAATTGAAGGTGTTGTCTAATAAGAGAGTTCTTGTTCATATGGCAGATGTTACAGAGGCAGAAGGGCAAACTCTGGGCTGTCACATTGGGAGAAGAGAAGGACAGCAAAGAAGCCAAATGCTGTTTGAAATATGTATAAGGGGACTTCACTCCGAGAGTACAACAATAGTCTTTGTGAGTTAAAAAGTTCTCCAAAGCCAAAGTTAGAAATCTGTCACAATAACACCTGGAGTTTGGACAAATTCAAAACACTGAAGATAAGGAAGTTAACAGGTAAATTTGAAAAAAAAAATATTATAGATCTTACTTTGGACTAGTGATTCTTTGATATATGACAGTACTGATCATGGGCCAAATGTTTTAAATAGGTAACCTATATGGTTGAAAATATTGTGGACGGTAATTTTGGATGCAGATACTGTCTTAATTAAGGTTTATACAGTTGCAAAGAAACACCATGACCAAAAAGCAAGCTAGAGAGAAAACAATTTTTTTTTTGGATTACACTTCCATATTGCTGTTCATCACTGAACAAAATCAGGACAGGAACTCAAACAGAACAGGAATCTGGAGGCATGAGTTGATACAGAGGCCATGGAAGGAAGCTGCTTACTGGCTTGCTCAGTTCTATATTCTTATAGAACTGAGGACTACTAGGCCAGGGATGAAACCTTTCCCTGTCAATAAGTAGTTAAGAAAATGCTTTATAGCCAGATCTCATGGAATAATTTTCTCAATTAAGGATCCTTCCTTTTAGATGATGCTAGCTTATGTGTCAAGTTGACATAAGACTAGCCACACAGATAACTTGTCTTGAACAATGGTGTATACCCAATAAGCTCCTCAATAATTCATTTTAGAAGACAAAATTAAGTTTTAAAGTCTTGTATAGTCTATCCTAAGGAATATTTAGATGTAGGGATAGAGTTATTATACATACATATTATATTATACATAAGAGATACTGGAGACTCAAGACAAAGCAGAGGGCAGATTTTTGTGGAAAGCAATTAAACTGTAACTGTAATGGTTTGGATGTGGTTTGAGTCTATCCATAAGCATCTATGTGCTTTATTTTTGGTCTTCTTTGTGGTCTACTGAAAGTGATTATGATACTGCTAGCATTGCCCTTGGAAAAGATAATAATAGATCTTGCAAAATCTCAAATCATCTTTCACTAGTGACCACTTCCATTGATCCAACAAAATACTTAAGAAGAGGCAATTTAAGAATGGAAGCTTCTATTTTGTCTCCTTTGGTGATTATTCCTCATCCTGATGAGACAGGAATGCTGGCAGGAGGGGCTAACATCTGTAGTAGGAGCATCAGGCTCATTTCTCACATCTGAACAGACCAAGAAATCACACACACACACACACACACACACACACACACACACACACACACACAAACACAAACACACACACACAGAGAGAGAGAGAGAGAGAGAGAGAGAGAGAGAGAGAGAGAGAGAGAGAGAGAGAGAGAAGGGAATGTCAGGCTAAAACTAGAGTTAAGTAAAAATCTGACCCTTAAAATCTGACCTAATCCCAGAAAACATTTCATTCACTAGGCCCAACATCCTAAAAGTCCCACAGCTCCAAAACTAGTATCACCTCTTTAAGACCAAGTATTCAAACAAATGAGTCTGTGAGAGAAATTTCATTCTCCCACCATAATTATTCCTTTGAAAGTGCATTTTAAAATGAGGGCAGCTAGCCATTCCCCTGTTGTATTGCTCCTACCTTTTCATGTAATTTTCCCTCAAATAAAATATTTTTTCCTCAAATAAAATCTCCTGAGGATCCCAATTTTTCATCATATAGTTT
Organism: Peromyscus eremicus; assembly: GCF_949786415.1. NCBI lineage: Eukaryota > Metazoa > Chordata > Mammalia > Rodentia > Cricetidae > Peromyscus > Peromyscus eremicus. Next base: position 31,356,134 of record NC_081425.1, read on the forward strand.
AGCTGAGGGATCCTCAGGAGAGGTTAGTGTTGTGGGACATTCACCAGAGGAGACTACTCAGACATGGGCATAGGTTTAAGGCAATGGAAAGTCTTTATTAGCCATCCTTCAGCTACACTAGTTGTTCATGATCCCAGGGAAACATTGACCATTTCTTAGGATGAGCTTTTAAGCTCAAAAACTATGCTCTGGGATGACATATTCAGTTTACAAGAAGAGTTAGTGAGAAGAACAAGAGAAGCCAACAGGCAAGGTGGGTATATTTTAGAGAATTTCCCCAGAACTATGGGCTCAGATAGAGTTGGTGTTTGTTTTATTTTTGGCATGTGGTGCTATGTACCTGCTAATTTTTACAGTTTGAATGGAACTTCACTCATGGAGTCAGTTGTCCTAAGGTCTTGAGGCCTACTAAGGTCTGGGACCCTTTATAGTTAGCAGGAATTTTTGTAGTTTAGATATTTTCTCAAAATATGGGAAAAAATATGACTTAATCTACATACTACCCAGGCTCATGTATTTGGTTTCATAAAGAGCAAAATTCATTAATATAATTTCCAGTGGCCAATGTTCTTAAATACTATCTTTTGTTATTGTTACTGTTCCCTTGGTGATGATATTGTTATTGTTGTTGTTGTTTCAGTTTAAAATTTTTGATTTTGTGTTTGTGACACAGTATCCCACTATGTCACTCCAGCTGGCCTAATTCTGCATATAGACTAGGCTAGACTGGAACTCACAGATAACCATCTTCCTCTCCCTCCAGTTCTGGGATTAAAGACATGCACCATCTAGGTTTGCCTTATACTCTGCTTAAAACTGGACTGAATTCTTATATTTCTAAACAGATGTTTCTCAGGAGTGATTTCTTTTTCTTGGTAAGAGAAATGTTATCAGATCTCAGATTAATTCAACTGTAGTACCTACTCACGTCCAAGAAAGACAGGACCACTGTTGTATTAACCTAAAAATCAAGTGATGTTCAATTCATTTTCTATTTTTTATTTTCCTCTCTAGAAGCTATACTATGATTCCAGATATTCTATCAGCTATCAAAATATTTGATAGAGATGTCTTACTTAATGTGCCTGACTTTCCTTTTTCTCTAAATCTCCCACTTTCCACCCAACATGCACTTGAATTTTTACCATGTGGCTAACCTCTACGCCAACTCAATTCAGCATGGTCTCTTTTCTTCTCTTTTCCACTCTCCTCAATTTAGTAATTGTCGAGGTTTACAACATGCCTGAGCTGTAGGCTTTCTTTAAACTCTAATAAAATTGTCCTTGAGTTTCTACTTGAGTTCATTCTTTTTTTTCCCACTGTATCTTTTTTTTTATTCTTTTTTTGTTTTATTTTGCAATACAATTCAGCTCTACATATCAGCCACGGATTCCCTTGTTCTCCCCCCTTCCGCCCCCCTTACCTTCCCCCCAGCCCACCCGTCATTCCCATCTCCTCCAGGGCAAAGCCTCCCCCAAGGATTGAGATCAACCTGGTAGACTCACTCCAGGCAGGTCCAGTCCTCTCCTCCCAGCCCGAGCCAAGCGACCCTGCATAGGACCCAGGTTTCAAACAGCCAACTCATACAATGAGCACAGGACCTGGTCCCACTGCCTGGATGCCTCCCAAACAGATCAGGCCAATCAACTGTCTCACCCATTCAGAGGGCCTGATCCAGTTGGTGACCCCTCAGCCATTGGTTCATATTTCATGTGTTTCCGTTCATTTGGCTATTTGTCCCTGTGCTTTATCCAACCTTGGTCTCAACAATTCTTGCTCATATAAACCCTCCTCTTTCTCGCTAATTGGACTCCCAGAGATCCACCTGGGGCCTAGCCATGGATCTCTGCATCCAGATCCCTCAGTCATTGGATGGGGTTTCTAGAATGACAATTAGGGTATTTGGCCATCCCATCACCAGAGTAGGTCAGTTTGGGCTGTCTCTCGACCATTGCCAGCAGTCTGTTGTGAGGGTATCTTTGTGGATTTCTGTGGGCCTCTGTAGCACTTTGCTTCTTCCTATTCTCATGTGGTCTTCATTTATCATGGTCTCCTATACCTTGTTCTCCCTCTCTGTTGTTGATCCAGCTGGGATCTCCCGCTCCCCCAAGCTCTCTTTCCCTCCACCCTCACCCTTCGTTACCCGCGCTCATGTCCAGGCTGTTCATATAGATCTCATTACATTTCTCTGTCTTTGGGCGATCCTTATGTCTTTCTTGAGGTCCTGTTTTCCAGGTAGCCTGCCTGGTGATGTGAGTAGCAGTCCAGTCATCCTTGTTCCACATCTAGTATCCTCCTATGAGTGAGTACATACCATGTTTGTCTTTCTGAGTCTGGGTTACCTCACTCAGGATGATTTTATCTATATCCATCCATTTGCCTGCAAACCTCATGATGTCATTGTTTTTCTCTGCTGAGTAGTATTCCATTGTGTATATGTACCACATTTTGTTTATCCATTCTTCAGTTGAAGGGCATCTAGGTTGTTTCCATGTACTGGCTATTACAAACAATGTTGATATGAACATAGCTGAACATAGCTCTTGTGGTATGATTGAGCATTCCTTGGTTATATGCCCAAGAGTGGTATAGCTGGATCTTGGGGGAGATTGATACCCAATTTTCTAAGAAAGTGCCATATTGATTTCCAAAGTGGTTGTACAAGCTTGCATTCCTACCAGCAGTGGAGGAGAGTTCCTCCAGGATAGCCAAAAGAACCCTGTACAATAACACAACCTCTGGAGGCATCACGATCCCTGACTTCAAGCTCTACTATAGAGCTACAGTAATAAAAACAGCTTGGTACTGGCATAAAAACAGACATGTGGACCAATGGAATCGAATTGAAGACCCTGATATTAATCCACACACCTATGAACATATAATTTTTGACAAAGAAGCCAAAAGTGCACAATGGAAAAAAGAAAGCATCTTCAACAAATGGTGCTGGCATAACTGGATATCAACACGTAGAAGGCTGCAAATAGATCCATATCTATCACCGTGAACAAAACTTAAGTCCAAGTGGATCAAGGACTTCAACATAAATCCAGCTATTCTGACCCTGCTAGAAGAGAAAGTAAGAAGTAGTCTTGAACGTATTGGCATAGGAGATCACTTCCTAAATAGAACACCAGTAGCACAGACACTGAGAGAAACAATCAATCAATGGGACCTCTTGAAACTGAGAAGCTTTTGTAGAGCAAAGGATATTATCGTCAACAAGGCAAAGAGACAGCCTACAGAATGGGAAAAGGTCTTCACCAACCCCACATCTGACAGAGGACTGATATCCAAAATATATAAGGAACTCAAGAAATTAGACAGCAAAATGCCCAACAGTCCAATTAAGAAATGGGCTATAGAACTAAACAGAGAATTCTCAACAGAGGAAGCTCAAATGGCTGAAAGACATTTAAGGAATTGCTCAACATCCCTAATCATCAGGGAAATGCAAATCAAAACAACTCTGAGATACCACCTTAAGCCTGTCAGAATGGCTAATATCAAAAACACTGAAGACACCTTATGCTGGAGAGGATGTGGAGCTTGAGTTCATTCTTAAATTCTATTATTATGAAGACTAAGAAACCCAAGAGGCAACTCTGATTTCCTGACTATCATCAGTGGTATTAGTAATGAAGAGACAGTCACAATTTTCCAATATTTACCTTCTGTTTAACCACCAGCCAAGGATGTCTACAGAAGTCAAGCATACAAAATTCACCTATCAGAGTACCAAATTTTCAGCTTCCTCAAATATTTAACACAAAATTTTAGTTCATGTCTCTTATCCACATTTTCTTTTTGCAATGTCTAGAGTTTTGATGCAACAGTAAAAGATGATAGCAACTATCCACTGTCTCAGGAAATAAGGAACTTTAGCTTTTCTTAAATATTATGAAGTATTCAAGAGATCTAAAACAACCATAATATACTCATGTTGACACATTAAGAGTATCACACAATAACTGCTGTAAAGGAGAACAAAAAAAGCATGGGATTAAGGTAAGGAAATTAATCAGATCATGGTTGTAATCATAAATGAGAAGTATCCAAGAAATTGAAAGAACTGATAAATTTGTGACCATCATACCAAACAAAATAATTAGAAATATTCAATTGAAAAAAAAGCTAGAATTCTTCAACCTTTATTCAATAATATAAATAGAAAATGTTTGGCAAAATATTTACAAATTAAAAAAAGTAGAAAATAAGCTACCTTCAGTTAGAAGTATAAGGGATAGCATTAATTTTTATTTTACAATTTGTGTTTATTCACTCATCAGACATTTAAGTATATTGATTGCTAGTAATACAATATGAATATAGTAATTTAATATACTAAATAGATCATTGAGTTATTATTGAATTCAAGGCCTTCAATGTACAATGTTACAAAAATACAGTGGAAGAATTTTAGTTTCTCACCAATTTCTTTGATATTGGAATCTCTAATACATTAAAAGGAAAGAAATCAGTAAGGAAAGCAGGAGAGAAGAGTGAAAGAAGGATAGGACGTAGGAAAAAGAGAGGAAGAAAGGAAGGAAGGAAGGAAGGAAGGAAGGAAGGAAAACAGGAAGAAAGAACAGGAGGCAGAGAAGTAGAAAATAAAGTCTAAGACTAAACCCTCAAGAGTGATTCAACTTTGCATCTGATCAGAGGATCATTTTGTTTTTCACTTAAAACTCAAGACGGTGATCCTAATGTGCTATCAGGTTTGGAGATTAACACAATGCATTAACTTTTATATTTATTCATACTTAGTGAATAGACCTGAGTATGGAAATATAATATTCATTCAATATATGCTATACAATCAAAGGGAATTGTAGAAGTTAAGAAAAAGGGTATCTTTCCAGTGTCATATATGTTAAACTTATGAAAATGAGTGATTCTTGTCTGGTTTTTAAAGGATTTTGCTTACTTGTTTAACATCTTCATTTATATTGGTTTCTGGGTGATTCCTTTTTGATTGGTATGTGTGGTGGTGTTTTCCATTCTTGAACCTATGACTCAGAAGAATGACAACTATATGTATAACTTGGGAAGGGGATTCCCTTTATTTTAGGGAATTTTTTTTCTTTCCTGAAGTAGTGCCTGAATGTTTTTTTTTTAAATAAATTTAGTTTACATATTGCCTTATTTTGAATTCTTGAGAGATGTAGAAGCAATAGGGTATAAATAGGTATGTAAATTGACAGGCTGGTACATATATGATATAATAGATAATAGATGATAAATAATGATGACAGATAGATGAGACATATATAGATAATAGGTAGATGATGAATACCAGACAGACAGATAGATAGATCAATGATAGGTAGTTATTAGACAATACATGAAATATTTATACATTTATACACACACACACACACACACACACACACACACACACACACACAGGTTCATTTATGTATAGGGAACAAATACTTCCACAGTCAATCATTGCAAGACTGAGTTCCCAGTGTGCCACTTGTGTGGTTCCATCCTATTTCCCCAAACTGCAAAACAAGGAAATCTTTAGTGTCATTCACTGTCCCAAATTAAAGGCCTGAGGATCTGTGGGGCCACTGCTGTCACCCCTGGTGTGTTAAGAGCAGAGAACTTTTAAGTATGATGACAACCAGCAGAATATATATATATTCAGCTCCAGGAAAGAGAATGGCTCTCCTGTAGTGGGTAGCCATTCCAGCTTTGACCTGGAAGTTCCAACCCCCATTGAGATTTCGGTAATGGTCACACCTACAAGGCAGGGCTGAGAGAGGATGCTGAAGACCGAGCATCGGGATGCGTGGGCTCTCTTGGTTCCTGGACTCTGGACGCTGGAGCTAGACTGAGCAGAGTTCTCCAGAGAACACTGCCAGACTGCGCCACACCTTTCCCAGACCCTGTTACCTATGCCTTCACTTGTAAGTTACCCCACAAAATAACCCCCCCTTTTAACTTTGTGGAGTGGCCTTAATAATTTCACCAATACTCTCCTGTCTTGTTTCTCTTCACAAGGCACCCATTCTCAAGTGTGTGGTACTTATTTGCCTTAAGAATGGACTTACCCAAGACGATCCACTCATACTTAGCATGCTGATCTCTATAATTCCATCATAACACAGCTTTAAATAATGCATGACCATCTCTCCAGACATCTCTGAATTTAATTATATGAGTACTCCAAATTAACCGTCATCTAAGCTTATGCATTTTAATATTATATCTATTCTGTATTATATTTGTATTTATTTCAGAGGATTTGAAGTTGATGTATTCTTTTTCTAGTTTGTTGTCATTATTTTAGTGGAAAACTAGGAACTTATTATTACACCATCACTATACAAACTTAAAATCTTTAGCTGTTTCATATCTCCTTCACCTAGTTCCCTTTTAATAAATCATTGCACTTTCACAGGCTTTTAAAATACAGCTCAACAAAGTAAGCAGATTTTCTAATTTCCTCTGGAATGCAAGTTATGTATCCTGCTTGTTTGCATTCATTTCAAAATGAGCCAAATGCTTTGTTGTCTTCTGTTTGTCAATAAGTAATTCAACAAAGTCTTCCTCACTTCCAAGTTATCCACTGTTCCTGCATTTTTCATGTTAATAGCAGATTTTTTAAATGAGTTGAGGATTTAAACCTTTTTCTGAGTCATTAATTTCACACCCCTCATGATTTATTAAGCACTCTATATTCCCTGGTAATAGTACCGATTCTGGGCATTAGGAATAAAACCTGTCTTGCAAGTCTTTGCCATGTAAACTTAACTATTGCTGTATTTTACTTTAATTTTCTTTTTTTTATGAGAGTGTTGTAATTCATTTCTTTAATAATACTCAAGCTGTGTAAAAAGTTAAGCATATTTTTTGTACATACATTATTAATTTAAATGAACTTTTTAGTGTAGAGTAGTTGAGTGCTTTTTACCCCAAACACATGAATCTTTAAGTTCAGATACTGAAAGATATTCTATCATCTTCCAATATACTGGTTTTAAATATTCCTTTTTATTCAAGATTCTTAAAATATAATGATGTTGAACACTTAATATATGTGTAAGTTGAATATTTTATTTACTTTACCCTTCTTTACTACAATAACTCAATGGTATTATTATTCATGTGTACAGAAGAAACTGAGAGATGACATACACATAAAATAAACTTTAAATATACTTTGTTAAATAAAATATAATAAATATAAATGTATAGTACTTCTGAAATGCTGTTTCTTTTAAACACGGTGTCTATATTGTAAATATATCTTCTAATCCATTATGGATATGACTTTTAAAAGTTATATTATTTACCATACTATTATAAATTAGAATTAAAATTTCTCTGCTTTTTTATTTAATTACTAGAATCAGTGATAATATTCATTCTGTTACATATATCTGTTACATATCTAGATAGATCTACATAGATAGATAGATGATAGATAAATAAATTAAAAGACAAGTAGGTAAATAAATATATATAGATAATTTGGTTTCCTTTCCTTGGCAATATTGCACATATTCAATCTCTATTAATAAAATATTGGGCTAATTATCTCTTTTGTTCTTTTTGTAATTTACTTAATTTTTCTCTCACTTTAAAATCATACTTTGACATATTTGCACTATTTATTATAGATAAGATAAATGATTAGACAATAAAAATAACCTTTTATTGCTTGCATGAACTAGAATTTTAAATTTGTATTGCTTTATGTTATAACTGATATAGGTATTTTGGATCTTAATGGGTAATAGTCCCTTGTAATTAAATTTGACACATATTTTTAATATTCCTGGTTATTTGAGGTTTTTTATTTTGCATTATTTGAAAATATATTTTTTGATTTAAAAGATTTAGCACTTCTATATATTTCTTTTTCTGTTTTTTATTCTGTTTTGTAAGGTAGTAAAAATACCTTTTCTTTGTTATCACAAAGTTCATGGCTTTGACCCTTTAAATGAGAAAAAAATGTTAAAAGCAAATCATCTGATTTAGTTTAGTTTCATTCTCAGAAATGAAGACATTTACCCACCTACCAACCCACCCACCCAAAAAAGCAGAGGAATCCATATTTTAAATATTTTGTACTTTTCTCCTTCTTTGTTTGTTTGAACTTGGGATCATTAACACTTCACTCAAAAGGCCTGTCAGGGGGCTGTACTAATATTTGTGAACTGGGTAGCACATAAGTATTTACAAATTCTGCATCATGGCTCTTGGGAAAGAGGCCGTGGAACACATGATCTGCTGTGTCTAGCACACTATGCTAGAAATAAAAACAACCATGTTTATGTCTTTTCTTAAAATCAGAATTTATTTAATAAAAGTAAATTTAAAATGTTTAGTGTTTCAATGATATTTGTCTTATAGTCTAGCTATCTTGGTAGCCTAATCAAGGTGAATGTAAGTTTGTTCATTCCAATCCTAATTACTATATTATCTCTCATTTCACACACTCCACAGTTAATATATCTCCATATCTATATGTGCATATTTGAGTTACACAATGAACACCAGTTAAAGAGGCTTCAGCAGAGTTCAAGAGGCCTCCAAAGAGGGCTGAGAAAGAGTAATATTAAATAAGATAATGAACCAGATAAATGCCTGGAGGGAGCTGCAGAAATCAGATTTGATAACAAAGCTACAGAGTTCAGACTTGAGGTTGTAGCTGGAAATGTTTCAAGAGCCAGAATCCACAGGTCAGGTCCATGTCCAGACTTAAGTGGTGGATTACAGGTAGTAGACTGAATTGACAGTGAGAACCAAGTTGTGGAATCCTCAGTCTTTGATCAACACACAGGTTATCACCACCAGTATTGGGTGTCCATTACTTTATGGAGCTCAGTCTGTTCATTTAATAAGTATTTTGGCCTGCTTAGCTTGGTATGGTTTTTAATATACTCATGTCTACCCCACAGTTTCATTTCTCCCCAGTAAACTTAGAGGTGGTTCCCTGTCTATTCCCAGGAATAAGTTATTTATTAGTTTGTGTTGGATGGGTAATGCCTAACAGATGGTGCAGATGTTAGCTAAACCCACTTACTAAAAATGGAGGGAAAAAATCTAAATGAAAATGGAGTCTTTTCAGGTAACACACAGCCTGAAAAAAAAATTACTGTTTTTTGTAGCATAGAGTAACTTAAAGTAGACCTAGCCAACAGCAGTCATCAGAGTGAGTTTTCACCATTAAACTATGTGTGAAAAATAGAGATGGCATAATACACTTATGAAAATTTGATCAGACGAGGTATTTAGTATAGCTAAGGCAGGTATTATTTCATCAAGCCTTTAATTATGTAATTGAAGCACCAATTTTAAGGTATTTGATTTTGATAAGCATAGTAAGTGGATGGGACACATTTTGAACCTATACATGACAATCCACCACTGTTCATTTTCAGTTTTGTAAACCATTAGGTATTTGTGTTTGACTCAGATATTAAACTAGATATTAAAGTATTTTAAAACAAAATTAGAATAAATTTAATTTTTAAATCATATATACCGGTTGGGAGGAAAGAGAATGAAGAATGAAAAGTCTAGTTTGGGTTTTTTTGTTTTGTTTTGTTTTGTTTTGTTTTGTTTTGTTTTTGCCACATTACAATCAAGGCTTCAACAATGCAAACACTTCCTGAAAATGCTATTTTTTAGGGTGAAAATGGAGTCCAGGGAAGACAACTTATTTGCAGAGGTCCGGAAGAGTCAAAATACCTTGAATGACAATAGTGAGAATAGGAAAGGAGACTTCCCAGTCCTGATTTAGTCATGCAGGCAACTGTTAAAAGCACCTAATCTCTTTTTTTAGACAGGAAGGTTGGCAGGAGATTTCCTTACCAACAACAAATTTGTCTCCTGGCAGTCGTGATTTGTAGCAGCTGCTGCAAATCAGTAATAATTTGGGATCGTTCCACTGCACAGGTGTGGAAGGCCCAGAATTTAAGAGCTTTGCAAACTTTGCGCTGCACTTACCGGTAATGAACAACTCGAGCAACTACTTATTTTTTTCCCCCCACTCAGGATTTATTATTTCAAAATCCAAAAGTCCCTTATTTCCCGGGTCCAATGACTGGTGAGATAAACATGACGGCAGATTGTTGCTCGTACTCCCATTTCACTCGAGGTGAGAGAAAAGTGAGAATTGAGGTGTGGTTTCCTGAATCTTTAGGAACGGTTGGTAAACAAAGAAGCCTGCTTCTCTTCTCCGATAATATCCTGTTGTGCTCCTATGTTTCATACCATTGCATTTCTATAAAGGCTAAGCCACTGTGAACTGAATGTTTTCTTCTACTTAACGTTAACATCCTTCCATGGGAACAGATAGGTCAACATGATAATCCCGTTGTAGCATATTATCACCGTAGCTGATGGACTTGCCTATGGTGTTACACAGGATTCTAAAATATTTTCATATTTACATATAATTTATCCTTTAATGGAGTTGGTAAAATTTTTAAGTCATGGAATTTACTTCTGCAAGTGTATATCCTAGGAATTAACATGTCACTAGGCCCTTTGAATTCTCATTATTGGCTACTATAATTCTTCCTTATCAAGTCACTCTGAAGTTCAACTATTAATCAATAATCACATTAGCATTTTCTATTTAAAAGCCAGTTAATTGCCTATGTTTTTTTTTCTATCACAGAAGCACAGATTGAATTTTTAGTCTCTCATAATGAGTATCAAAGTTTGTTTGGTTTGTGTGTATGTGTGTGTGTGTGTGTGTGTGTGTGTGTGTGTGTGTGTGCTGTGGCTATCGCTCTATATAAATAAAGCACTGATTGGCCAGGGACCAGGCAAGAAGTATGGGCGGGACAAGGAGAGAGGAGAATTGAGGAAGGAGGAAGGAAAGGGAGACCAGATGGAGCCACCGCCAAGACAAGGAAGATGTAAAGAACCGGTAAGCCACGAGCCACGTGGCAAAGTAAAGATTAATAGAAATGGGCTAAATATAAGAGTGAGAGCTAGACAATGACAGCCTGAGCTAATGGCCAAGCAGTTTAAATAATGTAAGAGTCTGTGTGTTTATTTTATAAGTGGGCTCTGGGACTGGCGGGACTTGGCGGTGGGAGCTGGAGAAAAATTCTCCAGCTACGTGTGTGTGTGTGTGTGTGTGTGTGTGTGTGTGTGTGAAGAGAGAGAGAGAGAGAGAGAGAGAGAGAGAGAGAGAGAGGGTGGGGGAGGAGAGAGTATATATACATATTTAGTACAGAGTACAATCTTGGACAGCCTTAAGTATCATGAACCATTACTCCTTTGTTTGTTTGTTTTTGGGAATGTGACTCACTGGTCCGGAAATTTCTCAGCACTCTAGGCTGGCTATAAGCCCTAGAGATCTACCTGCATCTACTCCCAAGTGTTGTGATTATAAACACATTCCATGATGCCCCACTTGTTTTTACATGGGTTCTGGCATTTAAGTTATGTTACTCTGCTTTCAAGGCAAGCCTTTTATCAAGAGAGCAATATGCTCAACCCTACCTGTCTGTTTCTAATATTGAACACTAATTTAACAGGTAGTATGCTAATTTGCTACATCACTGGAGGAATATATTCCTCTGGTTATATTCTACTCAGTTTTTGCATTATAAAATTATCATGATGTAAAAGCTAGTATTTGTCAGCCAGTAATTATACTTTTGATATATAGTTAGCAAGCCCTCTTTGCTTCCAATCTAAAAAGTTAATCCATTCAAGCTTTAAGGCTCTTACCTTCATGTTACTTTGTCTCAGTATATTTTTGAATGCATATGAAAACTACATTTTATAGCACTAGATACTATAGTTATAAAAGACACACCTTCATCATTGAGATCTGTTGTGATTAATGGTACTTTGAAGAAATTTTAAGATGTAAATATGAACTTGCATGCACACACATGTTTATTATATATTTTTTAAAATAAATTCAACCACAATTTTAAAAAGTACTTTATGTAGAACATTACTAAGAGTGTAAAATGGAAACAATACTAAATCTCTGAGAAAATCCTGGTAATAATGTTTATATTTTATATATTACCAGATCTAGATAGCACAAATTTTACATTGATTTGTTACAGGCAGCAATAGCTCCTTGGAAAGAATGCAATTGACTACTTGGCCACTTAAAAACAACAGTTGACATTTATAAACATTTTGTTTATAGCTACGTATTGCTGTGAATTATTCTCCCACGAGGCATTTATTTCATGTACCCTTATGTTTATGTACTTTGCCATCAGCAATTCTCTCATATTTTGATGGTACAATGTTCTTTTTTCTTGTGATTGGCCAAGACAGAGAATGGCTATAATTTCAGAAAGCTCCAATCTAGTGGATTTCATAAAGACAATGTTCACTGAAAAAAATATCCAAGCTAATCTGATAATGCATACTTCAAATGCCAGATTTAATATTAAATGACCCAAAGATAACTTTGAAAAGGTTTTATAAGTATACATATAAAATAACAGGAAAATCATCCATGTGAAGTTCACATTTGAATTTTCTATTACAGAATTAGAGACAAACTTGTCAATAATTATAAGCTAATTTTAAATTACATTTCCTAATTTAAATATAAATTAATTTAAATTAATTAATTTCACTTTCTAGTATTAGTTAACTTATAAAGAAATGGTAATTTCGCTCAAAATCTATTAATTTAAAAATAATTTTTACTCAGTATATTTAAATTACTAATCAGAACACTGGAGCTTTAATGTCAAGACCCACAATCCACTGATAGTGTAATCCTAGACAAGGCCACTTCCATTCTCATTTACAGTTACCAGGACTCTGTCAATCTAAGGACTATAAAATGAGATGACATATTAGAAAGAAAATTTCACCTAAACATCAAACTTTAAAATATCAACTAAACTTGAAAATATTACCATAACCCTGGCTCATAGACACTCTTCACTTGGTCTTTTAATTTGCTTATTTAAATCACTTTTTTATTTGTCTCTGTACTCATTAGATACAACCTTGAGGTTTTACTTTAAAATTATAGTAATCTAAAATAGACTATAAAAAATAGTAGTGTTATAATGCTAGATTTCGACCCAGATTCAAGTATGACTTCCTCAAAGGGATACAGAAAATTACATATATTCTATAATCTTTATAAATTTAGTTTCCTGACATATAAAATAGGATTATAACAACCAAATAGCATTTCCATTAGAATTACTGGTAATGAAAGCAAAATACTGTATATCTTCAAGCGTTTCTTCAATATCATGTCACGTTTATGACTATGGTTTGACTAGAGTTTGCCCCAAATAGTCCAGATTGCTTTTAAGCTCTGAGAAAGCATGAGATGGAGCCTACCTTTGCTAACATGATTTCTCAGCACATTTGTGTGCCCAAAATAACGTTTTGTACCTTCCTATAGTTAAGTAAAAACTTATAATGTCTGACTTCAAATGACATGTTAGACATGTAAAGTAGACATATGAAAACATAATGAAGACATTATAATTGAAAAAGAAGTCGAAACCATTATTATTAACTGCATTGTGGACGTTGGACAATATAAGAAAATATGTATATTTTAAAAATTGATTCTTTTATTTTTTGAGATCATAATATAATTATCATTTCTCTCTTACCTTTCCCGCCTCTATATCCTGTCATATACCTGTCCTTGCTCTCTTTCAAATTTATGGACTCTTTATTCATTAGTTAGTATTATACACATTTATGTGAAATGTTTTAAAGGGCCAGAGAAATGGAGATTAATGTGACATTGTGTCTCTTAGTAATATCAGAAGCTACCCCCTTAAGGTCTCACCAACATGAGTGCCTAAGCATCAGCTGAAACAGGATGATAGCAGCAGACATGCTAATAAGGAGAAGGGAAAACCTACTAGCCTCAACACAATAGGAACAGCTATAGGCAACTAAAAAGTGCTGAGAGCAAGAGAGAGTCTTCCCCAGGGGAAAAAAAAGGGGGTATTTTTAAAGACTAAGTCCAATTCTAGAGATGTGAACTACAACATCTGAAGTTGAAAATAATTAATACACACAATTCCTAACACATTAGATATACCAAAAGAAAAGATGCTGAATTTCACTTTACAGAAACAAATCTTCCCAAAATAAGATCAAGAGAAAGATAAAAATAGTAAGTTCAAGTGACTCTGTAATTCTTTTAGAGGGATTTAATATACACATAATCCATCTCATACCTGAAGTTCTCCTTGGATTGTGTACCATCTCATGGTTCTAGCACGTCTAGTATCCTGGGATGTTTGTGGCAACTTAGGATGTGCCTTTACAGCTTCACATAATGACATCTCAGAACCTCTTCTGACAGTGAATCAGCCCTGACATCTACTCTATGAAATTATTCTGCAAATTTCTGTAACCTCCTTAGTCCCTTTAATGTCTCTTAAAACAGCACCCACCATGTGGATGACACTGCCAAGTTCTGCTTTTTCCTCAAGATTGATCTGGTTAAGAGACAACCAATTTCTCCTCTCCTTTGGCAGTTTGACTAGTACCTTCTGATACAATGAGAACCAGTCTTCAGGGAGGAGATTTTCAGTTCAATTCCAGCTAGAATCCTCAAACTATGTTTGAAGTTACAGTGTTAGGGTAATAGGGCTTGACTTTCAAATTATGGCAGGAAATGATGGACAAGACCAATAGCCTAGATTGTTTGGGCCATCTCTTATTGGTCAAAATATTGCACAAATAGCTGGTAACCCAGTCCCTGATAGAGTACTTTTCCAGCTGTGACACATTATAACACAGAAAGTCACACCTGCATGTTGTAGTGGGCAGCTGTTCCAGCTTTGCCCTTGAAGCACCACCCTAGTGAGGCAGCCAGAAACTGCCACGCCTACCTATGACCTGCCCCCGGGGCAAGGCTAAGACAGGAGCCCTTAAGACCTGAGATCCAAAAGTTCCAGCACTCTTGGCTCCTCATGATCCTGGATGCTGGATTTCAGACCAAGTCAGAATTCTCCAGAGAATCATGCTGGACTGCACCTCACCTCTCCCGGATCCTGTTACCAAGCCCTTTACTGGCTGTAAGTTACCTCAAAATAAACCTCCTTTTAACTACCAGATAAACTATGTGGAGTTGCCTTGTTAAATCCCTGTATTATCATGTCTCTCAGAATTGTTGTATTTCAAGCTCCCACCAGCATGTTTGATTAAGTATTATAGCATTTAAAAGATTTTTCTTAAATGCAAAGTTCAAAACTCTTCCACATTTTGCCCACAAAATGTTTCCACCAGCCCACAAACCACACAGGTTTCTTACAGCAAGGCACCACATCTCTTTTTTTCTGTCTCAAAGTTTTCCTGTTGCAGAGATACAATATCCTGACAAAAGATGTTAAAGGGCCAGCAAGATGGCTCAGTGGGTAATGGAATTTGTGACCGAACTTGATGACATGAGTTTGATCCTGAAGTCCCCTCCATAAAAGAGTCAATACTGCAGGTTGTCCTCTGACCTCCACATTTGCACTCTGGAATGTGTGGTCACATACACACATAGCTGAATGCAGTACAACAGACAAAGAAATGTTAAAGAATAACGTTTCAAACAGAAAAACATCTTAAAACTTAAGGGAAATTGGATTGTAGTAATAAAGTACTGCATAGGGTAGTAAATGCTGTCATATTATTTCAATAAGTATTTTTAAAATTTATGTCACATACAGTTCATATGTGCATTAGTCCTATTATGTCTGGAAGGCACTCTTTCATTTGAATCAACTACCATGTACGGATCTAAAAATTTTTCCATTTCATCTCCCACATAAATCCTTGAGCCTTAAGGTGAGTGCTCAAGATCTTACACTGTATGCCCAATGTGCAGATGTGGATCTTCCGTGTTAATTCCCATTTAATGCAAGAAGAAGCATCTCTGATGAAGGCTGAATAAGGCACTGATCTGTGGATATAGTAGAATGTCATTAGGTGGTGATTTCAGCTGATTATGACAAGCTAATACCTGGAAGAAGCCAAAGGCCTTCCAGAGGTCAAGCTGTGTCTCAAGGAGTCTTCGTGATATTGGCTTTTGATTACTAGCTGTTACCTGATATGAATTTCTCATGTGCTATTGTAGCTTTTCCATTACTTATTGGTCACCATTTCCCCTCTACTAAAGGAATATTTCAATAACCTTCTATGCAGTAGTGCAGCCAGGATCCCTAACCTCATGCCTTTCTGTGATTATCATCATTCTAGCCAGGACCATCCCTGGATGGACAAAAGTATTTTATCAGAGATATCTCTGTGCTCTTTAAGAACAGACTTAAAGCATCCAGACTATCTGTTTGATAAAGCCTGGCAGATGTGCTAATTAAGCATATTTTCTCCTTTCCAAAGTCTTATCTCTAGTTTTAGATCCACCCTTAACAATTAACTCAGAACTAAAGGATTCCTACTTACAGATACATCTAGCTGTGATGGAAGTTGCCTATCAACTGAGCACACTTGCCAGAAATTGGGGGAGCAGAGATAGCTTGGAGAGATTAGGGCCAAAGTGATAAAGGGCAGTTTTATTTTCAGAGGATGAGACAGAGAGGAGAAAAGAGAATGGAAGAACTAGATGGGTAAGAACTGGAGAGGAACATACTGAGATGGGGAAGAACTAGACTGGAGGACTAGAAGAGGATACTAGAGGAACAAGATGGAAGATAAGGAAAAACCAGATGGAGAAGATTAAGATGAGAAAGAACAAGATGAGAAAGAAGGAGATGGGAGAGGAGCTAAGGTGGGAAAGAATTAAATGGATGAGAACCCAGATAGGGCAGAACCAAGATGAGAGAGTTAAGATAAAACTTAGAGGGGACAGCAGATAAATGTAGAGAGAAATCAGACGAGAAAGGAGCTAGGCATGAAAGCAGAACTAAAGCTGTGAAGATAAGATTTTATCCCAGAGGAATAAAGTAGATGGACAGAAGAGCTTGGTGTACTCAGATTCTTTTCCCAAAAATAATTTGCGCCATTTGTAGCTTCTCTTCTAGGCCCCTGGGAAGACTATAAAGGCAGGACCATAACAATAATTGAGAATTAGAAGTAATTTTATTGGTATGTTCATTTAGCCAAATAATAGTAGGTTTTCCCATGGGGCCCATGACCTAATTCATCTCATGTTCTTGACCTCATTTACACTATTAGCTATGGGTTTCATCTCATGGTCTAGACCTTAAATCTAGTCAAATAATCATTACTCCCACAACAACTGTGTCACTGTGGCACCAGTGAGTCTTGAAAGCTTGTCACAACATTAGGTTGCATGTTTGCAGCCCGGTGGGATTGATAATACCTTTCACTACTGGTAGTGTATATAGAACTTTCTAGAATCATGACCAATGGTCAGTAGCAGGAAATCTTCTACTAGATACCACTTGAATTCTCCATGTTTGATGACGCAAGTAACTAGTATTTTCACAATAGGGTCTTACCACCAGGTTGTAGAAGGTAACAAATGGTCTGTACCTTTGAGGGATAGACTTTATAGGACACCTTTGATTAATGACTCAAAAAAGGTATTCCATTACTGGTAATGTTTGTTTTTTTTTCTTGGTAGTACATGACATAACTGGGATATTATCTCCCCCATTATAAGGTAACTCATTTTACATGTGTATATATTTTAGGAAGTTGTTATGGTAAGTGACTTCTATATGGCTGTCCAGTAAACCACCAGTTTTAGCTATCCTCCCCTCCTCAATCGTCCATTTAACCTTATCATCCATCCCTATACCCATTTAATGTTTCTGTTCTAGCTTCCTCTTTATGCTTTTATACCACTATATTCTGTTCCCATTGTTTGTAAAATCCATTCCTTTCCTCTAGTCCATTACAATCTACATAACCTCTGTGGATGTTCTAAAATGAAATACTATATCCAATGTTTGAAATCTAACAGCCATTAAGATATCATGCACAAGACACTTTTTTAAACTCAAGCAAGACAGAAATCCCAGCATGGAGAAGGAGAAATGAACACAAAGTCCCACTCTTAACCAAGAAGTACTTGCTATTTATACCTGCTAGCAAGGACAAAGTCAGTTTCCTCCAGTAGAGTGATATTGGATATATCAACTGTACTCCAAGGTGGGCCTCATGTTCTCGAGTTGCTAACCAGCAAAAAAGGTATGCCATGTCATTTGTTTGCTTTTGTTATGTTTGGTGGATTTTTTGTCCTCTTTCTTTTGTTGTTTATTTGTCAGTAGGAAGGTGCGAAGGGTATGTGAAGACTTGGGAGAAGTCAAAAGTATGATAAAAATACTTTAAAATTATTTAAAGTGTAATAAAATTTAAATAAATTATGTCACTAAATTAAAAATGATTTATAAATAATCACTTTGTGATGGATATTAGCGCTAAAGTAAATGATAACCATGCTACAATCCACAGACCCAGAGAGGTTAGGTAACAAGGAGAGTCCAAGGAGATCTTGCTGGGAAGAGGAAATTGAAGAGATCTCCAGGGAACTGGGGACAGGTAGATGGGAATATAATGGATTGGGTTTAGGGATGGCTAGATGGGAAGAGTATTGAAAGAGATGACTGTAAAGTATGTGTGGGGGGAGATAATTTCAGGATTATGTAGAAACCTGGTGCAAGGGAAAATCCTAGGAATCTACAGGGATGACGCCAGCTAAGACTTGTAGAAATGGTGGTTGCATAGTATCCTGAATTGGCCATCTTCTATGATCAAATTGTTGACTACCCAATTGTCATCAGAGAGCCTTCATCCAGTAATTGATGGAAACAGATGCAGAGGCCCACAGCCAAACATTAGGTGGAGCTCTAGGAACCTGACTGAAGAGAGGGAGGAAGGATTGTAGAAGCTGGAGGGATCAAGAACATCATAAGAAAACCCACAGAAACAACTAGCCTGGCTCATAGGAACTCATAGAGTCTTAACCAACAACTAGGAAGCCGGCCTGGGAACAACAGA
Organism: Peromyscus eremicus; assembly: GCF_949786415.1. Taxonomy (NCBI): domain Eukaryota; kingdom Metazoa; phylum Chordata; class Mammalia; order Rodentia; family Cricetidae; genus Peromyscus; species Peromyscus eremicus. The sequence goes on from NC_081425.1 coordinate 31,375,049, forward strand.
GGCCATATACATAGGTGATAGTTGTGGTGCTTGGTCTACCTGTGGGACTCACAACAATGGGAGCAGAGGCTGTTCCTAATGCTTTGACTGGCTCTTGGGAACATATTCTTCATACTAGATAGCCTTGCCCAGCTTTAATACTACAAGGGGAGGTACTTAATCTTACCACAACTTGATATGTCATGCTTTGTTGATACCCATGGGAGGCCTGCCCCTTTTAGAACAGAAACAGAGGAGGAGCAGATTTATGGGAAGATGAGGGGAGGGAATGGGAGAAGAGGAGGGAGTGGAAACTGTGCTCAGGATGTAAAATAAATAAATAAATAAATAAATAGGAGCAATTCATTTTGTAAACCTTGCATAGTCTTAATTTTTAAAAGTAGAAACCACCATATTTTAGTGATTTCCACAAAACAATCAATTAATACATAAAGAAACATATGCGAAATCTCCCATATTACAAGATACATAAAAGAAGTTGAACGTGAATTCACTGGCTTTTATTCTGTTACAGCCGAAGGAAAAGGAAAAGAGCCACACATCATCCGTTCAACTGAGAGTCGGGTGACCTCCTTACTGATGAATGTCTAGGAAAACAGCTTTAAACAAGAGTTGGCTATAGCCAAAGATTAAGCCAAAAAAGTGGTTAGAAAGTGTAGCACGAATCTTAGAAGGTCTTATTAATAGAAACAAACCCAGGAGCCAGATATTGGGGTGAATGCTGAAAGATCAGAGAAGCAGAACAAGCCACAGCTACCTCACCTTGCCAATTCCTCAGCTGATCCTGATTCCTCAGACTGGAAGCCTCTCAGCTGAACTGTGCTGCTCTGTAGCTAGAGTTTTCCTGCATGGCCCACAGTCAGGACAAATCTCTCATCCGCCAGTCCCAAAGCTGCTCAGACCCAACCAAGTAAACACAGAGACTTATATTGCTTATAAACTGTATGGCCATGGCAGGCTTCTTGCTAACCGTTCTTATATCTTAAATTAATCCATTTCCATAAATCTATACCTTGCCATGTGGCTCGTGGCTTACCAGCGCCTAACATGCTGCTTGTCATGGCGGCGGCTGGCAGTGTCTCCTCCCACTTTCCTGTTCTCTCACTGCTCAAAAGCCTAAAAGCTTAGCCAGCCTCTAGTTCCTGGTCCTCATGCCTTAAATACCTTTCTGCTTTCTGCCATCACTTCCTGGGATTAAAGGCGTGAGTCACCATGCCTGGCTGTTTCCAGTGTGGCTTTGAACTCACAGAGATCTCTGCCTCTGGAACGCTAGGATTAAAAGTGTGTGTGCCACCATTTTCTGGCCTCTGTATCTAGTGGCTGTTTTGTTCTCTGACCCCAGATAAGTTTTATTAGAGTGCACAATATATTGGGGAACACAATATCACCAAAAGAAAGCATCCAGCATCTAATGCCTTTAGGTGACAAGAGCAGTTAGAAACTAGCAGGTCATCAAGGGATAGAATTCTGCAGATAGGACATCATCACAACAGACACAGAGAGCCCGTGACAGGAAGGAGTTGTCAGTTCTAGATGATAGGCATAGGACCCCCATTCCCTTATGCAGGATGCTCTAATGAAGTTCTACGTGGTCTGCTTAGTCTTGTCTGGAATTTGGGAATTGGCAAAGCTCATGAAGGAGAAGGAGACAGCTAAACTATTGTACAAATTGAGGTCATGTAGTCTGACTATAGTCATTCAAGGCAGGGCTACACTTGTTTCTCAGAGCTCTTATAAAACTCACCATTGTGTGGAGCCTCTGTGAGTCTGACATATTGTACTTCTACATAGGCAAACTCCTTTGTCTTGTTTTAAATTAATATTAGCCATATTAAAGGAAGTGAAGTTCACATATCTGGAATATCACAAAACTCACAGAAATATAGACTCGTTAATCTCAAATCCAATTATTTTTTCCATATGCAAAATATTCATTAAACAAAATAGCATAAAAAAGTTTCTGGGTTTAATAGACAATGTTATTTAATAGACAATGTTAACTCCTAGTTTAAAATTCTAACTGGTAGTATCTCTATTCTTCTACATTGAAGAATAGAAATAAAGTATTGGTTGTTTAAACAGCTATTATTTTGTATTCTTCTAAATGTCTGCACCATATCTTTCCTTAATAATTACAGGTAAATATTACTTTATTTCTAGACAACTTTCATTGTAAGCTAAACTAAGACATAAAGCATTAATTTCAATTTCATCCTATAAGTTTTAGCAATGGAAAATTTGAAATGCTTACTATTAATAAAGGAAAATTAAATGTAGTCTGCTTCGGATCTTCCTGAGTGTCTGCGTTCTGATAAATTGCACAGTTCTTAGTTAGGATGATTGTCAGGACACCATTTCAATGCAATGAATCTTAATGACTCCACCATTGATTAATTGCTTGCCTAATTGTGAAAACTGAATTAAATAAATTAGAAGCAAGAAAAATCAATTTGTCAACATCAAAGCCCAATTAAGTTATAAAGTTGACAAATACAGCTTCCAAGTTTAGAATAAAAAAACTCTGAATGTCTCTTGGTAAGCTCCAAATTTATTTAATTAGGAGGAAAGTTAAATTTTCTTCAGAAAGTAGCAGTTACTATAAAAAAATATTCTGCTTGATTCTTTCCTCTTTAGCATCAAAATCAATCTCTCAAGCAGTTTCTCAGATTTAATCTTTTTTAAGGGCTCTTCCATTCCTATTCAATTACACTGTTCTTTGCCATTTCCTTATTCTAGGCTGTAACATTTCATCTCATCATGCACACCAAGGCTAATTAGCCTTTCACATATTACAGGAGATCACCGTTGCCTTTCTCTGTAAGGTCTGCAGCACAGCCATGTCTCCAACCTAGTGTGAAAGGTGTTCTATGTTCAAATACTATATTGTATTGTCGATAATTTGTGAACAACCTATGACATTAGTCAACCTCCATAATTAATGCGCTCAGATATACCTTATCTTCTTTCCTCTTCTCAGTCAAACTTTTTAGCTGTTCAAACTGAATTTATAACAGCTAGTGTGTGTGTGTGTGTGTGTGTGTGTGTGTGTGTGTGTGTGTGTGTGTGTGTTTGCTATTGAGAATTAAATCCAGGTCTCATGATAACTATGTAAGAGCTCTACCCCAAGCTAAGCCTTCTCACAGCTAATTTTACTTGTATTTGCTCTATTATAGATATTTTGCAGGAACTTTAAATACAAGAATTCACTTGTTTCTCACAGGAAAATTATGAAATGGATACACTTATTCAGTAATTACATTGTCAGAAAAATAAAATTGGAAGAGTCTATGTCTTATGTCTATGAAACAGGTGAGTCAGAATTGGAATTCTACTACTTTGGTGGATCACATGACCTTTCATTTTCATAGATCCTGTTTTATCAAAGAAATCTTGAAATTTCCTAACTGCTATTTCATAATTATATTAATACTGAAAGTAAAAACATTCTATTTTCTCTAATTTTTTCTTCGAATGTTATAAGAAATTAAAATATATTTAGACACTCATAAACATTTAAAGACATTGCTTGTCTTTCTAAAGTATAAGACAGCTGTGCTCATATATGTGGGGTCTCTCTGTGGTTCACATTATTTATAATGCAATCCCTGACTTCTCTAGGACAAAAAGTGAGATCCAATCTACAAAACTGTCACACATTTATATTTGTTTCCTTTTAATGACATTAGATTAGTTTTCATGATATGAAAACTTCTATGTATCTTCCTAGTATTTCACCAAATATTTAAAGATAAAAATTTCAATTGTATTTATTGTTGATATTAAAGTGCTGAGTATACTTATTTTTAATAAATATATATTCTCCATTATTAACAACACAACAAATACCAAATTTGTAAACCACTTTTGACAAACTTAAAGCTATAATTTTTTGCCAGTATCACTCAAAGTTTTCATGTTCATTCAATGGATGGTCACTGACATAAGATATCCTGGATGACTCTGTTACTATTTTTTGGTTTATACCATTTACTTGCTAAAACTAACCAGTTTATAAAGCAGACATATTTGTATATATCTAATAGTTTACATGGTTTTATTTTTTAAAAATTTGCATGAGTTTTTAAATTGTTCTTCTTTTAATGTTCTATGTAGAATTCATAGGCTTTTCAGGAAAACTGCAACAATTTTACTTGAAATGTCCTATTTTTCATATGAGTAAAATACTGTTTTCCTTAATACTTTTAAACTACATATACCTCTTTTTAATTTCCAATGTAATTGAATCTTTGAAGTAGTTTACTAATGATCAGTCCTATTATATCATTTCTGAAGCCGCATTTGCTGCTTAAAGTTATGTGCGTGTGAAATCTACATGATTGTGTACACATATGTGTGAGTTCTTCTGCCTGAAAGTGTGAATGTGGAGATTAGAGGTCAGCATGGGATCTTCTTGTAGACTGAAGTTTCTCAGTCCCACCCGGTGCCATCTGGGCAGCAGCCATTTTTATAAAAAAAATCTCTCAGAGGCTTAATATTAATTACAAACTGTTTGGTCTATGGCTCAGGCTTCATGCTAGCTAGCTCTTGCATCTTAAATTACCCCATTTCTATTAATCTATGTGGATTTACATGTGTTCTGTGACATCTTGCTCCTTGGGCAGCTTCCAACATCTCCCCGACTACACCTTTCTTCTTCCTGTATCTTTGCTTGGATTTCTCATCTAGATATAACCTGTCTTGCCATAGGCCAAGGCAGCTTCTTGATTAACCAATGGTAGCAACACATATTCACAGCGTACAGAAAGACCATCCCACAGCAGCTTCTTTTATCTTTCTGCCACATTTTTTTGAGATGAAGTCTTGTACTGAACTATGAGCTCACTGTCTTGTCTAGGCTGACTGGGTAGAGAGTCTACAGGATCCTCTGTTCTCTGTACACCTAGTGCTGTGGTTATACATTGATAATACCATACTGGCTTTGTACACAGATGTTTGTGTAGCAAGCATTTTCATCACAAAGCTGTCTTCGCAGCCCAAAATACAACATATAATAATAAGGGTTTTCTAAAGGAAAAGAAAAAAATAAACACATATTAAAGAGGATTTATTAGATTGACATTCAATTATATTGTCTGGGTAGTACAAAATGGCTGTCACACTGAAGACGCTGAGAACTAGAAATTATTTCGTCTACTGGGGCTGGGCACCTCAACAGTAACAACCTGTTGAAGAATATCTATAGAATTATTGAAGAATGGACTGTCTTCAATCTGCATTAGCAGCCTAAAGAAGGTGGGTAATAACACCACCAAAGTAATAAACACAGCAGCAGCGGCAAGAAAAATAACAGAGTTAATGAACTTGTCTGTGAGCCTGAAGGAAAGCAAGCAAAAGAAAAGCTTCCTCCTTTTAACCTCTTTTTTAAAATCTAGGCTGCTAATGGAAGGTGCCATTCACATTTCAGATGGATATTCCAACTCTGAATAGCATTATCAAGAAGATCTCTCACAGGCATGCCTAGTGGCTTGCCTTCCAATTGATTTTAAGTCCAGTCAAGTTAACAACCAAGATGAATCATTGCAAAATTTTTATCCTCAAACTCATTTCTGAGAAAAACAAAAACCCTTCATTTGTTAGTCTTAATCTCAATCCCACAAAATAATTAACTGAAACACTGTTGAAGGCATTTCTTTTTTTCAGATGTACATTCACATTAATAGAAAGTAATTTTAATAACTTTTTTAACACCAAGTTTCTCAAACTCTAAGATCATTTGAAGAGAATTTAAAATAATTTTATACTTAAAGAAATAGGTATTTCTTGGCCTAGTTAATAATTTTTAGCTTTGACAACTTAATATTTTTGTTGATAGTAGTCCAAACAACTGCTGTGCCCAGTATTAGAAAGAATACAGTTTAAAATCAAGTTTCTAGCATTACAATAAGCCTATCACTTAATTGGCAAATTTTTACCTCAGTGAAGACATGCCAATTAACATTTTACTGTACTTCTTTTTACATGCACACTCAGCTCATATCTCAACTTCCATAAACCACTCATGAAATACAAGAATTTTCAGACTCAATTAAGTCTTTTTTTGCTTCATTAAGTATAAATACATTACCCAATTCCTGTTAAGTTTTATGGATATTTTTAACTGGCTTAAGCTTTGTTAGTTGGATACAAAATTGTCTCATTGTCAGAATTGTGAAATATGAGGTAAAGACATTTCTAGCAGTGATGAGTCTTTAAATTTTCATCTTAATAAATAAATTGAAAAGAGTATCCCTTAGTGAACATTGACTCTAAGATTCATGCCATATTAACCCCCCATGAGTACAGTAAGAACTGCATGGTCCATGAAGTGTTCACTTTTATTTTGTGACATTGATTTGCCCTATCACAATGTTTAATCTTCAGAGGAATCCATTTCTCCAGCAGGATGAGCTCTCATACCCTGTGATAAATGGAGGACTCCCTGATAATGCTGTTTAGTTACCATTAAATGTGATAGTGAAACATTAGAAACACATGCTAATTTCAGTGTGAGCTAATGAAATGTTTTTGACCTTGACAAATCAAGATAATCATGCGTGAAACTGTTGGAAGTACCAAATTATTCTAAATAAGTTGATCTATAAGCATGAAATTATAGGAGTCTATATTTTTAAACACCTTAGAATAATTTTATTAAGATTAGCTCAAAAGAATTTATTGGAGGCAGGAATCTGGGGAGACGGCTTGGTATAAATAAAGTTCTTATCATAAACACCTGAGTTGTGATCACAGCACTCACTTAAAAGGTCTTGCACATGGGCACATGTTGGTAATTCTAGCAGTAGATAGACCGAGGCATGTGAATCTCTAGAACTTTCAAATGTAACAAGCTAGCTGAATTGTTGAGTTTCATGATCAATTGGAAACTGCTTCAAAAAATAGCATACAAAGAGATGTAGGAAGACATCTGACATTGGCCTTTGGCATTCCTATGCACATACCATCTGCATACACATCTGCACACAAAAATTACATATACATATATTCACACACATACACACACAACATGCATATCCATATACTATTTATACTGCTGCTTGGGGTGCAAAATTTGAAAGTCCTTAATGCAAAACCATGTTAAGAATACTTTATTTGAAAGTTTTGTGGCCAGAAGTGTTTTGTTTTTCCAATACAAAATATATTGCAATGCATGGCAAGCTGTGTTATGGATGAGATTTAAGTATTTCCTCACCCTTTACGGATGCTCTCTGTCCCCTTTTCACACAGCTGTGAGGCCCATTTCTGTATCTGCAGTTTGACTTCAGCCTGTCATATTAGTTTAGGAGCAATCATTTTAAGCTATAGTTCATGTTTTCCCTCAAAAAGTTTCAGATCTCAAGATTTTCAAATTATAGAAATTCTATAACAATTATACTGTTGAACAAAATTATATAACATGATTATAACATAATTAATTATTGAGACTTTTATTTGGATTGGAGGTGATTTATTTGCAAAACATCATAAATAAGTAAAATAAAATACTACTGACTAAAACTAAACGAAGTGATTCATAAGGGAAAGATTTCAGATAAATCAATGGATTTTCCCTCAATGATGCTCAGTGCCACCCTAAACTCTACAGTGAGTTCAATCACAATGGGAGCAGTAGTAGACTTGTTGACATTTTGCAGTTGTAAAGTACTTCACAATCACCTTACAGTTGAAGAACTTTTTACCAAAGATAGTTGTCCCATCTCTTCCAATCATTAAAGAAGACAAGATCAAGTTAAATCCTAGAATTGAAACTGAAGTTTCGATTGCCCCAGCAGGACCACATTAAAACCAATTGCATAAGTTTTTTGCTTAAAGCACAGGCTTTAAATATTCAGTGTTCACCTTAAAATACAACATGGTTTTATTTTGTAATGGTAATTCAGAATCAGGTATGATTTTTTGATTAACTGACACATATTTTACTACCAAAATAAATGGTGAATAAGCTGTAATCAGGCTTACACGTATTTTGTGAAGAAATATTCTTTAAAAATTAAGTGTAAATATATACACATAACTGAGTTACCCTACAGAAAATAAAACGTTATTAGTAATGAGATAAGGTTGAATATCTAAAGTAATATAATGTTTATTTAACTTTGGTTGGGAGACTTTTAATGACTTATTGTATTTCCTTAGGGGTATTGGACTATTTAAATAATTTATCTGGTCTTGATTTAACTTAGGTATGTAGTACCTATCCAGAAAATTACCCATTTCTTTTAGATTTTCCAGTTTTGTGGAGTAGAGGTTTTTGAAATATGACCTGATGATTCTCTGAATTTCCTCATTGTCTCTTGTTATGTCCCCCTTTTCATTTCTGATTTTGTTAATTTGGATGCTCTCTCTCTGTCTTTTGGTTAGTTTGGATAATGGCTTGTCTATCTTGTTGATTTTCTCAAAGAACCACTCTTTGTTTCATTAATTTTTTGTATTGTTCTCTTTGTTTCTATTTTATTGATTTCAGCTCTCACTTTGATAATTTTCTGGCGTCTATTCTTCCTGGGAGACTTTGCTTCTTCTTGTTCTAGAGCTTTCAGGTGTGCTGTTAAGTCACTAGTGTGAGATTTTTCCAACTTCTCTATGTGAGCATTTAGTGCTATGAATTTCCCTCTTAGCACTGCTTCCATAGTGTCCCACAAGTTTGGGTATGTGGTGTCTTCATTTTCATTGATCTCTAGGAAGTCTTTAATTTCTTTCTTTATTTCTTCCTTAACCCTTTGGTGATTCAGTTGAGCATTATTCAGTTTCCATGAGATTGTAGGTTTTCTGTATTTTTGGTTGTTGTTGAAATCTAACTTTAAACTATAGTGGTCTGATAGAATGCAGGAGGTTATTCCAATTGTTTTGTATCTGTTGAGATTTGCTTTGTGGCCAACTATGTGGTTGATTTTAGAGAAGGTTCCATGGGGTGCTGAGAAGAAGGTATATTGTTTTTTGTTAGGATGGAATGTTCTGTAGATATCGATTAAGTCCATTTGAATCACAGCATCAGTTAAGTCCTTTATTTCTCTGTTAAGTTTCCATTTGGGAGATCTGTCCAGTGGTGAAATGGGGTGTTGAAGTCTCCCACTATTAATGTGTGGGGTTTCATATGTGGTTTAAGCTTTAGTAATGTTTCTTTTACATATGTGGGTGCCCTTGTGTTTGGGGCACAAATGTTCAGAATTGAAACTTCATCTTGGTGGATCTTTCCTGTGATGAGTATGTAATGCCCTTCTTGATCTCTTTTGATTGATTTTAGTTTGAAGTCTATTTTGCTGGATATTAGGATGGCTACACCCACTTGCTTCTTAAGACCATTTGATTGGAAAGTCTTTTCCCAGCCTTTTATTCTTAGGTAGTGTCTATCTTTGAGTTTAAGGTGTGTTTCTTGTATGCAGCAGAAAGATGGGTCCTGCTTTCATATCCATTCTGTAAGCCTATGTCTTTTTATAGGTGAATTAAGTACATTGATATTAAGGGATATTTATAACCAGTGATTGTTCATTCCTGTTATTTTTTGGTGGTAGTGTGTGTGTACTTCTCTTCTTTGGGGTTTACTGCTGTGGCATTATCTATTGCCTGTTTTTTCAAGGGTGTATCTGACTTCCTTAGGTTGGAATTTTCCTTCCAGTGCTTTCTGTAGGGCTGAGTTTGTGGATAAGTATTGTTTAAATCTGGCTTTGTCTTGGAATGTCTTGTTCACTCCATCTATGATGATTGAAAGTTTTGCTGGGTATATTAGTCTAGGCTGGCATCCATGGTCTCTTAGTGTCTGCATTACATCTGTCCAGGTCCTTCTGGCTTTCAAAGTCTCCATTGAGAAATCAGGTGTTATTCTGATGGGTTTGCCTTTATAAGTCACTTGGCCTTTTTCCTTTGCTGCTCTTAATATTCTTTCTTTATTCTGTACATTTAGTTGTTTAATTATCATGTGGCGAGGGGACTTTTTGGGGGGGTCAGTCTAGTCTGTTTGGTGTTCTATAGGCTTCTTGTATCTTCATAGGCATTTCCTTCTTTAAGTTGGGAAAGTTTTCTTCTATTATCTTGTTGAATATATTTTCTGTGCCTTTGAGTTGGTATTCTTCTCCTTCCTCTATCCCTACTATTCATAGGTTTGGTCTTTTCATGGTGTCCCAAATTTCTTGGACATTTTGAGTCATGACTTTGTTGGCTTTGGGTTTTTTTTTTTTTTTTTTTTGACTGATGAATCTATTTCTTCTACCGTATCTTCAACACCAGAGATCCTCTCTTCCACCTCTTGCATTCTGTTGGTTATATTTGCATCTGAAGTTCCCATTTGTTTACTCAGATTTTCTATTTCCAACATTCCCTCTGTTTGTGTCTTCATTTTTTCTATTTCCCTTTTCAGGTCTTGGACTGTTTCCTTCATCTGTTTCATTGCTTTTTCATGATTTTCTTTCAGGGATTTATTGTTTTCTTCTGTTTTATTTTTCCTTTCCTCTAGTTTTTTTTTTTATAGCATTCTTCCCATGTTTTTGTTTATCTTTTCCTCAATTTCATTTTTGATTTCTTCTATATAAGGCTCTTATGATGTTATTCATAAGGTTGCTTTCTTCTGCTTCTTCCATTTTGTGATGTTCAGGTCTAGCTGTTAGAGGAGGGCTAGGTTCTGGTGATGCTGTATTGCTCTTCATTTTGTTGTATGTACTTCTGCCTTGACGTCTGCCCATCTCCTTGTGGATTCGTTCTTGGTCTTATCAGTGCTCTTGGTCCAGACAGAGCTGACAGGTTCAGGAAGCCTCTCTCTGGTCCAAGTAGAAGCTCTCTTGTTCAGATGGGAGCTCCAGGGTGGGATGGGAACTGGGGGCTGGTCTCTAAGTCTCAGGAAGTGGCTGGAGTCTCCAGCAGATGGGTGTAGGGGCAGGGCGTGGAGATTGCAGGGTCTGCCAGGGGTCTTGTAGAAGGGGAACCTTCCCGGTGGAGGTGGAGGGGATCCTGCCTGATGGCCAGAACCTGGGGCCAATTTGGGCTGGTCTTCCCTGGAATGGCTGGTGCGCAGGGATGGGACTTAGGGGCAGGCCTCTCTGGGTATGAGCCCAGGTAGTAACCTCTTGTCCAGATGGGAGGTCCAGGGCAGGATAGGAGCTGGGGACTGGTCTCTTAGTCTCAGGAAGTGGCTGGGGTCTTGGGTAGATGGGTGTGTGGGCAGGGTGTGGAGATTGCAGGGTCTGCAGGGGTCTTGGAGAAGGGGAACCTTCCTGGTGGGGTGGGAGAGATCCTGCCTAATGGACAGAACCTGGGCCCAAGTTGGTCAGGTCTTTCCCAGAATGGCTGGTGCCCAGGGATGGGACTTAGGGGCAGACCTTTCTGGGTATGAGCACAGGCACTCCCCAAACTCTATTTTTAATGCAACGCTCCAAAACTAACTATGTTCATGTAAATGTAGTTTTTACAAACAATGCTGTTGGAATATTTCTGCTGCAAAGAAAAATTTCATGTATAAATAATGTCAGGGGTTCAATTTTCAAAGCTTGAGGAAACACTTAAACAATGAATCCTATATAGTATTGTATCTCCTAAAGGAAGATGAAGTTTGAGTGGACTGCACAGTTGTTTGAAGCATGTGGCTTCTTAATTTTCTAGCATTTCAAATTCAAGATTTAATAATTCTCATCTGTGAAATCATCAAATGCCCTTTCTTGTAGGATGTTGTAACACCATCATTTCAATGGCTGTTGTGTATGATCTGGGCTTTTAATTACATTTTGCCTCTGGACTTTTTATCTTTCTTTATTATATATCTTTCTTTCCTTCTTACTCCATGGCTGTCTGTGTGGCCCTTGGTATCCTCCTCTCCTTCTTGTTTTCTTGCTCCTCCTCTTCTTCTCTGTTCTTCGCTAGATTTTTTCCTCATATTTATTCTCTGTGCATGCCACCCCTGCCTATTTCTCCCTCCTGCCTAACTATTGGCCATTCAGCTCTTTATTAGACCAATCAGATGTTTTAGACAGGCAAAATAACACAGCTTCACAGAGTTGAACAAATACAACATAAAGCAATACAACACATCTTTGCATCATTAAACAAATATTCCACAGCATAAATGAATGTAACATCTTAAACTAATATTTCACAACACTCTCCTTTTTATTTCTTCTGTGATTTTATATTGCTTACAAAGTAGTCTTACATTTCTTATCTTTGTACTTCAGGTTTGTTATTTTTTTCAGACATGATCTACTGTATCTTAGACTAAGCTCAAATTTGCTATGTAGCTGAGATTGACCTTGAGCTCCTCATCCATGTGCCTCTGCTATACAAGTACAAACATTCTTATGCTTGACTTGCACTTCAATTATTTCAAGGATAGAGGCAAAAAAAAAATGTTTCCCCTTATTTCCTAGTTCTACATTACTATAGTACATTTTCCTAAAGTATTCAGCCATTTCTAATATTTAGTTTTACATTCAATGAGATGAAAATAGAATTAATATACATTTATCAAACCTACACAATAATATTTCTTATCCATTTAATATACACTTACATATACGTTACTAACCATAATAGTTCCATGCTATGTCTGGAGCAATTGTTGTGAGCTATTGAGGGCCATGACACAATTATTGTTTATAGCAATTGATAGTTCAGATGTCAATCCACCAGCAGAATGTTCTCTAATGGGGTAACCTGTCAAGCAGACTTGCAGGCCACTGACTCTGAATACTGTTGCTTCCAACACTAACTTCTTGTGCAGTAACAGCTATGATATCTCCCCATTACCATGCATGTTCATAAGATGTGTATATGCAATCTCAGGATTACATCTCAATCTTATGGGCACATGTATCTGTGGGTAGTCAGGAAAATAATTTTTCATTTACCTATAAATTTTGATATACAGAAGCTATACTAGGATATGCTTCATAACCAGATCTATTGTCCCATGAGACTGTAGACACTTAAAGCCTGCTTTGTTCCTTTTACTCAAACTAACAAAATAACAAACTCACCTCAGTTTAGCACAAACTGCACACATTTAGCTCATTTTACCTGAAAGCAAGTTCAAACTAGACTAAAGACCTTTATAAATAGTTCATAAGTTTAAAACTTTACAGTAATGTACAAGGTCAGAGTCACAGGTGTCTACCAAGATTACTAACACAAAGTACCCTAATGAAAGCCTGCCAATTCTTTGCTTGCCAAGTTTGCAGACAATAGACCCATGTGTCAAAGTTTGTATCATTTGGACATTATGGCCCTTCCTCTTAGTACTGAAACCTTGAAAATGTATGTTGTCATGGTAAATGACTTGGCTCCTTATCACTTACCCTAGGAATGTGCTTTTGACCAATGAGAGTAACTCCTGTAAATTTTTTTTATTGCTTTAAGCCTCCTGTGAAAGAAGAATTATTAGGCTACATGAGAAGAAGCAGGAAAATGGGAACAGAGAATTAGAGCTAAAAAAATTATAGACAATTAGGCCAAGAAAATTAGAAGAACAGTAGAAGAATAAAGAGAGATACATAAAAGGATCACGGTATGAATAAATTCATTTCTTCCCCATTAGTCTTTCCCTCACCTATTGTAGCATCTTCTTTGGACCCTAAGAGGAGGTCTTTAATGTTGGCTTTCAATAATGTTAGAAAGCATTATTATGGTAAACAAAAAGAATATGGACACAAATGTACCACATGTAATACATATTTAAATATTACAAGTAGTATGTTATATATTTCATGATTTCATGTATTTGAAGCTCAATGATAGAAGATAAGACTGAGGTCTGTTAGACTCTCAATGAATGCAATTTCTATTATCAGTAAATTATTCCCTTTCATAGGGGCCATAGTTAAGTAGGTATACATATTAGACAAAACTTACTGTTTATAATTTACTTTTACACATAAATAAATTCTAGCTATACTATATATGCAACAAGTTGGAGGTTCTTAAGAGACATTAAACCATCTAGTATCCACTTATGAGTGAGTACATACCAGGGGTCCAGTCGAAGAGAGAGAAGAGGGATTCAATGAGCAAGGACATCAAGATTGTGATGGGGAAACCTACAGAGACAACCAAACCAAACTGGTGGGAACTTATGAAATTTAGATCAACTGCTGTGGAGCCTGCATGGGACTGGACTAGGCCCTCTGCATAGTGAGACATTTGTGTAGCCTGATCTGCTTGGGGGGCTCCTAGCAGTAGAATCAGAATCCATCCTTGGTACGTGAGGAGGCTTTTAGGAGCCCACTACCTGTGATGGGACACCTTGCACAGCCTTGAGGCAGGAGGAGGGGCTTGGACCTGCTTCTGCTAAATGTACTTCCCCATGGGAGGCCTTACCTTCTTGTAGGAGGGAATGAGGGGTGGGTTGGGACTGGGAGGCTAGAGGGGCGGAAGTAGGGAAAACGGGGATCTTTGATTGCTATGTAAAATGAATTAAAAAATTTTCTTAATAAAAAAAGACATTAAACCAGACAGAGCTATTTGAGTTAAGAAAGAAAAAACTCAGGAGTCCAAATGTATTGTATCCCTAAAACTCCTGACTCTCTCCATTTTTGAAATAGATGAACAATGAAGTAATTGAAATGCCCCATGTTGGTATCATCATGACTATTTCTATGCAGTAGTTCATAAGAAAATAAAATTAACACATTTTTCCTAAAAGGCAGATAGAAATGAACCATCCCTGATCCTCTTTAATACAGGCACACACAAAAACAACAACACAAATACTAACAAATGTAAATTCAGCATATACAGTCACCATGAACCTAAGCAAAAAAGTTAAAGGGGGAGTTTATAGAAATCATAACATTTGTACTTTTGAAATACTGAACACTGAAATTTCATGCACTACAGTGAACATGACAAATTGTTTTTCTCTAAATAATAAAATCTCAGAATTTTTTTAAGTGATGTACTAATGGGAAATAAAAAACATTTTTGCTCTTATCAAATTCTTTCAACAATTAAAATGTATCGAATTAACACAGACTTACGTATTGGATATTTTTATTATAACAATATATTTTATCTTAAACTTCATAGAATATAAGTTCAAACTGCCAGAGAGGGCAAACTTTCAGATAATATTCCTCACCATTTCAGTAGCACAAGAACCTTCAGTGAAGGAAGGGGATCCTGGAAGAAATGGAAATCCATATTCTAGTGTAGTGAGAACTGCAAGATCGTTTGTATTTTCTCTTACAGTTTATCCTTTTGCTATACAAAATAACACAAGACACTTGCATCCTGAATACAAGAGTTATTTCTGGTGTGTTTTGCAACTTCAGAAAAGGCATAGGTAACTGCTAAATGTGTGGGAAGCAAAAATTAGACTACTTAAAGCAGCTACTTTGACAATTGAAATCCCCATAATAGCCTTGTAAATGAGAATGCAATCACAGTCAATGGGACACCTGTTTCCTTTAGCGGTAAGAAGAGACTAGGTCGTTTTCTTTATTAGAAAATTTTCTCAGGGCTAGAGCAATGGCCCAGTGGCTACAATTTCTTCTCACTCATGACTGATAACTTGAGCTTTCTCCTTTGAACACATGGTGGTAGGAGAGAATGGGTTGGAAAATTGACCTCCTACCCCCTAGACACACTATGGTGTGTGTGTGTGTGTGTGTGTGTGTGTGTGTGTGTGTGTGTGTGTGTGTGTATTGGCATGTGTGTGTACGTTCATGTGTATATAAACACTCAGCAAAGTTTTAAAAAGAAAATATACTCAATGTAATATCCATGGCAGGCATTCAATGTTTGTCCAATGTCTTCATATTGAAGATAAACAGATGTGTGTCCAAGACAAAAATATTTACTATGAAGTTGTCTATGCATTTAGGAACTATATGTTATAGAACATGTTATAAGACCAACCCCTCTGTTCTTTCCTTGATCCTCCTGAAGTGTAGACCATTATACTGGAGAACCTGCCTTAGTCTACAGGGCAGGAGCGTTTGACTCTGAGAAGATTCCATACATTATATTTTCAAATATATTTTGGCTGTTTTCTCCATGTGATATTTGACAATCTGGAGAGGCATTTGCTCCAGGAAGTTTCTCAGTGTTGACAACGCTGTTTACATGTTTTAAGTAACTATTTTGCTTCCAAAGAAACGGCTTCACTCACTTTCACATATAAAACTCATAAAAAATTGAAAGGCTTCAATAAGTTTAAATCATTCTGTGTTGCTCATGGAGATTTAAATTTCAGTGCTAATTTTTTATTAGCACTTTAATTTAGAAGGCACCAGGTTTCTACAAGATTTAAAATTATTGGAGCATTTCAAAATTTTATAAGCTTTCCAGTAAGGTTGTGGCTGTGATTCTACGGTTGTAAAGTAAAGTGCAATTTAAAGTTAATTTAAATAATTTAACTGCTGCAGACTTTTTAGGGGAATTGTTTGTCTATCAAACTGGAATTCAGGATAGACAATTAGAATCGTGTTACAAAGAGCAAGTATTTCTCTAATAATAAAGTGGTAACACTAACTTATATTAAAATTCAATTTCTTGTTGTTTCCAACATTTTAACTTCACTATTACATACTTTCCTATCAATTTTTGAATTGATAATGATCAAAGAATCTTTCATCCATGTTTCTAAAGGATTGCCATTGAACTGTGTTAGTGGGTGCCTATTCTAAATATGCTTGACCCTGTTCTGCAATACTTCATATGTTAGTATACTGTGATGGAGGTAATTCCCTACCAATCCTTCTTAGACTGAAAAGACTGTAAGCATAGTTTTCTCATAATCTGTGGGAGAAGCAAGTGCTATTTTAGCTATTCTGCGATGTAATACTGAACATCAGAGACCAGCAATACAGAGAAACTAGAGTTGGTAGATTGAGTGCTTAAACATCTGGTCTCATGGATGCCTAGAAAATGGTGTCTGTTGCTGCCACCCAGCATGAGAACATGTTATGCTTTTCACAGCCTTGAGAAAGACCAAAGGTCGATATTTGAAAAATGACTTTGAATGAATGTTTATTTCTTTCACATCTGCCTTATATTACAATGCATAAGTCAGTCTATGATAAATCAGAGAGCATCTGCACAACAGCACTTTGGATGATAATCTTGGAAACAATGACTTAATGGGTAACACAAAGTTATTATTAATATGAACTAAATAAAATATCAGTATTCAAGAAGATTATACTAACGTTTATGTCTAAGAAATTGTATTCAAAATAGATGAATAGGCCTTCATTTGAAAATTCATCTGTGTTCAAACAGATTATCACATAGAAAATAAATTATTCAATATTTTAGAGAAAATGTTCAATGGGTCATGGACAAAACAAAAAAAATATTAAATATAGTTATGTATCACACTAATTCATTGATAATTATGTGGATAAAGAAGCAGGAATTCCTATCCAGTGTATAGATAATAATGAGTATGGATTATTTTCCTAATTTTCAAATGGTTTTGGACAGTATATCTTACTCTATGAACTGTATCTAAAAAATGCATGTCAATCATGACAAAAATCATATAAATCAAAAGAATAGAAAATGTTCTAATGTGTTTTATATATTATAATACCACTCATTGAGTAAATTTGAGGATAACTCCTCAGTAGGGGATTCATGGCTGGTACTATATGCATGGGCATAGAGCATTGTTAGGAAAGACCTGGGCCATTGGGAGAATTCATCTATACCATTTTGCTAAACAGTTCTCTTATTAAACTATTTCCTACATTTTTAAATTTCCCATATGTACTTCTACCCTCAATCTTCATCAGAGAAACTTCTTATAATGGAAAATCAGTAATGCAGAGACTGGTAACTGTTCAAATTGCTGAGAAAAATTGACTGTGAGTGCTCCACAAAACACTGCCTCCCCCGCCCCACCCCCCAAGTTTCATACCACCAAAGATCTGGGAATATCACTGGGAGAAGAATGGAAAAAATGTAAAACCAATGAGATTTGTTGGATTAAGTTTTCTGCCATAAAAGTCTGACCATAAGTTAGAGACTCAGTTTTAAAGAATGTGTTAATACTCAGCATGGAAAGAACTCATTAAAACTCTCAGCATCTTTTCACAACTAAAGCTGACTTCCCATTCACATAGTATAACATCATGGTTCCACTGTTAAGGTGAAAATTTCCTTTTTAGTTTATATGATGTAATGTTCAGTCCCAAATGTAGGATAACATGATTAAGATGTGCTAGAGGCTGATTGACACATGAATATGAGTAACCTAGGCTTCTTCATGCAATGTGCATCTCCCAGTAGTTAAAATGTTTTACATAATGCTTGCTTCTCCCAGAGAGGATGTTAAAACTGTCTGCAGAATATCTATATTCTCTATCCATAGTTTTAAAGTGTCACTTTAGCTACCATCAGAATCAAACATGTCAAAAGGCCTAAACCTGTATATAAGAAAATAAACAAAACAAACCAAAAACAAACAAACAATAAACGAAAGCAGAAGTAGACAGGTACTTCCTAGAGGAATGCCAAAGAAGCTGTGCTTATCCACAGTCCCAGAAGAAAGGAGAAAATAAACAAAAGGATGCATTTCATATGTCCATTTGTCTTAGTAAATAGTGATTCTCACTTCACGTTTTTCCACATCAAATGACCCAGTCAAGAAAAGTCTCACACCAGTGTACCCAATTGCTTGGGTTTTAGTTAGTTTCATAGGTAGTCAAGTTGACAACAAAGAATAGTCATCACGGATATACATCAATCACAGACCAGAATTCAACTAAATACCAGCACCACCACATATTCTTATAGAAAATAGGAATCTGCATGAGGCTGTATTCCTGGAATGAATTGACAACACATTTGATGAACAATTTAAGGGGGTTTTGTTGCGGTTTATTATTTGCTATTGTTGTTTTATTTTCTTTCTTTCTTTTCCACATACAAAATTTGTCCCATGCACTTAAGATGTGAGTGGTGTTGATAAGGCTGATATAGGAGTCCTGGTGAATAGAGGGTAGACAAGGACAAGAGAGTCTCATCAGAGCAAAAAAAAAAAAAAAAAAAGAGAGAGAGAGAGAGAGAATTACCAGGGCAGAAATACTTCTTTTCCTCAGATATGATATTCTATATCTCTCTTGTACTATTCCATTTACTAGATGTGAGTGGCTGCTGTAACCCAGTGGCTGTGCCCAATGTCACCAGAAACATATTATTCCAAGGCATGGATGCCAGCCTCACCTTCATTGTGGGCTATTTTTACCTTGTTTAGTAAGATTTGATGCTCTACTTAGATTAGGAAATATAAACCTAAAAATAATTCAGGGTCAAATGATTAAACATTAGTTTTTCTGTATTAAATTATATCAATATGATAACTGTAATAGAGTTATCAGATTTTAAATGTCATGAAACATAGAAATGCACATTTGCTATTGTGATTTATTTTCCCAAGAACACATTAAATGTCTTCTTTGGAAACTCTCTGGTGAATGTACTTATTTTTCACTCATTTATGAGCTCTGTAAACATCAGCGTCAACATAGGCTTGCAACATTGAATCAGCCATAAAGACATAACTCATACTTTCTTTCTGTTTCTTATGAAGCAAATAGTACTATTGTTATACTTAAAATAACTCAAAGAAGTATAGGTCTAGAAAATCTTATGTAAGAGAAGCATAAGTAGTGCCATAGCCAACTACCACAGAAAAAAAACTAAAAGAAGAATTTAAATCTATGAACACACTTTTTTTTTTCATTTTAGCAAATTGTAGTGTTTTGTGCCTTTAATTTATATCCTTTATTGGTCATTTTTGGAGCTGAGGTATTCTGGAAAACATTACAGTATATTTTATAAATGATGATCCTCTCTATTTATTTGGACATTTTTCAATACACAACACATAACATTATATTGTATTTATATGTTATAGACTTCATATACTATTTATTGTGTATATATAAGTGCTATGTTATTCATCACTATATATGCATATATTATATATGTATATTGTGTGACATACACAGTAATGTATATGTTTTTTATAATATTAATTTCAAATATGTGCAACAGATGGGTAC
This sequence comes from Peromyscus eremicus, assembly GCF_949786415.1. Taxonomy (NCBI): domain Eukaryota; kingdom Metazoa; phylum Chordata; class Mammalia; order Rodentia; family Cricetidae; genus Peromyscus; species Peromyscus eremicus. The sequence continues at coordinate 31,395,052 of NC_081425.1, forward strand.
ATTATAAGCTATACATTTTTAAAAATTGTTTTTTATTTTTATGTGCATTGGTATTTTGCCTGTGTGAGGGTGTTACATCTCCTGGAACTTGACTTATATACAGGTATGAGCCAGTATGTGGGTTTGGAGAAATAAATCCAGGTCCTCTGGAAGAGCAATCAGTGCTTTTAACCACTGATCCATTTCTCCAGCCCCACAAGCTATACCATGTTAAAATTCATCAAATCATCCTTGCTATTAGGATGCTGAAAATACATATGAAGAATGTTATAATTTACTTGGCAAAATAAAATCTCAAACTTTCTGTGGTTTTACTTTCTCAGAAAGCAACTTTATCTCTTCACTTTTTGAATATATGAAAATCAAAAGTACTTTTTGTAATATGTACTATCCATTTCACTTTTTTTAGATTTTTTTATGTGTAGCAATTATCTTTCCTTATATTCATATGTATCATGTGTTTTCCTGATGCACTGGAGGACAGAAATGTACTTCAAATCACCAAGAACTGTAGTTACAGGTGATTGTGAAAGGTCAATGTTCACGTTAGGACGTGAACATTGGACATCTGGAAAAACAGTAGGTGTTATTCATCACTGAAAAGTCTCTAAAGCTGCAGAGTGAATTGTTGGTATGTCTAAAAAGTATCCACATACATATGAATAGATGATATATTCCAATAGGAGGCAAAATAAAAGATTAGTAAATATGAACAAGAAACTGCTAAATATGGAGTTATTAGACATGTGCAAAGGCCACCAAATAAGACAAGAAGTAACGAGAAACTAGGAAAGGAAAGACAATAAACAAAAGAGGGAGGAGGAACAAAGTCAGATGCTTCTAGCAGTACAGTGATATAAAGACCGTTTGGACCAGTGAGATGGCTGTGCGGGTACAGCGGCCTACTAACAAGCCTCATGACCAAAGATCAGTTCCCTGGACACACTTGATAGAAGGAAAGAACAGACCCCCTCATGCTGTTCCCTGACATCCACTCAGACACTGTGGCACCTGAACACATGCACATGTATAAAAACTCAATACATAACTAAAATGCATGTTTCTTTAAATATAATATTCAAACAACTTACATTACAAAAGAAGTACAGGATGCCAATAAATAAAATAAACTTATTTTAAACTAATTTGTGAGGCAATTAGTCTGTGCTGGAAACGAATCAGAAGTATGTGTTAAATAAGTGTTCAAAAACTGATGGTTATTGCACAATGAAGCATTATGAAAGGAGGTTTGCTCCAAAGATGAACAGTGTATCTGCTAAGCTGCTATCAATCTCTCATATTCAACAAGTTTGGAAGACAAATATTTATTGTTTTAAGCTGTCACTTTGGTGTAACTTATTGTGAACAAATAGAAGGTAATACAAACTTAAAGTCTAGATCAAGATCACGATCTTTCACAGAAGGAGCATGACTTAACGTAAAACATTTATCTTTATTTTGATAGAAGTATGTGCTCACAGAAGCAATTTAGGAAACGTGTATAGAAGCAACACAGTATAACTAAAATTACAAATATTATTTATAGCATGTATCAAGACTCAAAAGACCTTCTGTTTTAACATGACAACTGGAGAAAGCCATAAAATGTTATGTGCCTCCATACAGCATTGTAACAAAATCTTCTTCATTTTTGTGTGTTTGCGGATAGAGATTATGTACCTGATGCTAGCCTTGAAGATTCTATGTAACTGAAATTGGCTGTGAACCTTTCATCTTCCTGTCTGCACCCAGCAAGTGCTGAGATTGCAGGTGTGGACCACCACAGACATCTTTATTCTAGAAACATTTATAAATGCATTGAATAATGATAAAAATACCAATACATGTTAAATATTAGTATAATATTTTCTCTCAATAAAATGACAACATTATTTCTTTAATGAAGTACTCATATTTTTAGTATTTTATTTAGCACCTGCTCAGAGTTGACCATACACAATAATATTGTCATCATCATTTTCAAGTTTTTATTAATTCTATGATGTATATGCACAAAACTCTTGCATCCATTTTGCCTATACATTTGCATATTATTAGTATCATTAATTGTATACTAATTATAACCAGAACTTCAATATTATAGTATAATTTTATATATAGTGTGTCTCTCAGTGAAACTAAAAAAGCAATAAGTAAATATTTATAATAGTTACTATAGTATTATTTATTTTACTTTTTCTGGATTTCTTTATATTTTTAATTGACTCAAATAACAATCTGTCATCATTTTTCATTCCAATATGACTCTCTACCACCCCTTTACTTCATACATTAATAAATATATTCCACTTATATATGCTGCCAGCTCAACAGTGTTACTATTTTTAAATTGAATTTTTTATATAACTTAAAAGAAAAAGGACATATATCTACAATTATATAAACTTTGCTAGTATTTTGTTTATTTCATTTGGATTTATAAAACTGTGTGAGGTTGACCTTTTCTCCTAAGAAACTGCCTTGATGATCTACTTAAGGCAATTTTGTCAGTAAAAGCCCTTTCCAACTTTATTGATATAGGGCTATGTTCGCTTTACTTTTGAGTTTTAGGAGGTCCCTTGATTCATATTCCCTCCTTGGATATCTTTTGCTATCTCGCAAAAGTGCTTGTGGTAACTCATGATTCTGCTGTCTGTGTGTCTGTGTCTACTCTAATGTTTTCCATGAGCAGTTAATCTTATTGAATAGTGTTTGTGGCAACTTTCATGTTACTTATATTTTGTTAATCATTTTATATGTATAATACTATTTTTAACTAAATTTGGAAAATTTTAAATACTCACATTTTCTATTTCTTTTCTGTTCATTTTTTCTTTCCTTCGGCACTCCCATTAAACCTATAATTGAGGAGCTGAATGATGCATTTCCAGACTTAAAACCTGAATCTCCCCAATCAATTGAACACATTTAGTCAATTGCAGTGAGAGCCCCAGTGGCTAACATTCTGTGCTCCTGGTCAGAGTTGTACACTGTTTGTTGCTGTGAAGAAGACCCCAGCTTTTGTCTGTGGCTGTGAGGTAAACCCCATGTGTTTTGTTTCTGACTCTGAGTAGAGGTTCTGCATTGTGTTTGTGGTTTAAGGTGGAATCTGTTCACTATTTGTGGCTAAGAGGAAGACCTGTGGATTATGTCTGTGGCTGTGAGGTGGAGGCTGTGCAACTATATTTGTGGCCATGTGGTGAGAACTGAGAACTAACCACACGTGGATATCACTCTCTAAAATTCTGCCCAGAGTTTTAATGCTGTTGACTGTTTTAATTGTTGCTGTTGCTACAAGAAACAAATCATGACCTTTGATTAGAAACTAGAAGACATGCCCTTTATTCCATAATATACCACTCCAAAATTAGCATCATGTGGAATAATGAGGGGGAGAGAGTTATTGACTCATTTTCCCACTAAGTACTCTCTATTGTAACTAACATTTTCATGTTTGAATGTATTTTCTTCAATAGGTAATTTGTATTTTGTATTCTCAAAGAACTATTCCAGATGCTATAAATAAAGCAAGGTTTGTTGTTTGGTTTTGTTTTCCTTATCTATTAAGACAGGGTTTGACTATGTACTCCTGGCTAGGCTGGATCTTGCTATATAGACTAGGCTGGCCTCAAATTCATAGAGATTCGTAAAGATCAATCCACATGAGTCTCTTTAATGGGTAATAGGGATTTATTAAGAGAAAAATTGAGGAAGTGCACTCAGGAATACAGAACTAAGTAAACAGCTGAAGTCATCCTCTGTTCTGACCAGGAGCGAATAGACCTGGCATTCAGTCAGACTAGAAATCAGACAGCAGTCTCTGACCCCTACTCCCTTTCCTTTTAAGAGGTCACGGAATGACAAGAAGCACCACCTCCTTCATGCCATATAGCCCAGTTCATGAGTGGGGCAAATACCACTACCTAGATCTGCCTCCTTATGCCTCCAATGTCTTAGGATTAAAGGCATGCACCACCATGCCAGGTTAAGGACAGGTTTACAAAATATGTATCTTACTAGTTAATAGTTCTTTTATTGGGAAACAAGACTGTGCACTGTGCAGCTCTGTACATTGCCATTGTACACATTGTTAGATCTTATCCCTGTCATCACTCTTATTCTTTAACGTATCTGAGTTTATTCAATTAAAGCATAGTATATGAAGCATAGCTACTAAAATATTTGATTTACATTTATTGATTCAGGATGTTCAGGTTTCAAGCCTACTCTGTTTTTTTTTTTTTTTTTTTTTTTTAGAGCTATGATCTTTTCTGAGAGAACTACCTGCTTTATTCGGCAGAATTTCTCTAGGCACATGTTAATTTGGGAGTGTTTCAATCTATATTGATCCATTTTACCTGCTTAAAATGGGATTTACTGCTGTAATCATAGATCAGTGCCTTGCTCAGCCATCATCAGGAAGCTTATTCCTTAAGCCAATGGGAACAAGTACAGAGACCCACAGCTAGACATTTCGCAGAGAGTGAGAGACCTTGGGGCACTCAGCCTCAAATTGGATGTCTCTAGCAAATCCCTCCTCTCCAGCCCCAGGGAACCACTCCAGAAGGGAAACAGAAAGAGTGTAAGAAACAGAGGGGATGGAAGACAGCAGGAAAACAAGGCCCTCTAAATAAACATGATTAATGAACATATGAACTCCCAGAACCTGAGGCAGCATGCACAGGGCCTGCATAGGTCTGCACCAGATGGGGTCCCAGAGAGGACAGCGGTAGACACCTGCACCCATCCCTAACACTGAAGTTTTCTCAATTGATAACCACTTGCAAATGAAAATTTAGATTTTTTTCCAAGGGAGTCTCAATGAAGAAACAAATTGCTCTTAAGTGTAGACTGCATGCCCACCAGGGGATGGGCAGCAGAAAATGGACTGGATGACTTCTTTGGAGGTTCCTTTTTTCAAAAAATCCTGTCAGAGCTTTTCCTTTAAATTTTCCTTATTTTTTATTTTTTACTTTTTCATATAAATATGATAAAGTATATATGTATATGTGTGTGTGTGTGTGTGTGTGCGCGCGCGCGCGCGTGTGTGTGTTTGTAATTATTTTCTCTCTCTTTATCCTACAAGCCCTTTGCATATATATATTATGGCTTCCAGTTTTGTGTTATGAGATTTCATTTTGTGTATGAAAAAGTGCATCTCTATATCTATATCTGTATCATGTATCCTTTCTTAGTAAGAAACTGGGAAAAGAAGAAAATTTAATTTACCTTCAGTGAAAAGTACAGAGGAAATTTATAAAGACCGAGAGAGATTTTTGCACTGTCATATATCTTGGTAATTATTAATTTATTTCAATGACTTCTAGATTTAATTTTGATACTTGTACCACAACAGTCTTGCACACCTCACCTTCTCTTTGTAAATGTGAGGAAGAAAGTATATGTCCAAGTAGTTGATCTACCATTTAAATTGTGAGGCTTAGTGCCACTATATAAGAAATATCTTGTTTAATTATTCTTTACCCTGCTAAATTATGTACCCTTTAATTGATAAAAAGAATTAGATCCATTAATTAACTATGTGCCTCTTAATAGCTTTTAATTTAGCTGCTCAAAGACCTGCTGAGTTTTAATATTATCAGTTAAATGGTGTTTGCTGAGCTTTAGTGAAGAAGTTGCTTCTCTCTCTTATTCAGTAGAATAGGATGACTCCTTAGATCTTATCTTGGGAAAGTTTAGAAATGCAAACTTTGTTGTGTTTCTTTTAGTTTTGTTCAGTTTCTTTTGTTGTATTTCTTTAGAAATAAAGGAATTTATTTCTTTAATTCTAAAAAACACTTTAAAAATTCATGTTTATAGGAAATTTTCATTGTTTTTTTTTTTGTTTTTTTTTTTTTGTTTTTGTTTTTTTTTGCTTCTACTGGTCATCCTAGAAGACCTGAATTCTAAAATAAATCACTAACTATTCTATATGTGAACAGTAGATTTAGGACATAAAGCCACGGTTTTTGGTAAATTTGAAAGTAGAAACTCTTTGAAACCCTCTGGATTAAAATGTGAAACAGATGTATGGAATTAAAAATCTGAAATTGCAGTTTTTGCCCATTCATATCAAATAATGTTCTGATTAATTTAATGATATGTCAATTAAGTTGTACTACTATAAATACTAAACTGTAATTAGAAAATAAAAGCTCAAATATTTATTCAAATCAATATAAGAACTGTAACCTCTGAACTTTCTAAATTATTTTCTTAGCTTTAACTATTTTCTGGTGATAAAACCTATTCAAGAAATATTAAAGAGCTGATTGTCTAGAGAAAAATTATATTTAACTAATATTTCACAATATTAGCTAGAATTCTTCAAAAGTTTAAATATAGTATAATTTTGTACGTTTATGCTAAATTTTGTGTGGATTTAGTATTAACTACTCAATTTCAGGTACATACTAGGAAAAAATGCCATTCTTTGATGATAATCAGCTAAACATGTGACTAGAACATTTTCTGACAAAAATTGGTGGTAATATTTATAGGAAAAATCATAGATGCTTAAATATGTGAAATAATATAAACAAGCACTATGTATTAGACAATATTCAAATTATGTGTTACACAAACCAACTGATGTGATTTTTGTGGCTTAAGTTGTATTATGTTGTTCTTTCTGTTCATCTTGCATCTGATATAACTTAACTGAACCTTATGCTAGGCTGGAGTGAGGCTTAATTTTCTTGTCAGGATTAACTAGGAAAGGGTCCCCTAATAAGTTCCTGTCATTAGAGTATGTCTGTCCTTTCCACATTACTGGGCAGAGAGTCTAGTTGTTCACTGGATACTGCACAGAGACTTGACTTCTGTTTCTAGCCACATAGTCTTCCCAAGGACATTTATAATACAGCAGCTGACTTAAAAGCTGCAAGGGCCTGGTGAGGGTGGTGCATGCCTTTAATCCCAGTACTCAAGAGGCAAAGACGGGGATCTCTATGAGTTCCAGGCCAACCTAGTTTACAGAGTAAGTTCAGGGACAGGCTCAAAAGCTACAGAAAAACCCTGTTTCAGGAAGAAAAAATAGGCAGTAAGGAAGTGTGATAAGGAATGGGAAGAGAGGGAAGAAGGAGGAAGAGGGGAAAAGAAGAAAACACTTACAGAATAACAAAATACTAAATGATTGTTTTTCTCAAAAGAATAATATATTCCAATTGGTTGTAATGAAGAAATCAGTATCATGTGGTGGCTAATTTAATGAACTCTGGAATCACATTCCAGTAACTTGAACTCTGCATTACAATAGTTTTCTCTCATTAGAGAAAATAACAGTAGCATTAGCAATAATAATAATAGTAATCTTAAGGGATTTCTTTTTTCTGATCAATATTTTTAACTAAAAATAGATTTTTCTCTCATAAAATATATCCTAACATCTTTTCTCCCTTCAACTCTCACAGCTCCCTTCCCCCTCCCCTGACCATCCCCCATCATTCTCTGCCCCATTTCCCTTCAGAAAGTAGCAGGTGTCCAAGAGACAATAACCAAAGAGGAAAAAACCTTCTTTAGGTTTACATCACAGGTGACTACACATGATGATTTTTAAATGAGGCCTGGAATAGAGTGACCATTCTGTATATCTCAGATCATTATAACCTCTACTGTTCTTATACTTAGTAAGGCAAGGCTGTGATCCATAGTTCTCATAAGATGATTTCTCACCAGCTCATGGACAGATCATTTAGAGACTAATTCCAACTCAGTAAGAATGAACCTAAAAGTCTAGGTATCCCAATGAGTCCCTGTGTATGTTTGTGACCTAGTGCAGTGGCTTTGCTCCTTGACTTGTGCAAAGTAAAATAAAAACAGCGACGACAATAGAAAATGGATTGAGACTTGCTACATTCTGTGGAACAAGAAAAGTAGGAAAGCTGAAGCTGTTTCAAAAGCCTTGTTCTCCTGGAACAAAGGAAGCAAAGAGATTTTATCCGAGCAGCTATGCACAGTCTTACAGGGATCTGCCAATTGGAAGTATTCTCAGTTAAATTCATCCTTGCCTGAGCATTCTCAGTTTAAGGCATAAAGCACATGCTTAATGATTAAAGATTAAGTGAAGTGATGGACAGAAATGTCTATAGCAAGGCTCATCTTGCACCATAAAGTTGTGCATTTAGTAAGTGCAGTAATAAATAACTAGCCAACCCTGAAGTTACCTGATTTAGTGGCAAAAAAAAGAAAAGAAAAGAAAAGAAAAGAAAAAAGATGCCATGTCATTTAAGGACAGGTAATTGGGACTCTGTTAAAGCATTTTATTTTATACAGTCTTAGAATGTCATAGTATTTATTCACTTATTTACTGACTTATTTTACTTATTTATTTATTCATTTATTTTTTCTCCAATATATCAGGTGTGTAACTAGGTTCTTGGTAAGAAATTTAGTGCACCAGCTATTAAAGAAACAGTCCAGCTGTTAGAGCAAAAACCAATTGCTTGTTGCCTGGAGCTGAGGAATAGCTTTGATCTTTGACAAAATTTGGAAGTCTCTGGATTTCTGAGCAAATTTGGGTTGCTCTGTCATTTCTCATTTCCTTCTTTCTGTTTAACATCTTGACTTCCTGGTATTTTGGGTCTTCACTGTCACTTCTGAAATAGGCATTTGGAGAATTTCCGTTGACGATACCAACTTTGGTGGAGGCATCAATGACTAAATTTTTAGTGTGTTGTGGAATTGTTTGAGGGAAAGCAGTCCAGGTACAAGTAACAAGCCACTTATCAACTGCTTCAGGACATCACTCTTCGCCCTTGCTGCCAGGAAAAGATAATCAAGATGAGCTTAGGGATGATCCTGGGACACAGCTTTGTCACAGCTTGCATGAACTGTTTTTTTCCATGACTCAGCAGCTTTCCTAGAACGTCTTCAGTAGGTTAACTTCTGGGAAAGCTTAACCAGTTGTACAATATCATCCCTTTAAAAGAAAGTTTCCAATCGTTTTGAAATTTTAATATAACTACAGTATTTCCCCCTTCCTTTTCCTTCTTTCAAACTGTACCTCCTTGCTGTCTCCAATCTATCGCCTCTTTTTCCCCCTTAATTTTTGTTGCATACATATATGTAAACACATATATATTTCTAAATACACACATACAACCCATTCAGTCTATATAATGTTACTTGTATGTATTTATTATTCATTCAGGGCTAAAATTAATTTTCAATGGAGCTAATTCATTGTATATGATAATGATTTTATATACATTTTTATACATTTACATTCTTTTGATTTTTTTTCTCCTCGTGCTTGTGATTTCTATCCACTTCCTTATGTTATTTAATGTATTTATAAATAAATCTAGGACCTACAAATGAGAGTAACATTTAATACTTGACTTTAGTCTGACTTACTTTTCTTAGTATATGATTCCCAGGGAGATTATGCATCTCCCAGATGCTGTCTTCATTTATATTAAATCCTCTTAGAAGTAGTGTTTTCCCCAAGAATATATGACATTGCTATTGAACAATTTATACATTTATGCTCAGAAAAGTATGTCAACTACAAGTCTATATCCATATCCCCAAACATGATAAAAAGTAATTATATCCAGCTAAATGATCTTTCTCTCAATGGTATCATGGATTATTTAAATGATGTGGTCTGTTGTGCTTAGGACAAAGTTAAAACCTAGGATTCTATAAGTAGTCAATAAACCAAACACTGACTCTATTAAAGGAGCTAAATCATCATTAGTGATAAAAAAGATGATGGAAGTATAAAGTGTACATCAATTAGCACCTACAAGTCTCATCCTACCCATTTCTCTAGTTTCTCTTTCATGGGTGGAGAGAGATTGTATTAATTTATCAGCTATTGAATTAACCAAAATGTTCTCAATCTGTATCAGCTAAATTTCTTATTCAACTGAAAAAGTAAATTCTTTTTTCCCTTTTACTAAAATTGGATTTTTTTCCTATACTTAATATATCATGATTCCAGTTTCCCTCCCTCTACTCCTCCCAGGTACGCCCCACCTTCCCTCCCATCTGGATCCACCTGTTTCTGTCTCTAATTAGAAAACAAATGGGCTTCTAGGGATAATAATGAAATAAACTATTAAAAAATAAAACAAAAGCTAACACACCATAATTGGAAAACAAACAAACAAATAAACAAACAAAAGGAAAAGTGCCTAAGAGAACGCCAAAGAAACAAATAATGACTCAGAGACTCACAGGTTCTCACACTTAAGCCTCCCATAAAAACACTAAACTGGAAGCCATAACATATCCAAAGGACCTGTAGGAAAAGAGGGAAAAATAAAAATGTATAAAATGAATACACAATAAATATATTAAATAAACTGAAAATAAAAATACAAAATAAAAATGAGATATAGCCAGGCATGACATTAAATAAAGGAACATTCAAATATCCAGGTGATTTCGTTTTCTGTTGGCCATCTTCTGTTAGGCAGGCGCCTACACTTAAGTGTAGTTTGGCCCACCAGTGAGATTCCCTTGAAGAAAAGTAAATTTTCATTTGCTAGAGGTTATGGATTGGAGATAACTTCTTAGTTAGGAATGGAGGCATGTGTCCACTTCTACTTTCAGCTCTAAGGTCCCATCTGGTGCAGATCTTTGCCTGCTGTCTCAGTCTCTATGAGTTCATTTGTGCATTGATCTTGTTAATTTAGAGGGCCTTGTTTGGTGTCTTCCGTCTCCTCCAACTGTTACACACGTTCTGTTTCCTCTTCTAGGGGGTTCCCTGACCCTTCATGGGAGGTATTTGTTTGCGATATCCTGTAAGGGGCTGAGTGTTCTAAGGTTTCTCACTCTCTGCATAATGTCTGGCTGTGAGTCTCTCTATTCTTGTTCCTTCAGAAGGAAGCTTCTCAGATGATGTTTGTGCAAGGCACAGAACTGTGAGTACAGCAGATTTCACTTGGAGTTATTTTATTACTACCTTCCTTTAGTAGAACAATAACATTTGATTTTCTGCTAGGTCCCTGGGCTGTTTTCTCTCAGGTTCTTTGTCAAGTAGTGTTGCTTATGGTTCCATCTCTTGGAGAGAGTCTTATTTCAAATCAGATGTTGGCTCATTATTACCGTAATCTCCATGCCATCATTGCCCTAGCATATTTTGCAGGCAGGACACCATTGTCTGTCCAAGGGTATGTGGCTGGGTTGGTGTAGAAATTTGTCTTTTGTTATGTTCTGAGTATTTTTTCTGTCCTAAAGATGCTAGAACACAGGAGTGAGGCTTCTTTGTAGGCACCAGCTTGAATTGTCTATATTCAATGAGTCGTATAGTTGTTGTCTTCAAGAGTAAAGTCAATTTCCTCTTGTGTCAAAGGAAACTTGTACTCATCCCATCTAGAAAATTACTTTGAGGATGCTTTAGGCACATTCCTTGTTAATTCCTCTATCACTATATAAATGAAAAAGATCTTATGTATTACAGACTTTTACAGCTCTTTTTCCTCCTGCAGAATGAGTAATAAAGCCTTTCAAAATCACAGATTTGAAACAATTCTGATTAATTTGGACAGATGGCATTTTCCTGCTGTGATACAGATGGGTGACCCTTGAGAGCATTCCCATCTGGAAATTACCTGCCCCCAAACAAAACTTACATTGTAATAGTTTTACAAGGAGTTCTCTGCCAAGTAGATCCTAAGCAAATTAGAGTAAAAAGAAAAGGCATCATTGGTTTAGAATTCATTCTGAAAGCATAACTATTAGTGTCTTCCAAATCCAGTGAAATAAGCTTGGCAAAAATAAAGTATGTTCTTAGAAAACAAAACAAAGTGATGCTGGGTGTTTCTTCTTTCTCCCTTCAAAGAATCAAGAACTAAAGCTGATGTGCAACCTTCTTTCCATTTAACAAGGGTCTGTCTTAGGAAATATATCTTTACTGATGCTAAAAAAAATCAGTTCTAGCCAATGTGATAAATTTGATATAAAGTAGTACTTTCACCTAGAGTTAAGGATAATTCTAATGAAGGTAGTTTGTCTCCATGTTAGTCCTCAGGGCTGTTCCTAATGACCCAGATCTCAGATCTCAAGAGGAAATAATTTTATCACACTGACATTGTGGTAACCTTGCAGGGCATGGCAGCATTTCTGTAAATACTTGGCATTTCCAGGGTTCCCTTAAGGAGTTATGATGGGCAGTATTGGCAAAGAGCCTGAGTAGTAACAAACATTATCCAAAATATCTACTACTACTACTCTCTTTCTGTGTCTTTCTCTTTCTTTCTGTCTTCATGAGTTCATATACAAGACTGCAGCAGAACTGTGGCTGGAATGGAAGGACTAATTACAGCCAAGGATTATGTTCAGATTAAACCCCTGCTCTGAAAGGTTGTGTGGAAGTCTCCATCCTAGCCTCTCACTGCTTGTCTGTAAGTTCATTATGAACAGTTATAATGCTGAGTTATGACCCACCTCCACAGTCTATTTATATAATAATCCTGGCACTATAAAGTGTCAGTACTCCTAAATGTTGAACAGTTGTATGTATTTGCAACTAAAACTTTCATTGTGCACTACATAGAATGTTGCTACTATAGTATTTACTATTGTTGATCTAAAACTTCATTTGCTGTTATAATGTAGGGGTATGGGACAAGACAGTACTTAAAGAAAAAGCATAACCCTTCAAAATCACACGTAAAAAAAACCTTCATATTTTTATTTTTTTGAGAATTTCTTAAATGCATATAATGCTTTAAAAAATCAAATCTGTCTCCTCCTTGCCCACCTCTCTGATTTCTTCCCTATATCCCATCACTATTCCTCCCCAATTTCGTGTTCCTCTATTCTGCAAAGATCTCCGAGGTTTGAGGATAGAGGGAGTGATACAGCTATGCCATATAAAGATGATCCCTCTACAGTATTTTATTTCAAAATCTATTCATAAATAAGTGACATTTACACTGTTTCCATTTCTTGGATATTTTGAATGGAACAGCAATGATCATGGATGGGCAAGTTTCACTGTAATAGAATAGAGCCTTCTGGAAATATGCAAAAGAGTATGCCTCAGCTATGGTTTGACAATTTTTATCTTTTGAACCTGGGCATACACACGTCCTTCCAGAGTCTGACTGGAAAATGAGTTTGTGTTTCCTTTGCAGCTTTCAATAACCTGTGTTTATTCTATTATAATATCTCATGAAGTATTCCCTTTCTCATCTTTCCTATTTGTATTTCTGCAGGACTGTTGTGTCTGGATGGGCATCTATTTCTCTAGGTTTGGAAATTTTTGTTCTGAGTTTGTTAAACATTTTGTGCTCAGTGGAGGCCTGTGTCCAGGTAGAGTTGAGGTTCCTTTCCCTTCATGAGACTGGTGGCTCTATCTCAAGTTTTCCACTGCGGGTCAGGTGTTGTGCTGTGTTATCTGGGCCCTGCAACCTAGAATTTCAGCTTTTTCTGTGGTTTGTGGACCACATTGCATTTCCTACCCATTCTATTTTCAGGTCTGTTTTCTCCTACATTCATCCAAAGCCTCTGCTTAAGACTCTCGGATATGTGGAGCTTCCAGCTTATGGGCCTAACCCGGAGATAAATTCTGTGACTGCCATAGTTCAACAGCTACCTCTGAGGCATTAGCAGGTAATACTAATAGGCCTTATCCTGTTTCAGAACTGGACTGCTCCCTGAGTCTGCAACTGCCACTGTAGTTACAGGAGGTATGAACTTGAATGCACCTGTGGGATAAGGCAGAGGCCAATCCAGTTCCCAGCCTGAAGCTCTGGCAAAGGCCTTATTCTTGTTCGTATCTCACTACTTTTAAACAGTATATTGGAGATTCTAGGTAGTTAATTAAATTGATAAATAAATGAAATCCAGATTTGTAGGAAAAATATAATGTGCATGCAAATGATATATGTAGAAAATTCATTACTATCTTCAATACATATCTCAGAATTAAAAAGCAAATTTACTAAAGTTGCTAGATATATAGAAATCTAAAAGTACATAATCTGTAGAAGAAAAATGCCTAAATAAAATGTTTAGAAATATTTGAAATATGAATTAAATTCCACAAAAGTCAGTGTTTCTTATATAATTAGATACATGTAATTTTGGAAAGGATGAACTTCTTTTTTTAATTATTATTTTTAATTTATAATTAATTTAATTTTACATATCAGCCATGGATTCCCCTGTCCTCCCTCCTCCCACCCTCCCAAGCTTCTCCCCTCAATCCACCCCCCATTCCCACCTCCTCCAAGGCAAGGTCTCCCCTGGGGATTCAACTCAGTCTGGTAGATTCAGTTGAGGCAGGTCCAGTCCCCTTCTCCCTGCAACAAGGCTGAGCAAAATGTCTCAGCATAGGCCCTAGGTTCCAAAAAGCCAGCTTAAGCACCAAGGACAGGTCCTGGTCCCATTGCCTGGGGGCCTTCTAAGTAGTTCAAGCTAATCAGCTGTCTCACTTATCCAGAGGGTCTGATCCAGTTCCATGGGGGCTCCTCAGCTATTGGTTCAGTTTATGTGTTTCCACTAGTTTGGCTATTTGTTCCTGTGCTTTTTCCAGTCATTGTCTCAATATTTCTTGCTTATATAATCCCTCCTTTCTCTCTCACCAATTGGACTCCTGGAGCTCCACCTGGGGCCTGGCTGTGGATCTCTGCACCTGCTTCCATCAGTCACTGGATGAGAGTTCTATCATGACAGTTAGGGTGTTTGGCTATCATATCACTATAGTAGGTCATTTTGGGCTTTCTCTTGACCATTGCCAGTAGTCTATTGTGGAGGTATCTTTGTGGATTTCTGGGGACCTCTCTTCTAAACAAACAGATCAATATATGGTCCATATGTCCAAAGACACAATAAAGTAAATATGTCACTATTTTTCATTAAGTCTATAGATTACAGCATGGCAAATAATATTCACCAAATTTTTGTTGAAATTTACAACCAGATTCTAAGCAACATGAAGATAGCAAGAACTGAGATTAACTAAACTAATTCTGCAATGAAGGAAAATAATTTTTATGATCCCCACTCCCAGGCATCGACTTTGACTACAGTGTTATAATGAGCAAAGCCATTTGCTATTAATATCTAATGAACACAAAGACATACAGCTAGGAATAAAATAGAGTTAGGAAGTATACCCAAACACATAGAAAACAATTAAATTATTCAAATAAGGGGCCCTGAATCCTACTTCTTACATATAATTAGATCTTAAAATTCTACACAACACAATAATATACACACAGACTCCATGCTTGGAATTTTTATGTTTTGTTGACAAAGGATGATTCCAAACTATTAGTGTTCTCTAAAGCTTCCAAGTGATTTTGCATGACATCCACATCTGGGAATCAATTAACCTATGAAATATTGGCCTTATTTAAATGTTAGCTCATAACTTGTCATATCTTTATTTCACAGTTTGAATAGAAAATCATATAATTGGATATCCATGCTCAAGTTTTCATGCAGATATTTGATATGACTACAATCATATGCCCTCCTTAGAGATTATTATGCTGCATCTTACACTAGCTATAAAGTTGCTACCAATGATGATCCTGAGTGAATACATTACTCACAAATCTAGGCATTAATAATCATCACCCATTCTCAAAATGAACTGAACATTTATCTATACACATAATTCACAAAAAGATGATGAGTGTCAAAAGATTAAATATCTGTATCAAAGAAAGTTTTCTAACAACCACAGTAATTGATTCCTTCTCATTTCTCTTTGGTAGAGTATCTGGAGAAATCTCAGCAGTCCAATCAGTGTCACTCAGTAATTGTTTCATCACCAACTGACTAGGGAGACTCTGAGCCATTGGCTTGATGATCTTTATTTCAGAGACACCAAAAGTCAAAGGCATAACATGAACTGGATGTAAATTACTTTATTTGAGGAAACAAATCACTATCATACACAGAGAACATATGGCAAGAAATGGAAGTGGTATATCAGGACTTGAAATTCTCAAAACTATTACTGTAAAGAAATGAACACTGAGAGTGAGCTTGGAAGAGCACTAAGGTCTGAGAGAGAGAGAGAGAGAGAGAGAGAGAGAGAGAGAGAGAGAGAGAGAGAGAGAGAAGCTCCATTTGAAACCTTGATTCCACTCCCATGATGGTCACAGAAAAGAATTCAGTAATTCGTATCTAGCTATAAGACCCACAGCTTTTGTGCCATGATGAAATTGTTTCAAGATGATAATTTTTTTGTTATTTATTACATGGAAGTAATAAACTGAAAGGAGATATTCTATGAGCCTTTTAATCTTGTTTAAGGCATGGTTACAAAACAAAACCGATGTCTACAAGTATTTAAAATTACTTCTATCATTATAATCTTTCAAATTTGTACCAGAAATGAAGTAATCTTCAGTTTTAAAATTCCCAAAGGAAAATATGACAAGTAGGACGTACATTTAGAGCATGCCACAACATTGGAATATGTATTTTTATTGTCTAAAACTGTTAACTGTTTAGTAAATTGGACTCTGAGCAATGTTTTGAGGTATATGGACCAATGTTAATATAACATTTCTACTAGAGTCCCCCCGCCCCCCCCACACCCACATTTCCTCCCTCTCTTCATTATCCAGCTGGCACTGGCTTTCCAATTGCCTGCCTATGGCTGAATGACATATTTGTTTTATATAGAATCTGACTTGGAAAGCACACTGCTTGTTGAAAACTATTTTGATACTTTACTAGTAACATAAGTAACTTTATTTAGATCAGAAAGCCATATT